>NW_005054463.1:1289123-1292918 GCF_000277835.1 Geospiza fortis | reverse complement strand
CCGGCATCCCTCATGGAGCCCGGCATCCCCCTGCAGAGCCCAGCATCCCTCATGGAGCCCGGCATCCCCCACGGAGCCCGGCATCCCTCATGGAGCCCGGCATCCCCCATGGAGCCCGGCATCTCCCCATGGGCATTCTCCATTCCCCCGGGCTGGGCTCTGCAGCCCCGCACGGGCCATCCCATTCCTCACTACTCCTTTGCAATGTTGTTTTCTCTCCCCTGGCGCTTTCCCCTCCTGCCCTCTTTCTATCTATAGAAAGGTTTTCTTTCTATCCCCGGGGTGATGGGATCAGCAGTGGTCCAGCTCTGCCATGGAAAGGGATTTCTGGAAACAACCAAAAATATTTGCAGAGCACCCAGAATTCCTAGCTGCAAGAAATGGGGAAATGAGTGTTTTCCTCCCTTAATCACTGATTTACAGTGGCTCAGCTTGTGAGTGAGTGATCTGAGCCAGCAGTGGGGGAAAAGAAAACAGAGGGGAGATTTTGGAAAAGGCTCAGCACCTGTCTTCTGACAGGAGGCAGGTTTCAGGCATCTCTTATGGGATGCTCACTAATGAATAGCCTGGCAAGCAGGGTTTCTTTTTAAATAACAGTGTAGGCCGTCTTCTCATACTGATGATACACTTAAAAAAGAAGATATTAAAGCCCATTTATTCTGCTTTGAAAACTAAAATCCTTGCGACAGAGGCCTGGCTTGGATTGTTCTTTTGGTTAGAAACCTCATTCTTCCTGCAGGGGAATTCTGCAGTTTCAAGACTGACTGGTTCCCTAATTTGCGTCTTTAAAAAAAAAAACAAAACCAAAGATACATCACTTGCACGTTATATTTTATTGATGTTACTGTAAAATACATATTTGCTTGCATTCCTAATTGGGGAAGCACAGATGGCAGTGGCTTCTGCTGGAGTGATACGTTCTTTAAAATATCTGGTAACATTACAACAAAGTGTAGTCATTAAAATAAGTGTCTGTGTGTGCTGCAGGATTTTCGTTCTTAGGAGCAAAGCTCTCCCCTGTTTTAAGGAGGGAAGGCTTGGTTTAACCCATACCTGGGCTAGTACCTGGCGTGGTGGAATAAATCCAGCACAGCGGGATAAATCTATCATGGTTCACCTGACCATGGTGCTGCCAAAACTGCTCGTTTGAGGGCAAATTTATTCTTTCTGCATGAAGGTGTTCACAGAGTCTGGAGTTGGTAGAAGTCATGGATAAATTTATTTTGGTGTTGTGTGTGTGACAGAAGGGTAGCTGAGGAGCCACCACTGCCTCCTGGAAAATGCATTGGTGCTTAGGGTGTCCTGGGGGCTTGGCCCTTGGGAGGATACTGCTGTTCTGGAAGGGGAAAAATAAGAAGAATTAAGAGAAAAACAAGAAAAATAGGTAGCATGGGATAAAGGCTGTTCATCTCCAGAAGACTATTTTAATTTTCTTATCCAAATCAAACTGTTGTGAGCAGCCACAGAGCAAGTGAGCAGCACTTTACAGAACACTTGCCATGTGTTGGCAGCAAGCAGTGAGCACGGGTGGAGAAGGAGGGAGAAGCTCTTTCAGTAGTTTCATTTTAAAAGCAGCTTTGTGGTGAAGCCATCAGGTGCCCTCTGCACTCTGACCTGCTCTTTTCCCCTGCTGCAGCTTTGGCTTGGACACCTCAGGCCCTACAGTTTGGGAACAGCTCTGCAGCACCACTTGTGGACCACACCAGTGCCCTGATGCCTTGCCTTGTGTTAGGAGGGTTAAAATGCCAGCATCTCATGTAGAACTGGAGTTTCCTTAGCTCTGTTTTCTAAGGCTGCACCCCAGCCATGCATTCCCTCATGTTCCTGGTGTTCTGAGTTTTGCAGCCTGTGCAGAGGCTCATCATGTGCCAGGATTCCCATTGCAGCAGCATTCCTCATCCTGCTTGGCCACACACTTGGAGCCATCAGCTCCTTTGCTTTTAATTAGCAGCCTTAACAACCCAACTCACAGAGCCCTGTGGTTACCAGGGCCTCCCTGTTGTGGTTTGCTATGGAAATGAAAATAAAATCTGTTGGCTGTAAAAATCCAGGCCTTTGGCACAAGAGGGAGTGAGCAACATGCTAGCAAGGTATGAAACCATCTATCACTTACCTCCCCTGCCTGCTCTGCTCCTGATGGAGGGGAAAGTGCTGCCATGGCATGGTAGAGGATGGCTGTAGGGTCATTGTGTGCTTTCTCATGGCAAGCTTGCCCTTTGTTCAGTTGTAGCAGGATTGAAAACCCATAGGGAATGCCATGGATGTAAACATGGCTCGTTGTTTAACACAAAGTGTGATTCACTGATGGGGCTTTTTGGTTTTCTCCCTGCTATTTGTGTGTTGGTATTACCAGGTGGGTGAGGATTCGGGGGAGAAGGAGAAGGGCAGGCAGGTGAAGCCCTGGGGAAGGGTTTCCCTCATGGCAGCACAGCTTGCTGATGGATGGATTAAGAGCAGCTTGGGGGTGTGGAGGGTGAGAGGCTAGATGTGCACTCACAGCCCAGACACCAAACGTGTCCTGGGCTCATCCCCCAGCCTGGGCAGCAGGGGAGGGGGAATTCTGTCCCTCTGCCCCCTCAGGTGAGACCCCACCTGCAAAGCTGCCTCCAGCACAGGAAGTACATGGCCCTGTTGAAACCAATCCAGAGGAAGCACCAAGATGATCAGAGAGATGGAGCAGCTCTGCTGTGAGGGAAGGCTGGGAGAATTGGGATTGTTCAGCCTGGGAAAGGGAAGCTTCCAGATGTTCTAATTTTAGCCTTCCAGTGCCTGAAGGGAGCCTGCAAGAAAGATTGAGAGAGATTATTTACACAGGCCTGGAGGGCCTGAAAGGACAAGGGAGAATGGCTTCAAACTGACAGAGTGTAGGTTTACAGTAGATGTTAGGAAAAATTCTTCCCTCTGAGGATGGTGAAACCCTGGCACAACTTGCCCTGAGAAGCTGTGGCTGGAAATGTTCAAGGCCAAGTTAGACAGGGCTTGGAGCAGCCTGGGATAGTGGAAGGGGTCCCTGCCCATGGCAGGGCGTGGAACTGGATGGGCCTTGAGGTCCCTTCCAGCCCAGGCCATTCCATTCTGTGTTCACATTTTGGAACGAGAGGAGTTTCCAGTGCCTGGACATGGGAAAGGTGGGAGAGCTGACTCGCCCTAAGCTTGGAGCAAGCTGTCAGTGCACTGCTAAGAAAGAGTCAGCCAGGGAAGAAGGCTCCCCTGGCTCTCCATTCCCCCAGGCAGCGTTCCCTAGGGGCACCCGGGAAGGATAGAGTGTTTTTGGGGAGTGCTCCAAATGGAGCAGGTCAGCAGTGCTGGCTCTAAGGTATCAGCGTGCCTCCAGCCAGAGCAGGTGCTGGGGGAGGAGGCTGGGAGGGAGGGGGGTGAGGTACCAGCTGCGTTATTAAGCCTGATCCCAAACCCTTTGAAGTCAATAGAAAAATTATCCTCGACTTTGATACACTTTGGATTGCGCCTTTTAAGTCATGAGAAAGACATCCTCGTTATTAAACCTGCAGCAGAACGCTACTGTTTGCTACATACGCTTTTATTTTTTAATGGCAGTGGTAGGCTTAGCCTTGGGCACTATCTGAGACTCATAAATAACCCATGTCAAGTGTAACACACCTACTGAACAGCCAGAGAAGACAGAGGACTTGGCTGTTTATCTCCCTGCATTTTTCAGTAACGAGCCACTTGTACCTTAGGAGGGGTGGATGTCCTCTAGCATTCATTAATAAAGCATCCCTAAACAGCCAGCCTTCTCCTTGATCATGCAGGGCTAATGTGATAAATATCTTCTTT
>NW_005054463.1:1268649-1289081 GCF_000277835.1 Geospiza fortis | reverse complement strand
CCGTGGCAGTCGGGCAGGAATAGCACAGGGCTGATTTCTCCCTCCCGTCTGTCATGTCGAGGTCCGGCACCCGCTCGCTGCCGGGACAGCGAAAGCAGAGCAGGGAAACCTTCTGGGACAGCATTCCCAGCACTGCATTGGGGTCACCTCCCGTGGCTGTGGGACAGCTGAGACCCCGTGGGAAAAACGTTCAGACTCACAGTGGGTGGGACTTGGAACAACCTGGTCTGCTGGACATTGCCCCTGCCCATAGCAGGGGGTGGAACGAGAGGAGCTTTAAGGTCCCTACCAAACCAGTTCTAAGATTCTTTGATAAATTCAGAATCATTTCAAAATATTATTTCACAGGCACCCACAGGGATGTGGATGCAAGCCCCAACCTGTTTGGTCAGCAAGGGGAAATTGTTGAAGGTCAGATGCCACCATCAAAGTAGCTTGGGGACCACCAATTGCTCTCAGGAGCCAAAACAGGTCTCAAAAGCATCTGAATTTGCTCATCACTGCTTTTATAGTGTTTTGGTATTTTCCCCTAGTGGCTCATTCCAGCTGGAAGGCTTTATGTGAGTTTACATCACTGAGATATATAGATATAGATATAGATACAGATGATATAGATATAGATATAGATATAGATAGAGATAGAGATAGAGATAGAGATAGAGATAGAGATAGAGATAGAGATAGAGATAGAGATAGAGATAGAGATACATATATATACACATATATATTTTTATACATATATATATGTATGTGTGCCAATTTAAATTGCAGATATATATATGTAAATATACATGACATATATATGTAAATATATACTGATAAATTGTAGGTATCAGCCATGCAGGTCAATGCACACTGACCTGTGACACCAGCGTGCAGCCATTAAGCTGTCCCACAGCAGCCACAGAGGGACATTGGTTTAATTCAGGCAGCAGAGAATTGCACCAGGGACTTAAGTTAGACCCTTGCATCACTTGCAGCACAGCAGTCCTTGAAAGCCCCTGTCTGTCAGCTTGTATCTGGGTTTTTGCTCAACTAATGCATCCCACCTCTTTCCCAGCATGCAGGTATCTCAGCCAAGCCCTCCTGTTTTTGGAGGGGGCAGGACAGACTCCCCTGCTGGGACTGCTGTGTACAGGTATTTTTTTCTCTCCTCCAGCCCTGTGTTGTTATTCTTTCTCTCCCTTCCCACATCTGCCCCTGTTAATGCCCAAGGAAGGCTGAATTCCTGAACGGCCTGGCTGCTCTGAGGCTGACACAGATGGGTTAGCTCAGCTCTCTGCCCCCATTTTATTGTGCTGATTTAACTGCACAGCAAAGCCAGGGCTTCCTGCTCAGGAGGTTTGAGGTGGCTGGTGGGGAGCAGCTCTGTGATGGGCTGGGTTTGCACAGCAGGATTACTGGGGATGCCTGCTCTAGAGCAGCCTCAAACACTGAGCCAAAGCCGGTTTGCTTCTAAGCCATTTAACCCTTTCAAAGGAGAAAAAAGAAATAAAGGAGGTCAGCCATGAAAGAGAATTTAATAATTGCAGCTCATACATAAATATTTGCTGCTTCTCCCGAGTGCATGATTCCTCTAGTTTCTCTTGTTAAAGAGGACTACCCGTGGGACTCTTGGCTTAAAAATATTTCTGTTTCCAAAGCCTTTTAAGGACCTTATGTGGTCCATATTGCTGTGGGGGAGGGACAGGGAGTGGGGCCAGAAGGGGCCTGGATATGCAGAAGCAGCTCTGTCATGCCCTCTATTCCCTGGGTCAGGGTGCAGAGGAGACCCCCCTTCCTCCAAAAAGTTGTTCCCTGTTTCCTTCCCCTCCCTGCCCGTGGCCTGGCAGCAACCAGAGCAACAAGCCAAGGTCTGTAGATTTTTTTTCCCCCTTCCCAAGCAGTTTTCTCCTGGCACAGCAGCCCTGTGCCATCCTCAAGGCAGCAGAATCCACAGAGGAGCACAGTGAAACAGCATCCTGGTAACTGGGAGTGTATTTCCAGGCAGCCCTGCTGCAGCAAGGGCGGGCTGAAGGACAGAGCTCCGTTCTTGCCTTGTGTCTGAGCCGGGCTATGGGAGCCAAAACAGGAGGGAGCAGACAGGCCTTCAGGCAGGAAGCTGCTTTAGGGGAATGTGGATTAATCCCCCTCCTTAGCCCCTCTTTAAATGATCACAGGCTGGAGGGTATTTTAAAAGAAGCTAAAAGGAAGACACTTCACTGCTTTATCCCCATGGCTTTGGATTTTCAAAGGAATTTGAGTATCCAGAAAGAATTTTTTACTCTGCACAGGCCATGCATTCTCAGCAGTCTCCTTTTCTTGTGCCATCTTTTCATCTCCCTGATCCCTTTCTCCCCATCGCTGAGCCACATCTGGCTTTCCTGAAAGCAAAGCCTCAAAAAAACCCCAATACATGAGTGTTCCAGCACTCATTTTCCCTCTGAGAGGCTGGGACGTGCAAGGACAGTCCTCAGCAGCAGAAACCTTGAAGTAGAAGTGTTAATTGCTGAAGGTTTGGGGTTTGGTTTTGCTAACCACAAGCGCAAGTGGAAACAGCCTCATAGGATACAGTTGCTCTGAGAGCTGGCAGGTGTTAAATAGCACACCCAGGGCTCCAGCATCCTCCTGCTGCTGCTGGCCTTTGTGGTGGTTTCTGACTAATAGGCGCCAGCTTCACTTCTACCTTTGAGGAGCCTTGGCAGATGCTCACTGAGCCACCCCTAGGGCTCCAGGCAGGCTGAGTTAAAACCTCGTTCAAGCCCCGGGAGGCACAGTCCATCCCACAAACTGATGTATCAAATGGGGCTTCTCCGAGGGCTTAAGAGCAGCTTTCCACTCTCTTGCATGTGGGCAGAAACCCCAAATCCTTATGACATCTTTGTGAAACTGCCTCTTTCATGTCGAGCAGTTTCCATGCAAGACACTGAACTGAAATTTTAGTTTGATGTACCAAGTGTGCCTGAGGTTAGCTTCTTACAGGGCAGGACATGGTTGCACAAGGCCATAAAGAAGCAAAACTGACTTTTGGGGGTTGTTTCCCCTTTCAGAAAACAGGTCTTTCCCAAGGACTCTTTAAACATCTCCAGTCTCCCCTGAGCCTCCCTTTTCCACCTCCTGATCTTTTTCAGGGCCAAAAGCCTTTGTGAAATGCAGCCTTGCTGTTTTTCTAGCACCAGGAGCCCCAGTGGGACAACTGCATGTGGTTGGGAGAGCCAAAGCCTGGCCCTGCTCTGGTTTTATGTCCATGATCCTGTGTGTACAACAGGGCTTTTTTAACACAAGAAGTTCAAGATCAGGAACGTTCCAGGTTTCTCTTTTAACTTCTAGGAAAAAAAAAAAAAAAGGGACATCTGGGAAGTTCCTGGTTTTCCCAATTATCAAGCATTTTGCTTATATGAAGAGGGTTTGGAATGAGAGTTTTTTCTAAAGCCCTTGTGCTTCCAGCTGGAAGGCCAAGTGTGGTGTGTGCCAGGAGCCCAAACTGGAAGGGTCACCAGGACCACAAGTTAAAGATGGATTTTCAGGTGGGTTCAGGGAGAACCAGCCCTGGTGCTGGCAGCACTACTCCAGCACAAACCAGCATTCCATCCAGGACAGCTCTGTCAGGCAGGGATCCCCCATTCCCCTGGCACACTGCAGAGGAGATGAGGCTCTCCCTGTGAGGCACACAGACCGTGGTGCCATGGGCAAGGAAGTGGCTTTGCGCTCCTCCTGCCTGTCTTGGGTACAAACCCAATTCCTTCACTGCATCTTTTCCATCTTTTCCCACCCAGCCCCTGCTGCTGCCCCGAGTATCTCTTCTCCTGCACGCCTGCCTCTCTCTGTTGTGGCTTGGCTTCCTTGCTCTGCTCACAGGAAGGGCCCAGGGGACACCCCAGCTGTGTGGCATCTCCCTTTCCCTCTCCCCCCCAGCTCTCACCTCCCTGGGAGCCCTGGCAGCCTTTTGGCCACGTTTGACAGAGGAGTAACTGTCACTGTGATATTTTACGAAAAATCCCTTCACCACGATTTCCTCTCTGGGGAAGCTGGGAAGCTTCAGCTTCTCTCTGTTCTGCTGCTTTGGAATGTGATTTGGAGAAATGTTTACCCAGCATGTGAATTGTTCTATTTTAATGACCAATCCCAGTATAGCTGTGTCAGGACTCTGGTCAGTCATGGGTTTTTATTATTCTTTCTTTTCTAGTCTTCTGTCTGTATAATTTCTCTATAATATAATATAATACAATACAATACAATACAATACAATAATAAATCAGCCTTCTGAGAACTCGGAGTCAAATTCTCCTCTCTCACCTGGTCCTGGGGACCCCACAAACACCACAGAGTAACCACTGTCAGAACAAGCAGCACCCTCAGTTTTTCCCACTGGGAGCAGGGGAAGCACCTGCAGGTGGGGTCTGCTCCCCACCAGCACATCTGGAGCCACAGCTGCCAAGTGGAGTTGGCTCAAATAGAAGGAGGAGGCTCTTCCTTGCAGAGAAAGATTTTTTGGGAGGAGAGAGGTGAGAAAAGAAGGAAGTGCAAGAAATGCACAGAGGCTGGCAGAGGGTGATGGGGAGTTGGTGCAGCTGGAGCAGGGCAGGAGGTGCAGCCAACACCTCCTGTTCCTGTGCAGCCCCTGCAGCCAGCCTGGCTGGCCCTGAGCTCTGGGTAGCTCACCCAGCTCTCTGCTCTCAAAGAGCCCTCTGAGATCTGCTTTTCATGCCCAATATGCTCCTCCAGACTGGTGTTGGGCAAATGTTCTGCAGGATGTGACCCAGCCAGCTCTCCTGCAGGAACCCTCCCCAAACCCTGGCAGCACAATTCCCTCCTCCCTCTGCCTGCCCTTGGCTGTGCCCCTTTGATGCTGCAGCACTCTTCCTTGGGGTGCTGCAGCCTGAATCCCATGGGAATTCCAGGCTCTGCATCTCAGACCCTTCCCCATGGCCTTGCCCAGACAATGGGGATGTGCAGAACATCCCATGGGGTGCTCTGGTCCAGCAGTAGGTGGTTCAGCATCAGTGCTGCATGGCCCAGCCAAACTCATCTTCCAAACAAAAGGAGACTCTAAAAATGCCATGGGAGGGGTAGAAGGGAGTATTTTCTAGGAGCTGTTAATACAGCATTTTTGCATTGGTTTATTTTATTATTTTTTTATATAAAACTATAATCCGAGGACTGAGTTTTATCAGAACGTCCCTTATTGCACACCTGGCAAGAGGGAGGAAAAGAGATTTATTTATTTTTTTAACCTGTGGAACATAAAGGAACTAAACCATCCCTGCAGATCTTAAAACCTTGATACTTCTGCATTCCCTCAGAAGCTGAAAATGAGCAGAGTTTAATTTTAAAGCCCTCGTTCTGTGCCTTTGAAACAAACATTCTCTTCCTTCTGATAAATGATTAAAGTACCAGCGATTTATTTTTTAAAGGAAAAGACCACAGGAATTTCTGAGCTCCACACCCCAGCTCAGGTATAAATTTGTCCTTGCTGAGATGATGTTCCTGTACTTCACTCCCCACACACTTCCCACCCTAATAACACAGGGAACAAAAAGGGATTGCCCCAAAATAATAAATGTAATGACAAAAAATGGTGGCCTTAGTAAAGTTATGCTTGATATGGCACTTTCCAGTGGTGATGTTCTGATGCTGAATTCAGCAGTGAATTTGGTTTTTCAGAGGTTTTCTTGTATGTGTGTGTGCACACTTTGGCTTTTAACAAGGTTATTACAACCAATGTTATGGACAAACTTGAAGGTGCAAGATTTTATTCTTTCTCTGCCACCACGGATAATGAAGTTTTATCAACTCCCTTTTATTATAGTAATCTAAAACTGTATCTTATAATAGGGTCATAAACATTTACTGAAACAGAATGCTGTGTGAATTAAAAAAAGAGAGAAAAACAGGCTTTAGGGTGGACAAATGGAGAACAAAAGGGAACCCAAGTAGCTCTGGTGTCTCTAGTCCAGAGCCTCAGTGAGCAGTGCTTCTCCACCCTCATCACTGGCCCAATGATCACTGGGCATCTCTTGCTTCATTCCCATCAGTGGGATTTTCCCCTGGGTTTAAACTTTACCATGCCCAAAGCGAGGTGCTGAAACGCAGCCCTGGTATCTCTATTTTACCTCTATTTTTTATGAGATAATTTAAATTTAAACCCTTTCTGGTGTGTTCTGTGGTGACTTCTGAAGTATTGTTTCACTGTGTAAGTGAAGCAGGGGGCTGTTCATTCCTGAGCCCCCACGAGCAGCACAAATGGTGCCCAACTGCCACCCCCAGTGCTTTCAAAGAGCAGCTGTGCAGGGCTCTGCCATGGCAGTTGCAATCACTCTGCAATGACAAGAGGAAAAACTGATAATCAACATCAAACTCCTCTGCTGCCTTTTACCACAGAGAAAGTTCAAGTGTGGTGGAAAGTTTTGGGGGTTGCTGTGTGAATTACCCCTCGCTTGCTGGCTCTGTAACCTTTAGTGGGGAAAGTTTGCAGACTGGGGAGGAGGGCAGGCATCCCACGCCTCCCCAGCTGTGAGAGAGGAGCTTGGGACCCTGCTCGGGGCTTTTGAGGATGGTGAAGAGCTTGGGAAGGATGGATGTCATACACAGGGGGATCTGGAGGGCACTGGGAGCTCAGGTAGTGGGAAAATGTGGATGTGTTTCACTCTAGGAGAGTTCCAAGAGATCCCCTGCAAACACATGCAATTGCACAGGCAACTTTGTCATCTGCTCTTGGTTCTTCCAAAAAGCACACCTAAAAATATCCATCATTAATTTTGGGAAAATGTGGACTGTGTTTTGCCCTAGGAGGGTTCCAAGAGATCCCCTGCAAACACATGCAACTGCACAGGCAACTTTGTCATCTGCTCTTGGTCCTTCAAAAAAGCACACCTGAAAATATCCATCACTAATTTTGGGTAGCCAGCCTCCCCAAGGTGTAAATGTTAAGGTGTATCCCCTTGCTGAGAAATAGCTGATATCACACAAAATAATAACCTGGCCTGTTATCAAAACATGATAAGGTGGCCTTTGCCGTGCCAAAATTGGCTTACAGCACCCTAAAACAAATAGGCATGGGTAGGCAAACAAAAAAATGGCCAGAAATATGATAATTCCTTGTGTGCAAAGGCCACTTGTTGGGAAGTGCTCATGCTCAGCCATGTGAACTTGAGTTAGTGTGGGGGGGGTAAAATCCACAGAGAAAAAATGATCTGGAACACCCTGGTGTTTGTGTGTAGCCTTGATTTCACTGGGTAAATACTGTGGTTAAAAATCACTGATTGTTGGAAACTTGATCAGAGTAAGCAAATAATATTATTCCTTAGTTATCTCCACGTGTTCTCCTTTCACAGAGCTTGAGCTGGGTACTGCTTGTTTCTGTTTCTCTTCCCTCTGTTGCCATGCCTGCAGCTATGGATTAACAGCAAAAATAAAGAGTATAACTAGCTGAAAATTTTTAGTGATTTCATAATATAAAATTTGAATTTAAAAAAGAAATTGCCAGTTCATTAATTGCCATTCACCAGCATGTTTTTTGGTTGTTTTTTTTTTTTTTTTTTTTTTCTTGAGAACACTGAGGATCATGACTCATGAAATATGTTTCCAAAAGTGGCAAACTTTAGTTCAGGTGGACATTTTTCAAGTTTGACTGGCAGAAATATAAATGGAGGAAAAAACCCCAACAATTCAGAGTTTTGATGGAAAAGATTCTACAAAATCGCACATTTTTTCTATGTGTCAAGGTATATTGGAAAGGACATGCCTTCACTACAGTAAACTTGCTTGGTTTTCTTCTGTTTCTCCTACTCTGGACTAAAGATTGTGACAAATTTATAGTAGTTTGTACTAAATCCTAACTTTTCCCTTTTTTTTAATCTTAGTGGACTAAATTGTGGCCCAAAAGGACTAATGTGATGTAGGGAGTGATGTGGTTGAAATTTTGTTCTACAGCTACACAGGTTTTCCTTTAGGTCTGCTGCAGGTGGGTTTTTTGTTCTCCCTGCTTTGTTTTAGTGAAAATGGGGAACACGGTTGTGGAAAGAGAAGCTTTAAAAATAACCCAGGATCTGGAAGCTGCCTAACACAAAGTACATAAATTATCAGAGCCAGCTTTCAAAATGTGCCTGTGCAAGTGTTACACTCAGACACGTTTCCAAAAGCAAACTGGAGTGGTTGTAAGATAAATGGTGCCCCAGAGAAAAGCAATAAATAGCCCAGCCACGTGCTCGCTGTGCCTCGGCTCCGTGCTCCCATTATTTATGGAAAGATGGAACTGCAGTTCCAGAGAACCCTTTGATCAGTGTATTTATTTTTCTAATAACCTTTAAGGACAATATTAAACCATCTAAAACACAAGAGTCACTGCAAGGCTGGAAATTGGCAATGGATTTTAAATATGCATTAAGGGCAAAAAAAAATTGGGATGAGTGCAGTTTCCCTTGAAGTCTCCAGCTGATAGCTGTGATGCTACAAAAAATTCTTAGTCCACTGGAAACCAGCTCTTTTCTGCACTTTATATTGCTCTTTCTGCTCTGTCCTTGCTTCTTGCACATGTGGATTATAAGACCTTTCAGCCCTTCTGTTCTGTGATGGTCAAGGGAGACTCTTGCAGAAATATAAGTACTGTAGCTGTCAATATGCATGGGAAGGTTAATTTAAACTGGAAGAGGCACTTATGGAGCTCATTCAACTTCTGGACGGAAAAAAAAAGGCTAAATGAAAATGAAGATGTTGGTTTAAGTACTCTGTTGAATTGAGACCTAAACATGAAAATTGAAAGGAGAAAGTCTATGTATTTAATGCCACTGAAAGGAGCACTGAAAGAACAAGACAAAAAACACCAGCCACATCTGCAGTACTTAGTTATCAAAGCAAAACACAAGCCTTTGTCTCACAACAGAGATAAATCTGGTAAAATGACAGAAATTCTGTTTGTGAGTCTATAAACAAGGTTGCATTAAAAACACTGTTAAAAGTGGCTCCTGGGATTTTCCCTCTGAATTCATGTCACTTACAGAAAGCATCTGGACTGTACTGGATGGCTGGATCTCTGTGTAGATTTTGAGTTATTCCAGCAAAGGTATGAGAAGACAGCAAGGCTGAACACTCTGTATTTATATGAGTGCATATAAACACACAGTAACCCATGGGATATGGGATATGGGATATGGGATATGGGATATGGGATACGGGATATGGAATATGGGATATGTCTTTACCCAGCAGCACTGACTGGCTGGGGGCTGTTTCCATGTAGGTGTAATCCCAGAGAAATACATGGGTAGGTGACTTTGGATGGTCTCCATGTTGTCCCTCTCTGAAGGACTTCTCAGCACCCAAACCTTCAGATGTGTTGGTGTCAGTTTGCTGAGGGATCTCGTGTGCAGCTCCCAAATTAGCCCTCTTTGTGGACTTTGAATAAGCAAATACTCTTAGGTGATGGTGTGGGTTCTCTTTCAGAAATTACTTTGAGAAGTGAAATTTGAAAGCTAAACAGCACAAGGTTCATCTAGATAAACAATTCTCTCCCTTAGAGTCCTGCTATATAAAGACAAATCTAGTCTGAATAAGAAAAAGCATTTTCAAACAGAAATCAGCAGAGAAAGTGCATCATTTGTGTGGGCATGGGGACTTACCTGCAGTCTCACAACCCCATGATTACCTTAAGGCATAGCCTGAAAATCCCAGGACTCTTTATTGAGCATTTTTTTCCCTTCCCTATATAACATAAAGAACAATTTACAGACAAATTGTTCTGATGTTATGCATTTTTGCATGCCTGAAATCACGGCTAAGCTTTAAGCAGGGAAAATCAATAAATGATGTGTTGCCATCAGCCATTTCTAGGGCAGCTTGGTGTTATTTTAAAGTGTTACTGCTGCAAGGAGAAGGCAGGGGTATCTGTGTCTGTATCAGCATTGGATCCGCTGCTGCAATTTGGTGTTAAATGTTACCCCCTCTCTGGGTGGGGCACAGGGAGCCCAGTTCCTCCCAGTGAGGCTGCAGGGTGTCCCCTCTGTCCCACCAGGGGCTGCCACCCCTGGGCAATGGTGACATCGGGGGATGAATGGGCTCCTTGTTCTCCAAGGAACCACCTCAAGCTGGTGCTCTCCTCAACCACCTCTGGCCACGAGGCTGCCTGTTGTAGTTTGGGAGAAATGGTAATTCAGGCAAGAGCAGAAACTGGAGTGAGATGCAATGAAGAATATTTGTACTGTGAGAGACAGGTTGGCACTTCCTGTAATAATTCAGCTGGAACCTGCAACCCTTCCTGCTGTGCCTGTGCTTGGATGGGACTGTCCCTCCCACTCCTTCCTCACTGCTCCCAAATGCTGGGACAGGCAGGGCACCTCTGCATGCTCACAGATATGGATGGGACTGTCCCTCCCCCTCCTTCCTCGCTGCTCCCGAAAGCTGGGGCAGGCAGGGATCGTCTACATGCTCACAAAGAGCACCACACAGCCCTGGGCCGAGGAGTTTTGTCTTCCTTGTCCCTCCGGGACCTCTGTGAAATGTTAATGCTTCAGACCCAGGACGTGGGAAGTCAGGGTGGGATCTTAGTCCCTTGTAATAGTGGTGCTGGATACATGGCAATGAGTGTCTCTAAAGTCTTTGGGCAGCTCCCCCTGATGGCACTGTCCGGGGATGTTTGCGCTCTCCCTAAGGACTCCCAGCCTCCATGCAGCCTGTCCTGAAGTCAGGAATTTGTTGAAGCTAAAGTGGATATATATAGCACTAGGAGAATACAGAGCAACACTGTGCCCCTTCCTTAGAGAGGTAGCTGTCACATATTTCCTTCAACTTATTCATTGACCCACCATGAAACATCACCAAATAATGTGTCATCAATAATGTGACATCAAATAAACTTGTAACTTCATCAAGCCCCTCTAAGACAATGGATGGGGCTGTTCTGCTTGCCTGAAGAAGTTAAAAGCTGAAAGGAGAACTGTAAAATCAAGTCAGAGTATTAATTTCTGTGAGGGATTAAAAAAAATAAATTAGAGTAGCTTGGGATGATCTGAAAGTGTTCAGAAAGAGAGAGCACAGTCTACCCCAGTTTCCTTTTTCCCCTGAGGTTGATCCAACTCCAGCCCTGGCAGGAAGATTGTGCATGGATGAAGCTGCTTAGTGTTAGAAAAACTTCTTCCCTGTCTAATGTTGTAACTTACCCTGCACTGTCTGCAAGCTGTGATAAGAAACAGGACAGTGCAGTTGAGATACCATGCCTTAAATTTTGGATTATGTACTGGTGGGGTGTTTAAAATAGCTAAAGTGTGAACTGATCATGCAGCCATAAAAGCTGCACTGGTTACGTAAAATATAATAATGTGCTCTTCAGCTCAGTGACATGTTCCATGTAGGATATTATGTACTATATGCAATCAGGAACATATTAGAGAGCAGAGAAGAGTTTCAAAGCCCAGACAGGAGCAAGGAGTAATAGCAGAGAGTAGAACATGATGATATATGACATGAGGAGGAAATAAGAATTAGATTGAATCTCAGGGAAAATTGAAGTTCTCCATGAGAAGATAAATATAATCTAAAACAAAGATATTTGGTAGGAAGGAGCTACTTAAAAGGCAATCCCATTGGAAGTGCCTAAGTGGAAAAAATCAGATATGAACATGGGATGTGACTGAAAAATAGATGTGTAAATGGCAGTGCAATTCTAGCCTGTGCTGTGACAGGAAGGCAGGAGGAGACACTTCCTCACACAACACACAGGCCACAGCACTTGCTAGGAAACATTTCCTTTGGGAGCTTTGATAAGAACACTGCAGTGACTGGAGGAGAGAGGATTCTGCAGAGAAGTTTGGGATGCCTTAGAGACAGAGCTGTGCCAGAGCACAGCTGAGCAAATCTGGCTGAGTGGCCACCAGCACATGGATGGGTGCTTGCAAAGAGCTGATGCAGGGAAGTGTGGTGAACCGTGGGCACAGCAAGTCTGGGACTGATCAAATGAAACATCTGCTCCTATTTCAGAGGAAAAATGGTCAGTGAAGCTGGTCCAGCTTCGAACAGAAAGGCATGGGAGCCCTGACATTTGTCATGTAAAGGGAGTTTTTACCACTGAGTTTTTACCTTTGCTCAGGAGCCAAAGGGAGTGTAACACCATGTGTCGCCCCACTTGTGGCAAGGGTGTTTTGGGGCTACCACTGACAAAGCCGAGGCTGTGCACTGTAAGGAAGAAGGGCTGAGATGAGCTGGGAGGTTGTTCCGCCTCTCATTTGTCCTGCTCTGCCCTGAAGCCAGGACTGCTCGAGAGCTCAAAGTGTTTCAAGTACTGGGGGTGGCCAGTGGGTGTCAGTTTTGCTCTATGAAGCAGCTGATGGAGCTTCCCTTATCTCAAGTGAGAAACCACCTTTTAAAGGAGGCAGTGGAAAAAACCATTCCCATGGAGAAATCTGAGGTCAGCCCCACAGCTCGGTATTCTGTTTTTTCATAGCTCTGTCTACTTTAGGAGCAGTCACAGACAGTAATTCTTAGCCAAGTCAGTTTTCCTCTTTCGGTATCTCTGATTTTAGGGCAATGACAACTAAATGAGGGTTTTCAACAGAGCTCCTTTGTCTTACAGAAGAGGAAGCCACCACCTACAGCCAGACAAATGCTTTATTTTAAAGGGTCATATGTGTAAATGTGCAAAAGTCTCACATGAGCCTTCCTGGATAACCTCATTGAGGGTTGTGATTATGTTGCCAGCCAATTAAGCTAACTCAGTATAGTGCAGAAATCACTTAAAGATCAAGTCAACATTAAGGACCTATAGTTAGTTTGGATAAAATTTCCATAGAAAACCTTGTCTGATTTTAAGGATCTTTTTCAACAGCTATTTTTAATGAAACTTCAGAGCTGAATGTAAAATTATACCTTTGTTGAATTAAAAACCAGCCCAACAAACCAGCAGCAAGACACTAGGAAAAGCATTTGCCTTTGTAATGCAAGGATTAAGCTGAGACCTCGGGCTTCCATAGGACTTCTTAATCCACTCTGTGAGTGTTTGGCATGAAGAAATCTTGTTCTGAGAGTGTTATTCTCAAAGCTAGTGTATAGATCCAATAAACCAGCAAAAGCAACGAGGAGAGTAATTTTGAAAACAAAGATAATGATAATATCTGCAAAAGTTTTTCTATTCATGTCCTCATTCATAATGCTGTAAAATTTGAATATTTTATTTTTCACTTTTGTCGATTTCAGATGGAGTCTTTTCAGCTGAGGTCAGTAGGAGGAATCTGTTCATGTTAGTGGTATAAGCTCAGGCCTGTGCATTGAAAGAAAGATACCTGATAAAATAATGTCTTCTTTAGCCATCATTCCACCACCCAGAATTTTATTTGGAAGAATCCCTTGAAGTTACTAATAAATAGAAAGAAACACACATCTCAGAAGAAAATGACCACATATGTAGCCAGGAGCAAAATATTGCCTCTTTAATATAGAGACCAAATGATGTGTTCATTGATTTATATCCCCAAAGGAGAATTAAGAAATAGAAATGCCTCCCTCCTAAAAACAACAACAACAAAAAACGGAAAAAGGAGGCATTTTCAAACCACAAGAATGAAGTTATGTTTTCTTTGCTTGCACAGTTATGTGTGGGTAATGTCTGGATGTAGAGAAATGTTATTCCTTTCCTCAAGTTAAATAAGAATAATAAATAAAACTTTGGAAAATGAAGAGGTCTTATACCCACTAAAAGAATCAGTCTCCTAAAAAGGGCTGTGGAGCACTCTGTCAGCTCTGCTGCTGGAGTGAGGCAGAGCAAAGCTTTGTAATAAAAGTTAACATGCAGCTTTAAAAGGCTGTGGTCACATGTTGTTTCATGCAGTGCTAAGAGGAGCATAAAAAGATGCTAATGTTTTATTTTTATGATTTTAAATTGTTATTTGCGGTTAATCAAAGTTAACCTAGCTCTGCTTAAAGCTGATTATGTGGCCAGTTAATTTCAGGTGTCTCTTTTCACAATCAAGCCCCAGGACACTTCTAGGATGACAATTTGCTTACAGGCACAAAGGAGGGATAAAACCCCCTTTTTAAAATATCCCTTTGCCTGCTGGCATGGCTCCATCCCAGCTGTGCCCAAGTCCCTGCCCCGGGGGTGTTGCTGATTCTAACACAGTTGACAGAGGAGAAGTAGTACCATCAGCTTTATTTCCTCAGTGAAGAACAGAAGTATGGACAGGGATATTCACCCACTCTAAGGAACTAATTTAGCCAGCTGGTATATGCAGCCTCCCTCTGTAGTCACTGGAGAAAGAAATGCTCCTCTGGAGAGTGACTAGAATCAGGAATCTAATTTTGGTGCTTGGAGCTGCAAAATGGACACATCAGTCATTTCCATGGACTCCAGAAGAAGATGAGGAATAGGAGGTGAAGCAAGGTGCTTATAGCAGAATAGCCCTTGTAAATGAAGGGGGAAATTAATAAACTCCTCCAAAGCAAAGCATTGTAAGCTAGTCACCCACAGTCCAGACTCGGGCCTAGGCCCAGGCTGTCCTTCATCTCTGAGATGACAGTGTCAGCCTTTGGCTCAGCTGTGCCTCCTCTGGAGGTGAAGGGCTGGGTGTTTTTGTTTTCTCGGACTATTTTATGTTCTGACTTCATGACCCATGAGACCCACGACACACCGTTTTTGCAAGGATCTAAGGACTGGTTTGTATGACAGCTTTTCAGTGCTCAGTGCAGTTGTGATCCCTCACACTGCACTGCTCCCTCTGAGTCCATGCCTGGCGCTGAACAGCTCGGAGGGGATTGACTAATCCCTGGCCTGGCACTGCTGCACCCACCCCTGAATCAGGTCAGACTGCAGAGCCACACACCTGCAGCAGTTGTTGTCAGGCTGAAAGACCTGCTCAGTCCCTGACATCCAAAGGAACCACTTTTAGTAACCTAGCCTTTTCCTGGCTCTCTACAAGCACTGGCTTGGTACTGGAAAAGCAGAGAAGGAAGAGGAACAAGAACTAATGAGGGTAAAGTGCGTTCCTGTAGATTCATGCTGACTTTTCTGTAGCTATGCACACTGAAGAGGGGTGGTGTTGTTTTTCGAAATGTGGTGAGTGAGGACTGAAATGATTAAACAGGACATCCTTCAGGTGCTTTGAAGAAAGGCCCTGCAACCACCCAAGTAGAATCAGGGAAAACAGCGTGTTTAACTTGCAGGGAAATCTGCAAGCTCCTGCAAAGTCAGGTGTGATGTGAGCTCAACACACCAGTTACACCCCTCGTGCACAGCACTGCTCTTCCAGCAAAGGAGGAGGGGCACCTAACTAATGGAGATGTGGCACCTGGGGACATGGGTTGGTGGCAGGCCTGGCAGCGCTGGAGCAACAGCTGGACTCAATCTCAGAGGTCTCTTGCAACCTAAATGATTCAATGATTCTGTACCAGCTCCTGCAAAGCGAGAGTGCGCACAGGCAGTGAGACAACCTCACTCCATGAGGTCATGACCTCACTCAGTTCAACTCTTACTTTCCCCCTTGTTCTGTATTTTTCAGAGTTCAAGCTGGATTGGCACGAACAGACCTAAATGACCTGGATCAGCCTCAGCAAGGCCTTCACCCATGCTCCTAGCACAGGCCAGGAGCTCATTTAAGCTCAGCCCTGGAGTCTGGCTTTGTTTGAGGAGGGCTGGTCTCCTGCAAGCCATGGACCCTCCTGTTCCTGACCTTCAGGCTGACTCCTTGGCCTTACCTCTAGGCTGCCTCATCACCACAGCTTTCCCTGAAGATCAGGGCTCTTGGTTAGACTGGCCATCATCTCTGGCCTGGGCACTGTGGGACGGACCCTGGGCTGCTGAGGCTCCTGCCAGGCTAGCCTGAGGCCTCGGGGCCCCAAGAAACCCACTGGCCAGTGCTGTGAACTTACAGGCTGGATTCAATGAGAAAATGTCCTTATTCCTCAAGTCTTTGCCAAGCTTTAAAGAGCTAAAAACTCTTTTCAAGTACAGAAATGTATGTGTTGGGTGGCTGTATCTAGTCTGTATTTCACCCAGCATGAACAGAGCAGGCTGAACCCAGCAGGTCAGTGTTGGAAGCCCTACAAGACCTGCCCCCACAATGTTCATAGCTGAATTTGGTAGAAGTCTTCTGTGTTGTAGAAGCCCTTTCAAACTCAAATGGCAACCCTGACCTTTTGACATTCAGCATTCATGGTAATCCTGTCACAGAGAAGTGGAAGAGCTCCATTCTCCCCAAATTTTCAGCTGTTGTGAAGCTGTGAGCCTGGTGGTTTGTCACTGAATGTTCCCTGGTACTTTGCAATACTCAACATAATTGATACCTGTCATTTTGCCAAATTTTGAGTAACAACTGTCTCTCTGCCTAAATGCCTCCAGCAGCTCCAGTAATTTAAATGGATCCAGCACACTTCTGTATTGGCTGCTTCACAAGCTTCATAATTCTGTGGTGTTCTCTGTGCAGTGTGGGATGTATATAATTCTGTTGGTACTGTGTTTTCCAGCCATAAGCAGAGCAAGAGTTAATTCTTATTTTTGTTGAAGTACTAAGTGGGAAGCTAGGTCATGCATAAATCCTCATTGTACTAGGTGCTGTACAAGCAACGAATAAAAATGATCCCAGGCTCAAGGATTCTGTGTTAGTAGCTTGTGTCATAATTAAATTTTGTTAGGACACTTTAGAATTTCCCTTCCTCATAAATGAAATATCCATATACATTTATATCTCTATAATAAAAGACAAAACCTGTACACTTTTATTGTGGATGATAAAAAAGAAAATATAATACTATTTTCCAAGTAACTTGGATATAGCAATTGGAATGTGTGAGGGTGGGGGAAAAGATCTGTTTCTTGTATACTTCTGGGTTATATACACCTAAAGTTGTCCACTTTATAGAGAAAGGAAGAAGTATTTGTTGTAAAAATAGTCTCACACGGAGCACACTGAATTCAGGTGGAGAGCACAGAGCAGGAGCTGGTGCCCTTTTAAGAATCAAATATTGTGTCTTCATGAATAAAGCCTCTGACAGTAAAGATAAGAGAAGAAAATACAGGAACCATGTGATATATTAGCAGAATGTTTTACAAAGTCCCCCACAAAGCATCCGCTGCGCTTGAAAAGCCTAACCAGCCCAAGTGAGAAACTATTCACAAATTTAGTATTCAGATTACATACTCTGCCTTTTCAACTGCTCTCTGTACAATGAATGCCTGTACAACTACACTAACAGACACAGATCTACAGTTTCTGTGGCCTTTGAGCTAATATGAGTATTATGCCTCTCCATAAATTACATCTGCATGTCCTGAAAATACCAACTGTTTTAATAGGAATTAATCTATAGGCTTTTATCTTGGTGAAATACAAGGGGTGCAGTATGTTGCGTCCCTTTTAAAATTAATAGAGTATGCTCTGAAGGTATTCAAGGATGTTCATTATTTTTTTATAGGTCCATTTATTGATACATATAAGCAGAAAACAGTGCTTCATTGTAGGGAAGAGGAGGAGATGGAATAACGAATAAGATTGGTGCTTATATGGTTTTTAGATTGCCCAACGCACAGTTAAGTAAAGAAAGGTCTGTGTTTGTCCTCTTCAAAGTATATTGGGACTGGATCCAGTTTGCTTCAAAGTGCCCCTTCTGTGGGAAGGGAAAAGAGGGCTCAGTTCAACAGCAGAGAGCCGATGCAGGGGTCTGCTGCTCAGTGTGCCACATCAGTCTCCTTTAATTTGCTAAGTGTACATAAGTCTGGACTTACGCTGTGCTGAGCTACTATTTACATATAGAAGGTTTTGGGAGTGAATTCCTAGAGCACCTTGACCTCATACGGGCATATAAAAAAGGGAAATTAGAAACTTTAAACCCGAATTTACATAAAAAGTATGATGGAGCTTTCGAATAATAATTCTCGCTCGTGCACGTGCATATACACACACACACGCATATATGGGTTAAATGTTTAAATATTTAGCTGAAAACAGGCTGAACCCATCAAACCTATCAAAGCACATTGCTGTCAAATGATGAGAAATTAAACGCTCCTGTGAGACCAGGGAGCTCTGTTATCTGCAGCACACAGGAGGGGAACCAAGGCTCAGGGAGACTGAGCAAGTGCCAAAGAGGACACAGCTCTTGAGTAGGTGGTTGTTGGCACAGCCTGTGATCCTGGGGACAGCTGGACTTGTGTGGCAGGACCCTGTCCCAGGGCAGGCAGGGGTCCTGTGGATGGCAATGGAAAGGGGCTCCCAGGATCTCCAGGAAGGTGTGCCAGAGGAACCTCTGTAATGTGGCAAAGCTGAGAACTGCTCTTGGGACACTGCTTGGCAGAAGAAACACTCTCATTGCTTTAATTGCTGTGTTTCAAAAATGCAAACTGAAATGCAGGGCAATAATGGCTTGGCCAAAGTCATGCGGAGGCCCTCTGGTCATTGATGGATGTGAATCTGGCTCTCTTGATCCCCAAGCCATCACTTGGCCCTCAAGATCACCACAGCAGCTCTGCTGAGCTGGGCAATGCAAATCACTGTGGAGCTCTTGCTACAGCCCAAGTTCTGCCAAGTTCTGCCTTGAAACCAGTGCTTCAGCCCAGTGTTGCTGTAGTGAGGATGTGCTCATCTCTGCAGCCCTCAGAGTTAGCAAGCTGATTTACAAAGCCAAGTCCTGCCACTTTATTCCCTGTACTTTTCCCTTGGTCACTCCTCCTAGTTTTCACAGCTTCATTTGGTTTCAAAAGCTTGCAGAGCAGCTTGATTAAAAAAAATCAGAAAATATTTACTGTAGGGGATGGGTCTGGCTTTTCCCATCAGCTTCCATGGCTCAAGCAGGTTCCAGCAGCTTTGGGAGAAAAGCTGTTAGCTATTAAGTTATTACCTGTACGGAGAGCCAGCTGGAAGCTTTCAGTTTTCAACATTTTGATGAAAAGCACCATAAAAATCTTGACAACAAGACTTGTAGCATTTCAATGACATGTTTTGCATTTGTCCCCACTTTTAATGGTCTGTAAAAGTGATCGAAGGCTTCAAATTGCTGCCGAGACCCACATCTCAGGAATTTTTACCCCCCAAAATGAAGAGGGGAAGGAGGGGTGGGGGGAAAGACAAAACACCAAGTGTGTGCTGTTGTGTGGATTCATTTGGACAGCTTTTGGGAAGTCACTTCCCATCTGGAGGAGAGTGTCCGCAAGGAGAGTTATTCCGGCATAAACTGTTACGGTATAATTACCCAGCTCCAGCTATGCCAGTCTATTTTCTGGCGTAGGCAAGCCAAGTCTAGCTGTTGATACGTAGGCGTGGGAAACATGAAGTCTGCTTTCTAGGCTCAGCTCGGAGTGCTCTCCGTGGCCAGTCCCCTGACCTTTCTGCCTCCTTCCTATGCAAAATGAGAAAAGTTAAACCCACTTCATTTCACAGATGTGGCGTAGTGAATAATTGGCTCAAATTTGTGGTGTTGGGGAGAGAGCTGTCAATTAACTTTAGTCTTGGGCTGGCTGAATCATTTAGTGTCTTTTCCAAAGTGGGGTTTGTCTCCCTCTCTCAGGATTGGGTGGCTCTGCTGCTCTTCTACAAAGCAGAATCTCAATTGATGTGAAGCAGCAGTGTTAATAAAACCTGGGGTTCGCCTTGTCTCTAACAACAGTATTGTGCTTGTGTGTAGTGAGAGCAAGAGTTAAGGCTTTTGCTTCAAGATTTTGTAGTTAAGATTTTGCCTCAAAGCAAATTTTTCCAGTATCTAGAGCCTTTGATACACAAAGAATGTGGGTATGCAGTGATGGTGGTACTTCCATCCAGCGTTTGTCTGAACCTCAGTAGCAAAATGCAGGTGTTACTCTCCTTTGGTACCAATGAAAATCAAGAATAACTCTTCCATTATTCCCATCAGTTGCTCTGTTGAGTCAAAAGGCTCAACGATGTACGGGCAGCCTGAATCTCGATGCTTTCTAGTATGTACTTGCTAAATTTTGCAAATTGAAATGTCATCATTTCAACCCCAGCTTCTCAATGGGCCGTGAACTCTGGTGCCTAATGATGGCATTACCAGGGTCACCAGCAGCTCAAAGAGAAGAGAGTAGGACAATGCTGTTGGCACCTGGTCCAGGACCTGTGGAATGCAGGGAAAACTTCTGTGAGGAAACATAGCAAAAATTCACCCTCATACGAAAGGGTTGGGCTGGGGCAAGCTCTGAGGGGGTTTGTAGTGGTGTCTCCTCAGTGTGGGGCTGTCCCCTCGCTGTGGGAAATACTCGGGGTCATTCCTTCAGCCTTGGCTGTAGGGCAGCGAGAGGATATCCCTCAGGACATTAATGCTGGTTTTTACACTTTCCCCACACACCGACTTCCCGGCACCGGGATGGAATGCCATGCAGAGGCTTCACTCGCAGCCGGCCCGTCTTCACGAGGAAACTCCGCTCGTATTATCAGCCGCGAATGTTTAATTAAGTAACAAGCCGGGCCGCCCCCCGGGCGGTTATAAATAGAAGTGCTGAATCATGACTCTGCCGGTCCCTCCGCCCG
>NW_005054463.1:1267913-1268494 GCF_000277835.1 Geospiza fortis | reverse complement strand
TGAGGCGCTGAGGGGAGGGAAAGGGTCTGAAGGTGGTGGGGGGAGCGAGTGTGTGAGTGTGAGGGACTGAGCGTGAGTGTGTGTGAGGGATGAGTGTCCGTGGGATTGAGTGTGATGGTGTGTGAGGGACTGAGTGCGAGTGAGGCAGCGAGTGTGTCCGTGTGAGGGACTCTGAGGGGAGACCTGAGTGTGAAGGAGTGAGTGCGTGTGCAGGGCTGAGTGTGAGTGAGGGAATGAGAATGTGTGAGGGGCTGGCTGTGCGTGAGGGAGAGAGTGTGAGTCCGTGGGGGAGTACACTGAGTGTGAGGGAGGGAGTGAATGAGTGTGCGTGGGTTTGAGCCTGAGGGAGGGACAGTGTGTGTCTGAGGGAGTGTGTGTGAAGGAGGAGGTGTGTATGGGTGTGAGGGAGTGCGCGTATCTCTGAGGGAGTGTGTGTGTGTGTGTCAGGCAGGGTGTGCGCGTATCTGTGTGTGAGGGAGGGAAGGGAGTGTGTGAAGGAGGGAGCGAATGAGTGTGTGTCTCTGTGTATGTGTGTGTCTGGTGGAGGGAGGGAGGCAGGGAGAGCGGCCGCCGGCGCCGCC
>NW_005054463.1:1267501-1267876 GCF_000277835.1 Geospiza fortis | reverse complement strand
CTCTCTGAAGATGGAGAAAGTAAAAACAGGATTACCCTTAGCTACGGCTCCTCCGCCGCCTTAGTCCCCCCACAGCCAACTGCCGTGCACAAACACACCTCCACTGGGCAGAGGGAGCCGACACTAATAAACACACAAACAAAAGGGGGATGGAACTGACTCACTGCCTGCGCGGCTGAGGTAAATCTGCGCCTGGCTTCTTATTATTTCTTTCTTTTTCTTTCTCCCCTCCCTTCCTCCCCTCCTCTCCTCTCCCTCCCCGGTCCCCCCTTCCCCGGCGGGAGGAGGGACAGCTCCGTTCCGGGGCCGGCGGGACGCGGGGCTCGGTCCGTCCGTGCGGGTCTGTGTGTGCGGAGGGTTCCCGAGCCGAGCGCG
>NW_005054463.1:1265777-1266456 GCF_000277835.1 Geospiza fortis | reverse complement strand
CGGCGCCGCATGCCCCACCTGTAAGTGGCGGCGGCGAGTTTCTCACCCCTATTCCTCTCCCCCTCCCCGTCTCTCTTTCCCCCTCCTCTTTTCCCCCCGCCTTTAAAAAAACATATTTTTAAACTTTCTCCATCTTTCTGTGTCTTCAGCTCGAGCAAAACTCTCTCCCTCCATTCCTTGTGGAGAGGCTCAGCAGCTGGGATTTGCCATCACCAGCCTAAAAATGGTGACCAAACTTTTTCTTTTCCCTTTCCTCTTCCTCCTCCTTTCCCCATTGAAGAAATAAAAAAATAAAATTCAAGCCGTGTTTTAATTTAGGTTATGGATGTTTCTGTGTTTCTTTTTGTCTTCCTTTTTCTTCCTCCTCCCTTCCTCCCCTTTCTTTCCTTCCACTTCATTGGCTGGGATGATCTTTCCCTGTTGCTTCTGATGTTTCTTTCTTTTTCTCAGTGTGTGCCTGCCTACCTGGACTAGGGGGAAGATAAGGTAATTTTGAAGGGTTTGAGGAAGTGGCTTACCTGTTCTGAAAACTTTTTTGCGTTTTTTTTTTTTTTGAGATTTCTTTTTAAGAGTTGTGAAAATCAGTAATTGAAGAGAGTTTGGTAGCAGCTAGGCAGGTTGAAATTTAAGTGTTATGTTCTGAATGCCTTGGGAATTTGATCTGCTTTATACCAAAGAA
>NW_005054463.1:1204441-1265744 GCF_000277835.1 Geospiza fortis | reverse complement strand
AAGAGGGTTAAGGGAGGGGGAGGGAAGTGGTTTTGGAGACAAGAAGTGAAGCTGCCTGTTTTCCAGTAAGTAATGGAGAAATTCCAGGAGCCAGGGCTAAATATACTTGGCGATCAATACAGAAATGGCTCATTGTGAATAATTTAGCTGCCTGGTGCAGTGAGAGTTTTGAAACTAAAGGCAAAAAAAGAGGCCATGGAGGGAGAGAGGAAATAAAATTTTCCTCTGGTCATGTCAGATTCTTAACTTTTCTACTTAAAAGAACATAGTTATGATTATTGATCTCTCCTTTTTTTTCTTCCCCCCCCACAATATATATCAAATGATAGCTAGGGGGTGTCATTCTATACAGTTACTTGGGTTTCGGGAAAGTAATAGCTTGTTCTGTGTCAGCAAAGTGCTTCCAGAAACTTTAAGATTGCTTCACACCACAAAATGCGTGATCTGGGAGTATGAATTGTGATGTTTGGCCCTGTGCTGTGGCCAATAAATAGGGTTAGAGTGAACAGGTGTGTGTACAGGTGTGTGTGCACACACAGGTGTGGGACAAAGCTGGAACAACTGTGTCCAAGGGGAATGGACACGGGAGGGTTTATTTTGTTTAGACCGGGAGGCAGTGTCTTGTAGTGTGTGTGAAAAGAACAATTGTCAGTAGTATCCATATCCTCAAAGTCTCTTCTGACTGCAGACAGAGCAGATAACTGATAAAGCATTACCATCCCAGCTTGAAGAAACAAGAAGAAAGTCAGGAAAAAAACTCTCAGATCGGGCAAAAATGTGAGTGGCGCACAGAGAGAGAGGTTTGGTCAGACCAGGATGATCCAGGTGCCACCTGGCCAGGAGGCAGCTGCATGTCTGCTCACATAATTTACAGGAAGAGTTCAGTGATTTGCAAACGAGCACATGCAGTGCACTTGTGTCTTTCTCTAGGCAGTGGTTGCAACAGCAATAAAATGGGCAACTACTTAGGGCTTTAAGTAAGTTTAATCATTTAATGGTTGATACTGACAGGCGTCTCTGAGGGTGTACTTTTCTGCCTTGCAGCACTGCACTTTGACTATGGAAGCAGAGGCTGTTGATGGATATATTACATGTAAGTAGTCATTTTGATTATTCTGAATTACTTTTCTTTTCCTGCTCTCCTTTGTATAATGCAGAAACCTGAAAGTTTAGCTTCCTTGTGTACAGTGTCTGCATTGACACTGAATGAGTAGCATTTAAATATAAATTCTCTGTATGACTGAGAAATGCACGGGGATGGGTGCATGGGTGATTATCTCTAGGTTTAAATATTTGCTGAGGGTGAATAAACTTTGCAAATTAGAGAAAGTTCCTCTCCAGAAATTCAAACTGCAGCCAAAAACTTTTTTTATGCCTTTCCCTATGTATTTCTCTTGTTTTGTGTGTGTGGGGTTGTGCTTTGTTTAACAGTCAGTTAACACAGAGCTTTTGGGGGAAGGTCTGTATGGTGAATTACTATTCCAGTCTTCCCTTGCCCAGCCTGGATTGTCCCTGTCTGCTAATGGAAAAGTAATCTTAACTTACTTAAAACCAACAGCTGGGACAAAGTTTGCCGCAGGAGTGTGAGTAATAAATAGGGTGCTATTCAGGCAGTAGCTTTGAGGGGGCTCTTAAAATCAGCCAAATCTTGCTTGGGGCAACTGAGAGTCGAGGTCTGACAGGCTCTGGAAGACCCCGCTGGTGAAGGAGGGAAGGGCAGGGGCGAAGGGGGCCAGCGGGTCGTGGTTCTTCATGTTTGTATATCCGTGCTGAAGAAGGGATACAAACTGACGGGACCTGTGTTGTGCCGGCAGGTGACAATGACTATTCGCCTGAGAGGGAGCACTGCGGCATGGCCATCGACCTCACCTCTAGCACTCCCAATGGGCAGCACACCTCCCCCTGTCACATGGCAGGCAGTAAGTCTCCTCTTAAGCCTGTTTCTCTCTAGCTCAGGGTTGGCTTGGCTTGGTCTGGTCCTCCTGGTCCTTGCTTTGCTTACCAGGTCTTAGCCACTGCTGTTGGCATTGCTAATAACAGAGGAGGACAGGGAAGATTTTGTTTTTTTTGGTTCTTGTTCGGGCTGGTGTCTCATCTAAACATGAATGGCATTACTAGTCTGAACTATCCCAAGGTGGCATTTGAGAGCTGGTCCGTACCTGCTCCAGGTAGGAAAACACTAGGGTTAACATGTGCTAGTTTTGTTTCCTCAGGTTCTGAAATCCAAATAGAAATTGTTATTATCATTACTACTATTACTTACTTTGTTTCCTGAAACAGCTTGAAGTAGCTTTATTTGAAAACAAACACATTTTATTTACAAAACTATAGTTGATTTTAACAAACTGAAAGGAGTTTGGTTTAGAATGTCGGATAGAAACTGAGAGTTTAGAGAGTCTGCACAGTAAGTGTCAAGAGCTGATAATATTTATAGAATTATTCTCCTGTTATATATGGGAGGTGGGTAACTGTAGTTTATGCAATTTCATAAAAGCAACAATCTTCATTTTCTATGTGTGTGAGTGCCATACCTTGTTTAAGTGTTGGTTACAGTGTTACATCAAGATATTTACCTTAATGTAACCTCTGCACTTATGGTCATGAAAAAATGTAGTGCGCTTTGCTTTCAACATACTTAGTGTTCCTCTCTATGTGATACTAGTTTTCTTTCTGGTTTGTGAGTTCTACAGATACATATTTATCTATTGAAACCAAGAGTTAGTATAATGCCCTACAAAAATCTCTGAAAGATAGAGCTTCTAGGGTTGCTTGCTTAAAAATGTACAGCCTTCAGAGTCTTTCTGAGAAAAAGATGTTACTTTCCTTTAAGAATCCTTTCCTCTTGCAAATTACGGGTAAAGCGCAGTTTTATGAGCCTTTAAACTGAGGGTTATTATGAAGATCTCTCAATTATATACATGTTGCTGGAGAATATGATTTCTAATACCCTGGGCTGAACTTTATATGACAACCACCCATAATTCAGCATCTTTAGACAATTCCAATTGTGCTGCACTGGGATTCCGATATACTTTATTATGTTGTAAAAGTTTTACTACTCACTTTCTTCATTTTCTTTGTTTCCTTTTTATTAATGGGAAGGCTTCATTGGAAGGGGAAAAAGTATCTGTGTTTTAAATCTTCTTTATAATCTAGACTGAAAACCAAAGTCAAATTAGGAATAAAAAGATCTAGAATGAAGTAATGCAAAAGGCTTTAACACACTCAGTATTTTCATGTTCATTGTGTTAACATTTTCAATGGTTTTTAAACTTCGTTAGTTCTTTGCAACACATATGTATCTGCAGGCTTGGTGAATATCTTAATTTTTTTAGAGGGGTTTTTTGGCCTATCATAGGTGTCTCAAATGCTTTGAGATTAGGATGTGCTGCTGTTGAAAAATTAAGGGTTCTGCCTGGGTTTCCTAAGCCAAACAAAACTCAAGCTTCTTATATTTATTGTAATTTATTTACTCCTTGCAGGCTTAGGATTGTTTTGCAGAGAGGCTGCTTGTGCTGCCTTAAACACGGAAGATATTGATCAAAGGTTGTGAGATTTTGTGGCAGCTGTTACATTGGTTCATTTAAGGTTTTTGGCCAAATCTTGAATCTGGCATGTGTAGGCTAAATCGCCGGGCTGGGCTTTAGTGCTTTCCACCTGTTTTGTGGGGCACAGGAAATCCTTTTAAAGGTGTGGTAACTCAGGGGCCTGCACCTCTTTTTAAAAACTCTTTTGGGTTTGGTTTTTTTTTTTTTTTTGGTATTGTAAAAGGAAAGATAGAGGTGGAATAACTGTTTGAAATATTTTATATGAATTTAGTAGCTCCCAGTGGATTGACCCATCATCCATTGTTTTAGGTAGAGGCGGTGGCCATGTTCTTTTTCAGACTGGTTCGATTTCCAGTGGGTTGCTGCAGATTAAGTGATGTTGGCTGCCATTACAGCAAAGCCCAAGGCATGTCCTCCTGGCTGGGTAGGACTTGGGAGTGGAGGAGGTGATACAGGGAGCAGACCCCAAATATTTCACTCCTGGATTGGTTGCCAGTCATTTCCAGAAGCGCATGACCCTCTTTGGCTGTGTGCTCTGAATGTGCACCTGCAAGGTAGAGATCCAAGTTTTGACCTTTGTTCTCGCCTTCCACTGAATTGTTTTGAACCACAGCTCTTAATTTAGTCGGAATTTGTGTCTGGCTCAGAAGGAGAAACACCAAAAGAAGGAAATTTCTTGGATCTGTGCTGAAATGACTGAGTAGCGCTCTCCCAGCAACAGCAAAATTATGTGCTGGGTACAGAGTTTTCTATGTTCATTAGCCCCTGGCAATCTGTGTTAGTAGTTCTGTCTGGATTACTGATGTTTTCAGGTTCTATTCCAAAAGGGTTTGGGTCGAATATTTTGGCTGCTGCATCCTTTAACCTATTGTCATTTTCAAGTATCTAGATGGTATTTGTGGGTTATGGACGAGGATGACACTCAATTTTCCTTGTGAATGAGATGATCCTGAAAGATGAATCACACTAAATCACCTGTCATAGCTAACTGATGATCTTACATATACCTGCCTTTAGCAGAGCACTGCATGTGTGTTGGCAGATGCTCTGTTCTAAAATACTTCACTGTAGTTTTATGTAAGCAAAGATTTAAAATACATGTAAATAGTCAAACCGAAGAGGTTGATAGATCATCTCACTTTTCTCTACAGCAAAAGATGAATTAGTGTTACACCTGCTGAGTACAGATGATATATTTACATAGCCCCAAATCTGGAAGTCCAGATTTTCTTTTGATCTTCCGTAGGAAAACTCTTACAAAGGCTGACAGCCAGAGCTGGGTGTCACAGGCTTGCTCAATTAACTTTGTGTTGGTACTGCAGAGTTCCCTGCATGGCCCTAAGCCCCCCCACAGACCCCACAGAGTTCAAGGGAGTCTGTCTTGTTCCTGTCCGTGAGTGCTGAACTGGGCTGTGAGTGATCAGAAACCTCCGAATAGGAACTGGCATGCTAATTAAAGGCTAATGGGGAATCCTTATAAAAGAGGCTTTAAAAAGAAATAATTCCCAGTCACCTCCCCACAATGCCACACTGAGTTCTTACTACAGTTATTAGAGATATTTTTTTCCTGTAGGTTAAAATGGACTTAGAGGAATGTCTGCTTTAGAAACTGCAGGGGCACAGTTGTTCAATTAGTTGACTCAATCATTGCTTTGTATAGGATGAAGGACACTTCTCTAAGATCACTGGCCTGGTATCATAGGGAAAATAGTAGCAGCAGCTATTAGCATCTGACAGTCAGCGACAAAGGCAATTTCCCCTTAAATTAGAGGCTTGACAGTGGGTGTCCCAGTTAACTTTCTTATCTTTGCTTTCATAGACAAAAGGAGCTCTTAAATGAAACAGAGTCAGAACAATCATAAATATCAAACCCAACATCTGATGTTTGAAACCGATTAAAATTGTGGTATGCTTTCAGGAGGTGTTTATAGTAGCTGGAAGCGTTAGTAAGTTATGAGAATTAATTCATTAAGAGAATAAGCCATGTCGGCTGACTCTGCTGCTGGAAATAATGAGGCAATAGCATTTTCTCTGTGGTGGGGAACAATTGTGCTGTCTGACGAGATCACTAATTGGGACAGCAGCACTAAGTGGGGATGATTTCAGCTGTGGTGTTTAAAGAGAACTTGGGCAAGGTTTCGTTATAATGTAGCCAATACTATATTTCAAGTGATCAGGGTGGACTGTTGGTTGTACTTTTTTTTGCGGCATCAAAGCCCCAAATCTTTCCTGATCACTTTCATTTTTGAAGCCTGAGTTGTCATAGAACTCCTGTTTTGTCACAGTTGTGTTGTCCTGAGCTGAGAGTTTCATGTACCACAGCTGTATTAGTGTTTCTATAGGGATAAAGAAATGTAATTTTGGAGCCTGATTTTGGAATTTTCATTCCTGTTGGAATGAAACCGATTAAAGTTAGAAGTTGCTCCATGCCTCAGCTCCGTGGCAAACAAGACTTATCACCACCAGAATTTACTCCCAGGCATGTGGGGCTGAGCCTTGCTCTGGGATTCTTTCCTGGCTCAGGATGTGTTGTGGGCTTTTCAGTAGGATGAGGTGATGGAAGCTTTCCTTTAGGGAGGGTGATTGAAGCTGGCCGGGCTGGGCTGCAGAGAGGGACTGAATCAGTGCTTTGAGGCAGTCACTCCCCTGATGTGTGCACTGGGGCATGAAGAATTCTGGCAGCCAAACTGCTGTGCTCTGAACTGGGGATTCAGGTCTCCTTTTCTTCCAAATATCTTGGAAAGTGCTAAAAACTTGGACCTGATCACCTTGAGATGCTGAGGAATGTTCTTTCCTCAGCAGCCTTTAAGGAGTACGGTAGGCAGCATTTATTGGTCTGGGTATCTCCTGCCTCAGTGCGGGGAGGTGGACTTTTGACAGTCACTTGAGATGCCCTCTAGTCCTTTGTGTCTGACTTTGCAGTCTTGACACTTTGATTTTTTAGCACTCAGCTGTGGAATTGCACGGTGATGCCCAAAACAGATGTACCTGTGGTTTGGCAGGTTGAAGGACAGTGAAGATGGACTTTGCCAAGATGAGCTCAGACATGAGGGATGAGCTCAATAAAGTGTGGCAGGGAACTGTAAGAAGTGAGCTCCTTGGGCACTTACAAGAGCACGGTCTTTGCTTCCGTCTTTTATCCTCAGACTTCCTGGGAATTGCCAGGGCAGTAGTGCTAATCAAAGTTTTAGCCATTTAGCTTTCTTGGAGTTTGAGAAGAAAAAATATTAAATGGAAAGGCAATCATCAGGATTTGAACAGAAATAGAAGGGTTTTCCAAACCTAAGAAACCAAAGCTCTGCAAAGTAGTGTTACACGGTGTTTCTTGAAAAAAAACTACAACCCAAACAGAGGAAAGGGTTAACTGGAAATTAAGCATTTCCTGGGATGTACCTTGAATTGTTATAGCTTTATCCACATCAGCTCAGATTTTTCACACTGGTGTGGTTAAAATCATGAAATAGTTCCTCTGGTAGGAACTCTGTGTAAACCAGCCCAGAGTAGCCACTGAAATGAGTTGGTGTTTGAGTATCTGTAACCCACACTGCAATGGTGAAGGGCTCCCCTGTGTGTTTTTCCTGTCTTCTGTGAGAGTCCTGGCATTCCCTATGGAGCCACATACTCAGCTGCAAAAACATTCCTCCCTCTCAGTGAGTGTTATAACGAGGGTGGAGTGAAATGATCAGTTAATCTCATTAAATAGGTTTTTATTCATTCTGATGGAAGTCCCTTGAAAGGTCATCTGCCAGGGCTTTGTTGCAGCACACACCTTCCTTGGGAAGCTTCTGTTATTCTCTTGGACTGTCAGGTTCAGTTAACTTTCCCTGGTACACACCCTGTTACAACACTGTGCTCTTGCTAGCTTTGTAGTCAGCAAATTTTCAATGTTTGCTTCTGGAATTTCAGTTCCTTTTCTGACATGCCAACAAAAAGAGCAATCCTCATCTCCCATGAAATATGACACTTTGATGGCAGCTGGATGACAAGATACCTGCTGGAGGAGAATGTTCTGTGTTTCCCATCTCTGAATCTGGGGGAAGGTGCTGCTTCTGTTGAAATCAATGGATATATTCTCTCGGGAAATTGGTTCAAAGGCTTATTTCCAGTTCCTGTGGGCCACAGGCTCTGTCTAGTCCTTCAGCTAAGTGATGGTTGGCAGGACTAAGTTTTAGAGGTGGAAAAGCAGATACCTGTGCTACCTTTGTGCACTACTGAGGGTAAGCAGTCCTCATCCTTCCAGTACCAAGAGGGCACCCTGAAAGAGTGATGCCATTCTATCTGGGAGGAAAAGGCAGAGCCTCCTTTTCTGCCTTTTGCTTCAGTAATCCCAGTGAATGAAAATCCTTGAAGAACTCACCTTGAAACAGGTTTAAAATTGACCTGTTCTGAAATTCTGTAAAAAATTGAAGAGAAGGCTGAGCCACTGCTCCGTGTAGTATCAAGACCTGTTACCAGCCCAGGTGAGGAGCACGTGTCACAGCATGCTGTCCCTTCCCTAGGGTAGTGGGTGCTGGTTTGGGATCCAGGCAGTGGACTGCTGCATCCCAATAGAAGGAAGCAGAGCTGGATTATCACTGAGAAGCAATGAACATGACAGATATGGCTCTGGGCTAGGTCACTAGAGGCCCAGTTTTTCTCCAGATTCTGGTCATTGTAGGGAGTCCCTTCATGTTTCTGTGCTTTTTTTTTTTCCCTCTTGGCTTTTATTTTCTGAATCACAGAAGCTGTAGATCACTTAGGATGGAGACTTGGATGGTACATGTTAGCCTTTGTCAAAAGTAGGATGTTTTTACAATATCTTTTTGCTTAGGGGTTATTTTGCATTTAATTTTTGCAGCCCCACAATGAGATGCATTCAGAAGTACCTTAATACCAGTGCAGCTTATTTCCTGTCCTGCTCAGGAATAATTGTGGTGGTCCTAAAGTACCCTGTTGTGGTGTATGTGTGGAATTTTAACTCTTCCTACACCACTGAGCGTTGCCAGGTCTGTGTGTGGATGAGCCCCTGTTCACACTGCCCAGTAAAATGTGCCCTTGATCTGGAGCCAGGTCTACATTACCGGCTTCTGCTGGCACTGCTGTGTCAGCCTGTGGCTTTGAAGAACTGTAATCCCTCACAGGCAGAGAGATGCTGGCAGAAGCTCCAGCTCTGAGCACAGCCCTGGCTGGCAGGGTCACCTGCAAGTGCTGTTACAGGTGTTACATTGGAAAGTACCGTAAAACAGCACGCACTGTTCCTGGAAAAGCATGGGCTTGATTGATCCCCCTCACTTCTATGCTGATAGGTCATGTCAACTTCTGTGAATTAGAAAGTCTTTTTTGGGTTTTTTAACTGACTTCTGCTCTCGCTCTGCCTCTTATTTTTAAAAAATCTTTCCAGTTTGGGGGTTTATTCCTGTAACACTGTGTGGCCAAGGCATAGCACCACAGAGGTAGTGGGCTCTGTGTGCGTTGTATGAGCTCCTTTAGCTCATGGTTTCTCTGTGTTTGTCCTGCCCAGAGAGGTCACAGGGTTCTTGGTCTTCCCCTTGGTGAAGCTCAGGCTGGTGGTCAGATCCCTGTGTCCTCTCAGGTATGGGTGTAGGCACAGAGTTTGTGGTGATTTGGAGTGGGGCTGGGCCCAGCCTCTTTCCCACTGGGCACAGCTGTGCAGGACAGGTGAATGCTATTGAAGGGAACGAGCCATGGAGTGCCCAGGGGCACTGAGCAACCACCAAAGGGAACAGAGGGCACACAGGTGCAGTGCATCAACAGGAGGGGATAAAAGGCTGGGCTGAAGAACAAGAAGGGCAGATGCTTGCAGCCTCCTGAGGTGTCCTGGTGTTACTGTGTGCGGGCAGGTGCCCGAAGCCTTCTGAAGAGGTGAGGTGTTCCTGTGTATGGGCAAATGCTTAAAGCCTTCTGAAATTGTGGTGATGCTCTGTGTGTTGTGGCCGTCTCATCTGTGGCATGTGCTGCGACATATGGGGGGAGGTCAGTCCTAGGGCCAAACCATGCTCCCACCCCCAGTGTGGATGGTGTGAATATCTGTGTGTCTACCAGCTGGTAGTAAAAAAAAAAAAAAGAAGAGTTAAAGTGTATCATTCTCCTACACAGGTAGGAGACCCTCTTCTTAGCAGACTGTGGGTTTTAGACAAGGCATGAGCCAGGCAGTCTGATTCACTGCAGACCTGTCTGCTCTCCCCACCATGGTTTCATGTTACTTGGAGAAGCTGTACGGACTGGTTTTTTCTAGCCTCTTTTCCTGCTGTGGTGTTGGTACCTACCTCCTGTGAGGTTGCTCTGGGCACAGGTGTAGTCACTGCAGTAGGGGAGAGAGAAGGGGAAGATCAGTGTGAATATTCAGGTCCCTACCCTGTCTGTGGCTTGGAGAACCCTTTGGGGGACTTGGTGCTACTGTCCACCCTGAAACTTCATGAGTGGGGTAGAAGATCCAGCCACACCTTGGTGCTGCTGTTGTCAGGCCCTTTGTCCTGGCGGTTGGATGTCTCAAATGTTTTTCAAAGGAGGTAGGAAATCCTGAAGATGAACCTTGTTTATCCGTTCACCTTGTTGCCTGTCCCACTACCATCTTTTTTTGTTACAAACCTTCTCGTGTGAGGACGTGAGGTGGGCTGGGTTTCCTCTGCAGCAAATGGAAGATCTGGGCAGGGCTTACGGGAGAGATGCTCCGTTGGCCGTTAAACCGCACTCATGACAAAGCCTTACATTTCCATGGGGGGTTTTCTTGTTTATCCCCTCTGTTCATCCACTTGAACAAAACTAAAGGTATCTGTGCTGTGAACTTCAGCACCAGGCTGGAGTTTTCTCAGTTTTCTTCTTTTTAGTGGTGTTTTCCTTGCATTCCCCCCCAGCCTTTAAAGCCTCCCATCAGAAGAAAGTGATGCAGTCCTGGTTTTTCTCAAGGGGCATGTGTTCTCTCAGTCCGTGAAAACTGATGCTGGTGAGTGGCACAAAATGCTGGCTGCAGAGCCCTGTGATATGCTCAAGTCCATGGTAATTTTTCTCATAATTACTCTTTGATTTGGGAATGCCTGTGTGCAATTCTGTGAGAATTCATACCTAATCTTTTCTAGACATCAACTCAGCTTTTGGACATTTTATTATTCCTTTTGCAAGCAAAGTTGCTTGTTTAGGTAATTGTCTAGCCATAAAACACAAACTGAGTGACTTTTTGGTAATTCTATCTGTGCATCACTTAAACTTCAGCAACGTGAATTAAAGACCTGCTTTAGTCCAAGGAGCAGCAAACAGGATGGTGCAAGTTCCCTTCTTTTGAAAATGAAAGAAATTGCTTATTTCTGTATGAGAACAGCAAGTATCTTTACCCAGAAGAGATATGAGGTTTATTCATTTGAGGAAGAGTAGCTGTTCTCGCTTCCAGTAAAGAGTGGCAGTAGACTGAAGACCTTGTTCTGGTTAGCAGCCAGGTCCGTGATAGAGGGAGACAGCTCAGGCAAAAAAATAAAATGGCGTTCGGTTTTTAATCTTATTTCTTGAGAAATTGATATCCTGCAGGGTTTGCCTTGTCAAGATAACGGCCCCTGAAGGAGAATAAATCTTATTAATTAGCAGTTTTGCATACTGCTTTTAATTGTTCGTTCCTAGGTACAGGCATTATATTGCATGTGCGCTGTCGTGGTGATGGGCTTCTCTCCTGCAGCCCTGGAGAGTCTGCCTGAGTACAGAAATATTTCAGAATATACCATTGGGCCTTAAATTTACTCAGTGCCTTAATCCTCATCACCTCTCAGATTTAGGCACGTCCTAAATGCAGTTGTAAGTAATAGTTTTACAGTTTAATCTCCCAAAATTGGGTCAACCTTACCAGTTGTTTTGACCTTGTTACCAGCCCAGGTAGTTCCTGGGTGAGTCTAACACATCTCCGTGCAGCTGTGTGGAACAATCTGGGGTATCAGCTTTACTTGAAACCCCCTGTTTGAAAATGTCTCCCTACCTTAAATACACAGGCCTCTCTCTCTATCACTGTAGTGTATTATCCTTTGCATAATCTAAGTAATATCACAATATTTCCTTGTTATATCATGCTTTTTCAGTTTTAAGAGCTTTACAAAGGATACCAGTTGAAGAGATACAAATTAGTGGACAAAATTTTAGGCTGAAGAGGTAGAGAAAAAGTAGGGAAAATAATCTTAGAAGAATTCAGCTCGTAGGTGGGAGGCAGTCAGCTTCATAACTTGTGTATGTGACTGCAAATTGTCAGAGTATAGGTAGCTCTCAAGAGTTCAGAAGAATGTTGTGCTGGTTGTGTATGTAAGGGTCAAGCAGTACATAATGTTAGCAGACTGAGAGCTCTGTGAGTTTATTCTTGGCCTTCTTTTAAATTTGTATTCTACGAACTGCACAATTTATTTTTCTAAAATCCCACGTACCTACATGTGAATCCCAGAGTGTTCTCATAGTCTAAATGCTATGACCCATCAGCTGCCCCCAAATTACCTAAGATCAAGTAGAGAAGGTCGGCAGCCAGAGAAAAATATAGGAAAATGTGTCCAGCCCTGGTTGCTGACAAGTCTATACATGTGCAGTGCAGTAATACAGATGGAAGGCACTTAGAGAGGGTTTCAGCCACATACAACAGAGAAGTACAGGCTTGAAAAATACTAGGAAAGTGCAATTCTTATGAAATGAGGAAGCCAGGAAGAGGAGAAAGAGGTATGTGAATTGTGCCTTGGCTGAAGGAAAAACTCTTTCACCGCCCTTTTCAAATGTCAAATGCATGGGAAAAAGTTGTTGGAAGCCAGTCTCTGCTAAGTTTGCTGCTTGAAAAACCTACTTTTTGGTGAGATGTTTGTGCAAAATCACCTCTCTGCTCTGCCTGTGAGACCAGACATGAGTCAGGCTATCAGCATCTAACATGGTTTCAGGTTGCTGTCTTACTGCTCTTGGTCTAAAATGCTGGAAAGAAGTGTTTGCTTTTTTTCTCACTTTTAAAGTGCTCCATTCATTTAATGTCATTAGTGCTATTGTTACTTAAATTTACCTTCTGACTGGTAACCATTAAATATTTATAGAGAAATCAATAGTAGTGAGATTTTTTGCTCAAGTAAATATATATCACATATGTACTCAAAACCAAAGCAAACTGCAGTGCATTCCAGGAAATCATCTATAGTGCTGCTCTGTAATGTTCTTCCTCATCTTCATGTCAGGATGTTTTATCTGTGTCCCAGCTCGCCCATTCCTGCCCCAGAACTCTGGCTGTTCTTTTTAACAGCCTAGAACAATGGAGCCTTAGGAAAAAGAGTAGAAGTGTTTTCAGAGTAGAAATGTGAATGATAATTGCCATCTAATTATCCAAGGTTCCTTAATGACTGGATGCAGGGAGATCCTTAGGTTTGATGCTATGTCTGGTGGACAGCGCCCCAGCCAGAGACTGCTGTGCTGTCTCTGAAGAAGAGAATGGAACTGGCTGGAGGCAAACCCAGCCCTTCCCAGCATTTGGAAAGGGAAAAGTATTTTTCAGAGAAGGTGGTGATGTGGCAATGGAAGATGATGGCTTAAAACCATTTAAAACCAAAGGCTAATATAAAAAAATAAATAGGACCGGGCTAAAAATGGCTTTGGAACCAGGCTTAAGTTCACTGGTGGGGAATAGACAAAGGTGTGATATAGACAACACAGCCAATGTTCACAGAGCAGCTTATTCTCCATATTGGGTCTCTGCAGCATTTTCTTGTGCAACTATAGATGGAATAAATCTTTGTAGACCATCCAAGAGATGACCTTAATCAATTGTTCTGGCCAGGTGTTTTGGAAGGGGGAAAGCTTCCTTATGAGTCAGTGATGAAATTTCAATTTATAATTATGACTGTAGTTTATAATAATAATTCTAATTATATATATAAACAGTTTAACCTACTACAATGTAAAATGGTAACATTTGCTGAGCTTTGGCTGCTTTCAGATGGTGAAAATGTGCTGGTGGTTGTTGGCTGGAATTCAGAAATATTTGTCAAAATTTTGTGTGCTATGTGAACAACAAAATTTTGTGTGGATTAAGCAATTATTAATTCTCTCCCATTATCCGTCAGATAAAATTACAACTAGCTCATTAACCAAAATTAATTGTAAATAAAGCCGATCTGTTGTTGAGGAAACTAGTTAGAATGGTAATTGGGTAATGATGATGCATTTAATTTCAAACTGCAGATTTAAAAGCTACTCCTTTTTGGCAGTGATAGAGCAAGGTGTTCTGAAATGAAGCCCGGTGCTTGTCACTGTCATTGTCCTCTTAATTAATGCCACCAGGACTGCCTGTGTTTTGAATCTAATTAGTGTCCCCTGCAGAGCACTTGGAAATGTCCTGATTGTGCTCACACTGATGCCAGTGGTTAAACTATTTAGTGACCTCTGTGGGCAGGAGGTGACACAGGAGGCAGTGGTGGTGTAGGACATTGTGCACTGCTGGCTTTGCTCCTGCAGCAGCACATCCTCGTGCCTGAGCTCTGGGAATGCTGGCTGTGCTTTGGGATTTGCTACTCACTTGCCATGGAGATAGATCTGGAGTTTCAGGCCAACAAAACTGAATTGTGACTCAACGTTTTAAAAATGATTGAGTGAGTAATTTTCTATGCAGTTTCATTTCAGTATCTTTTGCCCCAAGGATTATTTACTGTGGAGTAACTTCCAGCATGGTTTTGCTGCTATTTGTAATGTTGAATTTTAATAAGAAAGGACTTGTTTAAATAGGATAATGTTTTTATCCCAAATTGCCCTGTTCTAATGGTAAAATTGGCTTCACAAATAAAATCAGCAGTCGCACCTTCTAGCCACATGCACAATTTCTTGATTATTTTTTTTACCCTGTTTTCAAAATGCATTAAATGCTATTATGAGATGAGCACAGCGTGTTTGATTCTAGCCAACCACCACTTCAATCATTAACAAATGGGCATTGTGTACAGAATATATCATTCAGGAGGGCCACCAAGTTGATCAGAGAGATGGAACACCTCTTCTGTGAGGCGAGGCTCAGAGAATTGGGATTGTTCAGCCAGGAGAAGAGAAGGCTTTGGCATGACCTAATTGTGGCAAGAAAAATGGAGAGAGACTATTTACAAGGGTCTGGAGTGACAGGACAAGGGAATGGCTTCCCAGTGCCAGAGAGCAGGGTTAGATTGAACATCAGGAACAAATTTCTGACTGTGAGGGTGCTGAGGCCCTGGCACAGGGTGCCCAGAGCAGCGGTCACTGACCCTGGATCCCTGGCAGTGTCCAAGGCCAGGCTGGAGAGGGCTTGGAGCAACCTGGGAGAGTGCAAGGTGTCTCTGCCCATGGAAGGGGGCAGGATGAGATGGGTTTTAAGGTCTCTTCCAACGCAAACCTTTCTCTTATTCTCCTTGTCCTATCATTTGTAATCACTCTACTGATTTTTTTTTCCTTCTGACTTAGAGAGAATTACAGAACTAAAGCATTGACTTAATCTTTAATATTCCTTCTTAGCAGACTTGAAGAGAATATAGAATAAATACATTTTACCTGTTTTATTTTTAACTATTTCTCTGGGAGGGTTTTTTTTCTTTTGTGCTTCCTGGTCCATGGGGAGAAAAACCCTTCAAGCATGTTTTAGTTACATCACTAATATTAGAACTGAGTAATCGGGTGGCTTTGGCAGCAGTCTCGTTTATAAATTGTTGGTGAGCAGATGGCTCACCAAGTTGGCATGCCAGCTCCAAACTTTCACAATCATGAGTCAAGTTTTAAATCCCAAGATTGCCTTACATACCACGAGTTATTGTTTTTTTTTTTATTTTTAATGTGTGTTTCTTTAATAATTGTAACTCTCGATGGGTCTTCTCATTCCTGAGCTGTGTTTTGCACTGAAGCATGGCTTTTCAGTAGTCTCTGGCTTTGGGAATGCCTTTTTTTCTTAATTTAATGAAAGCAGAGACTTTTTTAGTCACATATCTGAAAATCTTGCTGCTAAGAAAAACTAATAAATGTCAGTGTAAGGGACATAAACGTGAGACTTGTCAGTTCTGGCTAATGTCAAACACCTCAAATGATTGATATAATTCACAAATGAACTTATAACAACTTCTGGGTTGTATGCACAAATATTTTTTAGGAATAATTTGCTGGTATTTTTTATCCTGGATATACCGTTCTATGCCAATTTGTTTGTTTTCTGAGTGCAGGGCTTAAGTCATTAGGCAGCATCGAGTACAAATGTTGCATTTTGAAATGCAAGAGTGAATATTTTCTGTAAGCAAAATGTAGCAACAAGGAAACTGGGCCGAGCAAGACATTCTCCCTGTGAACACAGTGAAGTTCCAAAAGGGTCAGATCTTGATCCACTTGAGAATTTGGACTAATATTATTGGAAGGATTTCTGCTTTTTTCTTTCACTTTTTCCTTTTCAAGCTATTCCTTTAAGTAAAATTAATATGCTATATATGGGTTATAATGCATTGTGGGACCTGTTATGGAATGATAATTAGACCTTATTTCTAAATGATTCCACACAAAGTGTGCTGTTGTAAATGCTAAACAACTGTGTTTCATCCATAATCATGTAATTGGTGTGTGCAGCTAATTAGTGTGTGTTCAGTTTAGGCCCAGATTTTTTGGAAATGTCTCCTGTTCTGGTCCTGATTTAGCAAAGCTCTTAAACAGATGATTAACTTCCATTGGCTTTAATAGGACTTAAGCACATTCTTAATCAGGGCCATTGTGTCAAATCATGTCTCTTGGTGACAATCAGAACAACCTGCCAGAGCTGTAGTAAAAATATCTGTAGGTCCTTCTTAAATTTAGATTAATCATTCCTTTAATTTGTGAAGCATTTTGTTTCAGAATCTGAAACTCTGTGTAGGAACCTTTCTCTCTCTCTCTCTTTTTAAGCAAATGGTTATTGTCACAGTCTAATTGTATGTGTAAAGTTTAAAGATTTTAACTAGCTTGGCAGGCTGTTTACATCAAATCTGTTCAATACACCTTTGAGATGGAGAAGAAGAAAATAGGCATCTGAGAGTGCCTCACTGGAATATAAATGTCAGTGCTGATAGATATCTATGATAGAAAATTTGTGTGGGAGTAATAATTTAGTAATAAAATAGGTCAAATTAATTTTTATGCTGAAGGGGATACCTTACAATAACCATTTTGTAATTTTATGTTTGACAGTTTGCTCTGCATTATGTGGATAGGTGGAGCTGAGATAATGTAATCCATTTCCAGTTGTAAACAAGATTGCTTTAAGAGCTGCAGTAGTAAGATGCATGTTGGCTGACTTTAAGCTGAAAGGTAATTGCCTCTGAATATTAATGTGCATGTGGGGATTTTGTGTTTAATTCTGGGATTTCATATTTGCCCTATAGCAGCTCTGAAGAGGCCCTTGTTTTCCCAAACCCCACTTTGCTGCTAATTGAAGCTGATGGCAAGTGTTGAATTTTGGGTCCTTTGCTTCAATTTTATGTGGCCTGTGTTCCTTGGAGAATGCTGCTTGCTTTGGCTGTTTGTTTTTGGTTTTTTTTTTTGCAGCAACCACCTTTTGAGTTGAGGGTTTTTGCAGATGCTCTTGTTGTCCTACAGCAGCTATGAGTAGTTCCTGGGGTGGAGGAGGAAAGATGGAATTGTAGGTTATGGAAAAGGGGAGAAGTTGCTGCACTAACTAAATTAGAGCTTCTTAGAGAAATGTGAGTTAAGGTGCTGATCCATGTGCTCTGTAGCTGGCAAGCTTCCTCATGAGTAATTTAAGACCTGTCCAAAGCCCACTGCACTCTGTGGAAGATTCTCTAATTCCACCCACTTGTGGAGCAGACCCCTATCATGGGGGCAAGCTGCAGGTAGTGACAAGCACTGTCTGGGGGAGCATCAGCTGGCTGCATTTGTTTTTGAAATCGTTTTAGGCATGGAAGGCTACAGCCAGATTACAAGCAAGCAGTACCTCAGCTTTCCATTTCAATTCCAGCCCTTGGCTTGTACAAGCTGTTCCATTACCACTGCTTCCAGCAAGGCCCAGCACTGGGAACGGCAGGATTGGTGTTGAGCAGGGTGTAACTGCAGCTCTGCTCTGGAGCAATCTGCAGCTCAGCAGTGCTGCAGGAGCTTGGCAATCTGTTGTGCGCAGGGTTTTAACCTGCACACGTTTTAATTGCAGTGGGTGTGTGGGCTGTCATTAGTTAGGACTGTTTAAAGGTGTTATAACTGGCAGGTGCCCCAGATGCCCTTCTAGCTGAGATGATGTTCCTGAGACAAGTACTCAAAGCAGAGTCCAGCATTCCTTGTTCTCTGTGGCAGTGCCAGCATTTTCTTCTGAAAAAGAAAAGCCAAATAACAAAAAGGAGTATTTTTAGCTTGGATCGATTTGCTGATCCAGTTTAGTGCATGGTCTCACACAGTGAGAGGGTGGTGTCTGAGCAGGGATGGGAGCTCCTGGCTCTTTTTCTGCTTCTGCAGAGACAAAGGCACTCTGAGCTGCACTGATACCTCACACAGGTCATAACTGTGTGCTCAGCAAGGCAGGCAGTTGGCTTTTCTGCTGCCTCTGACCCAGTGCAAAGGGTGGTTGCCTCTTGCAGAGGTGCTGGGTTCACAACCAGCCCTTTCACAGGTTGCCTTTATCTCACAGCTCACATTTGGACTGTAACCTCATGTAACACCTTTAGTTAGACAGTGCTGGTGGTATGAGTGGGAGCCACTGAACACAGACAGACTTGAATCTTCGACACTCCTGCACCTTGCACAAACTTTGGGGTACTGGGCTTTTTGGTTCGGAATGATTTTTAAATTTCCATAGTGCCCCATCTCCAGTGATTTGGTCTGACACTTGCTGAAGTTAAGGGGAGTCTTGGTGGTATTTCAGTCATTTTTGCAACATGATGCTGCTTGTAGCAAAGCTGTTCTATGGATGCCTTTGCTAAAAAATTACTTAGCTACAGAAACATTTGACTGTAGGCTGATAAGCAGAAAAAGTGAGGGTGTGTGGGTTTGTGAATGTATGTTGCCCATTAAGGAGTCTCACTCAATGCTGGGTGCTTCATTACAATGAGAAAAATAACATAAAAGGATTTTAATAGCTAATTAACTTGTTCACTAATGGATCAGGCACTGTCTTAAGGGCAGTAGTTTAAAAGAGTCCGTTTAATGAAAGTTGACTGGAGGTATGTCCTGTGGCTATTACAAACTTTGTTTTATAATAGCATGTATTTTTCAGTAGCTCCTTGCCATGCAGTAATGTGGTTGGAGTGGGAGAAATTAGAAAACTGACCATTTCCCGGCAGATAGCGATAAGTTTCTACTCAGTCAGAATGCTCTATACACTGTGATAGGTTTATAATTATTATCCTAAGATTGATGTTTTTGGGGGGGAGTGTAAATTTGTGCAGCAGTAATCCATTAAGAAATCAATAATCATTCCATCCTGAAATGCAGTTTCTCTACAACATTATAAATACACACCAAAGATTTGAAACTCTGCCGGTTTCCCCTTCTCCACCCCCCTCCTCCTGCTTCCCTGAACTCCAAGTTCAATGCCCTTTGTTGTGTTGGAGAAGCAGTTCCATGGTGAGACTCTTCTGTCAGGAAAAACAGGGCTGATGGTATTAGCAGCATCCTGAGAGCCAGTAACACTTTTTAGTGCAAACTTTGCTTTCCCACCAAAAGTACCCCTTTTATCTTGGGGAAATTCTCCCTCTCCTCTGCCAGGGTTTCATCCCTGCTAGATGGGGATGATGAAGATTCATGCCTTGTTCCTCTGTAGAGAATAGTGGAGAAGGAAGTATTATAGAAGTGCAAAGTCGTTGTATGTGTACATTTCCTTTTCCTCGTTCAGACTTGGCTCTTCATGTAACAGTTCAGAGGTTTGGCTATCAGAGACCAGCACATCCTGCAGGACTTCCCTTTTTGCTCTGAATTCTCCCTAGCTGGGCAAACACATTTTTGAATTGCTGCTGTAAGTTATCCCCTGATGTAGAGAGCTGGAAACATACTTTATCTAGGAGTGAGGGTGATTATAACTGATAAATAGTAGCTGAGCGAGGAAGAGTGGGAGTATTATTAATGTTTCTTTGTGGAGGAATAAATTATATGGGGTGAGGTGCTGGGTCAGCCTGGTTTTGATCTTGCAAGGAAAATTGTGGATGGAGCAGGGAGATGCTATTGCTGTAGCAAGAGCCACAAAACACGGAGTACATCTAATATTACATTTCCGTGTCTTTTACTTTTGTTGAAAAATCATTTCTAATAAAAAAAAATCTCATTTTTCCATTTCAGTTTAAATTACTATTATTTTTAGCCAGCTCTGCTGTTGGTTGAAAAAAGGGGCATTTGTTCATGACAGAGTTGTTTTTTACACCCATCATAGTTGTTTAGGTCTAAATTCCCTCTTTTCATCTGCCCCCAAAAAAGCATGGTATGGGTAACTCAGATATGCCTTTTTTTCCTTTGAGAACATCCAATTTTGGGATGGTCACCAGCCTCTTCAGCTTTGAGAGGGAGAAGAAACAGTCTTAATCACACCTTTGCTTTTGAGATTTGATCATCTCAGGTTACGTCCACAGGTCTAACAAGTGTAAAGTGTGAGTTTTGTGATTTGGTACGTGTGTGCCTTGGCTTATTTGGGAATACCCACATGGCTAGAATCATACATGTGTTTTAGTGTTTGCAGACAGGGAGTGTGGGTGAGCTGGTGATGAACAAAACTGGACACTGAGAAGCCAAACACTGATTCTCACCTCTGTAAATTGCTCTAGAATAATCCAAGGTTATTGTCATGGTAAATTCTCTCACTGTGATCCAGTATGGAAGGAGCTTTCACACATGGCTTGACTGTGGGGACACTTGCCTCTCACTGCAAAGTTGGATGCTAATAGGAAAAGACCCAGATGCCAACAAAAGAAAGATCTTGTCAATTGTGTTCACTAGATTTTCATTCAGCATTGACTTCTTGTCTGGTGAATTTGAGTTTTTTTTCTGTAAGGCCAGGACCTATACTGGGTACTTTCAATAAAGAATAGTCCTTCATTTACTTAAAACTCTCCCTCTTGCTCAGATGCTGGTAGCATATGAGTTTAGCAAGGACTGATACTTAATGGGTTTTGGCTCCTCTTATTTCAATACTTTGTAACTGGCTTCACTGCTTTGGTCTTCATACTGATTAATGCTTTTGTACGTCGCTAACGCTTAATTTTGAAAATACCTTTTATTTTCCTCTTTTCCATCAAATTGTGATACAGAAGCAGCAGCTGATTGACAGCTGACCTTTTTCTGCAATGGTTTGCTGAAGAGTTCATGCCTATGACATGTGGCTTTTCAGCGAAATAGGAAGACTTTATCACATCTTTTTGTTTTACCCATTACCTTTTTTTTTCCAGTGGTTTGCAGAACAGTGAGTGCTAAAAGCCCAGTATCAGCTCACAGGATGCCGAGTTTAACAGATAGGGCTTTATTAGCTCTCGGTTGCATTTGTCTTTACTTCACAAGTCCCTATTTAGAATTACCTGTAAGTGGTTATTTTCCAGTGCGGTTTTCAAAGACAAACCACTTTTTTTCTTATTGTTGTTGCTGTTGGTTTCTTTAACTGCTAAAAGCTCATCACCATGTATATAACTCTTATGTGTCCACTGATAGCTTGAGTGGCAAGTTACAGAAAGTGGTGTAAGTGGCTTTTTGGAAAGAAAATTCTTCAAAGAGAAATATTTAACAAACCAAACAATTAAGAGATGCCATCTCAATCAATAAGTTAGAGTTAATTGGCTGTGTACAAAGCATTTTTAAACAACTTCCCTGAAGAGTCTGTGTATTGAGCTTAGAGTGCCTTTCTAGTGAGGCTATTTTCAAAGGCTGGTTTCTTCTAAAAAGTACTCGTTTTCAATTTTTTTTTCTAATTTCCAGACTGAATGCCATCTAGCATATGGGTCTCATTGAGCGAATATAAGAGTATTTAATAACAGCTTTTAATTTCTTCCTTTGTGTGTGTGTGCCTCCCTAGGAGTATCCCATGTTCTAGTGACTGCAAACTGCTGGTCTAGAAAACAGTCAGCAGCTGCTCTCAGCCTGTGGGCAATAACAGCACTTGAAATGTGCTGCATTCAGGCATCTGTGTTACCTCATTTTTCTATTTCTGTTAACTTTATCAAAGTCTCCCATGTGCAAGACATTGACCACAAGCCGTGTGTTGGGACCAACGGTCCTAAACTGGTAGTTCAACTTCATGCTTGTAGAGGTGTCCTATTGGAATCAAAAGGAAAAAAAATCCAAACCCCCTTATTAGTACCCTCAGGTAATGGATACGTTTCCAAAAGGGTATTTTATGCCAAGCTTTCAAAACCCTCTTCAGTGATGGACAGGCATCATTCTCTGAACCTTCAGAGACTGGAGGTGGAAGAAGAGCTTCCTCTCTCTTAGCAGGAGCCACCTGTCTCTTTGGAATGCCTCCCTCAGGATGTTGTAGGCCTGACTTTTAGAGACGGCAGAGATTGCTAGACCGTGTCTGAGGGGATCAGGAATTCGTGGAGTTGGACATTGGAAGAGTTGGTCCAAGTGGCCCAGTCAATGAGACAGCAACCAAGCCTCACACGAGTTCATTCCATCAGACCAGTGTTTCTTGCTTTGTGGGTTGTGTAGAGCTGTTAAATGTGTTTAATGAAGCTGCCTCCCTATTTTTTTTTTCCTTGACCCCAATGTCACCTATAAAAGTCAAGGTAAATGGTAAGAAAGGAAGAAATTGCTAACATGAAATTTGGAGAAATAAGTAGTTCAAAGCAAAGTACTTCCTTAATGCTTTTCCTGGAAATTGTTCTTCCCTTTTGACCCACAAAAGGTCTTCAGTGTGACTTGTAAGCTAAAGGACTGGGATTCTGGGTGATAGTTCTCAAATAATTTGAGCAGTGCTGCTTTCAGATGAAGAGATGTCAACAGGTCTTGTTCAGGCTGATTCTCCCTTGTGCGGTTGGGTAAAGGAGTGGGGAGTAAATCATTGAGTAGGTATATCTTCCATTCAGCAGAAGCTGCACATGATGGGATTATTAGTATTTCTAAACTAAAGCCCCTGACAGATCCTTGGATGCTTAAAGCTGTTGTGATGCTTTACCAGATGGTTCAGAAACTCAGACTGGAATATCTCATTGGCTGGTGCTAAACAATGACATTTCAAACCCACACGTTTGTTTGGATTTTAATTTTCAGGAGGATTAAAGCTTTTTGGGATATGGGCTGTCTCTTTCCATATATATGCTCAGCACCTTATGTAGTTTAGATGCTTTTGCAGTGTCTTTATAATTCATCATATTACAGAATATTTGGAACTGTTGCACATTTTTAGCCATGTGGTCCAGCAAAGTGCAGACAGGGATAAGTGTGCAAGTTGTTTAATGCAATGAGTGTGATGACTGCGACTGCTTTGTCTTGTGTCTGGTAATTGTGTGAGCAGGTGATTATGCTGAAATGTGCCACTTTGGATTTTGTATCCCTCTGTTCTTTTTGCTTCTCAAATCTTGTCTTTGAAGGCTCAGTTCTGTAAATACTAATGTGTTTGCATAACTTGTATGCAGTGCAGTGTTGATGCTTATTCCTCTTAGAGGTTGAACTGTTCAGTCCTGACTCTACTAAATACATTGAATGAGACCCCACTGCTCTCGGGGAGAAGATCAAAGGAAACTGGTTGGGTTTTATTCCCTTTCAGTCCCATGACATTTTGAAAACTGGATGGAGTGTCCCTCTGGCAAAATCTGAAAAATTTTTACGGCCTTCCAAATGAGGCAGTCCTCCCTGGCTGCCAACATGTCTGTCCTGGTTAAAACTACGATCTTTCTACTACTTCTGCACTGCCTTGGAGCGGGAATGGAAGTATTACTATGAAATTCCCCTCTTAATTTCTTAGGGCAAAGATTGCTGTTTTGTTGTGTGCGGATAATACTGGGTAGAGGTAGGCTACTATGTGAAAATGTGCGCAGATCATTTTGGGGTCGGGGAAGGATTTGAGATAAGTGTTTGAGGAATGGAGAACTCGTTTATAATGCTTGTTTAAACAACAGTGTTGATGTACATTCTAGAGAGCAGTGAACCAGGATGCTTTGTTGACAAGTCTGGGAGGTTTGGCCTTTTTTTGTCCCTCTCTTACCACTGACAACTCAATTAAGAGAATAGCATCAGTGGGAAAAGAGTTCAGTTACGTTGAGAAGAGAAAGGACATTTGACATAATTATTTTTGTGTTAGACTGGTACGTTCTATCCCGCTGTTCTCCATATGATTCATTCTATTTGTGCATGATTGTTGCCCAGTATTAAATAATGTGCCTTTTTTTTTTTTTCTGTTAAACAAGTATTCCCCTAGCTTGTCTCAAAAAGCTGACACATGTTCATTCTTCATTCAGGGAGTTCTGCATCTGTCGACACTTCAGACATAATCAGTTTAGATTTCAGCAGCTGATTAGTGCTCACCTCTACCCAAACTCAGAAGCTGTTGCTCCAAATGGTAACAAATAATATCCTAATTAGTCCTCTGCATAATGATAGCAGGGGCCGTAGCTGAAAGCTCCTGCTCTCGGAGGCCTTCCTGTTCTAGTCCACTGGCCTCATAGACTGTTGGATCAGCATTTACGCTGAGCTGTTCTTCCCCCACCTTAAAATGCCTTGCAGAGCAATTAATTACGCACCTGAAGATAGGCATTAGGCACGCAACAGTATTCCACACACAGCCATGAACGTTTCATTAGAGGCAGATAATTTGTATGTGATTATGAGAGCAGGAGCAGGAGTGCTGGGCAGCACTCCAGGATTATCCTATAGCACCCGGAGCCGGTGCGTGTCCCTGCCAAGCTGTTTGACCCGGCCGCCTGATGCGGCCGAGCACGGCTCACACTGCCTCGAATTCTGCCTCAAATTCTGCCTCGAATTCTGCCTCAGACAGGAGCGGGACTCCTCTCTACTCCAGTGCCTGGCTGGTTGTGACAGCACCAAGTTTTACCAGGAAGTTTTATATGGCTTTATGCTTTTCTGAATCTGATTAGCTAGTTAGCAAAACATGCCCGTCCCTGTCCATTAAAGTCTGTGTACTTCCTCTTAGCTAACACTTATTTTGCACAAGCCTGGGGATTTCTTTTTTTTAAAATAAATCTATGCCTACAGAGGCGTAGTTTAATAAGTACCACTCACCGGGATGGTACAGTAGCCACTGGCATCTCTCAGAACAAAAGTCATGTGAGCAACTATAGCTGGATTAGTGTGACCTCAATAGTACTGAGAATTGAGGGAAGAAAAGAGAGAGGATGAGGGGGAAAATGCCTTAAGATGCCTTCGGGAAGCTGTGCAACTAAAGTTGTCCAAAGGCAGGCTGAGCCAGCTGAATACCAGAGTACATAAATATCCGTTCGTTGAAAAAGGAAGTTTTAAAATGTCAATTGGATTTTCAGGTTTGATTCAATAACTTTTTTAAACCCTGCTTAACTTTGAAATTGAGAGGGTCTATTTTAAAACATAAATCAACAGTAACAGAAAAATCACTTAAATAACAGCAAAAGTGCTGCTTAAATATTTGCCGCTGAAATGTTAGTGTCTAGCTACTAAAAGTGGGAATGTCACAAAATCAGCACCTAAAAGCAGAGCTTGTTGCTGAAAGTGCTTTATTGCTGTAGCTGTTGCTTTTTCTGTTGGTATGGGGATATTTTCTTCAGTTTATTCAGAGTTCAGTCAAAGTGGGTAAGGCGGCTAGTAGGTGGAAAAGCAGAAAGATTTGTTCTCCTCTGCAAGCTGGTGAATAAAAGCTGGTTTGAGAGGTTGAGGCCAATTCCATTTTGCATTCAGGATAAGGCTGACATGAGTGATGAATTTAAAAATCACTTAGAAAATGAAGCTGTTAATTATCTTTAATGTATTAACATGTAAAACAAATGTGTGAATAAATGAATGTTAAGCTTTTTAAATAAGTGCACAGTCTATCCCCTGAGGTAATAAAAAGTGCCTAATCCACTATAAAGCTTTCATTTATTTGCAAAATCACTGGTCTCTGTGGCTAATAGTTTTTGTTTAGAAAACAGCTGAGAAGTCCAAATACAAGATTTAGCTGCAGTATTTAAACAGAAATTTCCTGGTTCCTTTATTAAACTCCAACTTTAAAAGACAATTACATTGCTTTGAGTATGAATTGATTCACCATGTCTTTCTCTTTTATAAAATATATTTATCTTGGAAGCAAGGACTAGAGTATACCCAATCTATTTGCACTTTGGTACTGTATTCCTGAGAAAGTTGTTAGCTTAACGAAGATAGAAATTATACTTTTTTCAAGTGCATGAGAAAATGAAATGATTGAAATAGTAAATGAAATAAATGAAAGATTGTGGAAGGCTATAAAAGCTGGGACTCATCAGGCTTCATGGAGGTGGCAAGCTCCTTCAGTCCCAAACCAGATTTGTTTCAAATATTCATTAAGGAACTGCCATTAAAAATGGGGAGGTACTTATGACTCTTCTAATTCAAATGACAATATCAATGTGAAAAAAAATCAGAAAATTGTGCAGGAAGAGCTGTCACGTTTGGGCTGGAACACTGAAATTGAGATGAAATGTGGGAGTGCGTGGTGCAGGGTCGGAGGCCGGGGACTGAATTTCCACTGTAGCCTGCATGCCTGGAAATGACAGAGGAGGAATAGGCTGGGTTTAGGTGATGTGAGATATCTCTTGGGCAGCAGTGTGATAAAGTTAGGAAAATGGCACGTGCTCTGACGTGATCTTGCAGGTAGAGTGTTTCCAGTGGAGAAGGGAAATACTGATGCGGTTTCACCAGAGCGCCAGGGTAGCTTGGCCCACGCTGAGGTCTGTGCTTCAGCCTTGAGACTTCTTCTGTTTCAGGAGCTCCTTTTTCAGTCTAGTCTGGGAATCTCTCTTCTCTGTCAGGAAATGAAGGTCTGTTCTGCCATGTCCCATGCACTTGGTAAAGTAAACCTAAAGCAAGGCCATGGGATCTGGCCCATTGAACAGTACAGGAAGGGGTAAATACCAGGCAGGGTGGCAAGTTATTTAAACTTACAAAACTGTCACGAGAAGCAGCAGACTAGGAATGAGGCAGAGTTACCCTTTTGCTTGTGCCAGAATGTGGGCAGCAGTCTGACACATTTCTGAATGGGATCATATGGCACGATGGCCTGACGGCGGAGGGCTCAGAGTCACGTAGGGCAACGAGGCACCTTTTACCTCTGCAGGGGTCACCAATTGTGTGCCTGTCTGAGCCCTAGGCAATGCCTTCCTCATCTCAAATTCTCACTCCGAGGCTGGGGGCAGCCCCTCTCTACTCTGAAGTCCAAGCCAAGGCCTGCAAAGGCTGTACACGTACACGCGCACTCCCTTTGCATGGATCACAGTGAGGTTGTGCAGCAGCAGAAATGTCTTTTCCATGTTCTTTTCATGACTTTGTGCCACTTGAGTTTGCTAGTCTGTTGTTTGGCATGAGCTTCAGTAGGAAAACCAAGATTTTCCTTGGCAAGACCTATGCTAGGTTGATAGCAAGGAAGCAGCTTGCCTACAGGAAGTCCTGGGATAGATGAAGGTATGGTTATGAACTCCCTTTAGCTGCTCTGTATTTTACTACAGAACTGGGGGAGCTTGGAGTTAGTGAGGACTAAAAAGTTTCCTCTTTGCATTTGCTGTGCCACAAGGTAGCAAAAAATGAAAATCTTCAGACCGTCTGCATTTCAGATGAATGAGTAGCAGCAGCAATCCATGCTCAGACTTATGTCTGAACCACTGAAGATTTAACTCTCCCTTGGCTAACTGAAATTCTCACGGCTATGAGTGCAGAGTTGGAGGCTAGGGACTGAATTTCCACTGTAACCTGCATGGCTATGAGAATTTTGGCTGAACCACATACTATTTTATTTACTTTTTTTTTTTTTGAAACCTCCTGCAAGTTTTGTGTAAGTAGGCTGGCAAGTTTGCTTTGATTTTTATGGAAGATGCTTGCACAGATCAAAACCCCTCAGCTGGTGCCAAATTTTTATTTGGTGTAAAGTGCCATAAGTATGGATCTAATAAGGGCTTCTGATTTAGAGCATCTGATATTCTAGTTTGCTAACTACTGGTTTTGGGTTTTTTTAATGTGCAATCGTTTTTATTTAATGTAAAGCTCCATAATAAAACTTTATGGGTTTTGTTTCCTTTCCCATCTGCTTATCATAAGAAGAAAACAAATGCCATTCTTCTGTAATATGGTTGAAATAATGAATTCACTGCAATGATTAAAATTCAGTTTGGTCATTCCTTCACTGTGATTTCTGTCTGACAAACAAGGTATGCTGCCCAGGTAGAAGATGAGATAAACTGGAGATGGCTGCCTGGAATTTTCAGACAGTAGTTAGTAGAAAGACTAACTTTTAATGTTTTTGAGATCTGTAAATGTCCCATGTTAATGCCAAAACAGTCTGGGGTATATTTTCAAAGTACAGTTCACTAATCCTGCTATCAAATAATGGGATTTATGCATGTACCTCCCATGAGCTGCTTTGAAAACATAACTTTAAGTGTCAACAGTTTCCTGGATGCACATTTAAAACTTACTGAATTCTTTAATTGCTAGGAGTAGGAATTGGCCAATGCTCTCAGCTTTGATCACATCTGAGGTGCATACTGAAAGGAGCTACTACAAGAGAATTTTTGGTATATATGGCCTAGAAAAGCTGGGTTTTTCTAGGAGATGTATTTCTGTAGGAACATCTATCTATAGTGCTGTTCAGGAGAGGCCATTCCAACCACCCTTACCTCAAGATATCTTGTCTGTCAGACCTGAACAATACAAACTTGTTCATGGATATATGCACTGAATATAATTTGGTGGTTTGGTGGGTTTTTGAGGGCATAAGATTGACCACAGATTAGTACAGGCTCACCTCGAGATGGGTTCTTGGAATGTGATCATTCATTATCTCAAGGATAGTGTGACAAATGGGAATCAGGCCTTGCAAATTCATTTCCATGCCTACACCTATTTTGGCTGCTGGGTTACTATCACTGCAAGGGCTGCTTGGCAAGAGGAAGGAAAAGTCTGGTTGGAAAATATTGCTGACTTTTTACCTGCTTCCTTGGAATGGAAGACTGAACATCACGTATCTTTTTTCTTCTTATCAAAGAATTTGTTTCCTGGAGGCAGTCTGAAAAATGGCACCTGGTATCCCTGTGTGCAAACAGACCTCAGTGTAAGGAAGCAGCTTGTAAATACTGCAGTAGCAATACTGGGAAGACCTGGTGGCTTCAGCATTTTTCTGCAATAAAGCTGGGGGAAAGTAGAACAGTTGAGTTGAGGAAGATGTATTTAAAAGCCAGGAAGCAGAGAAGTGTCTTCCTTGGTTCTCTTGGTAGTTCTGTGAAATAATCACTTTGGAAGCTGCTGTGACACATTAGAGGAGCTCATGATTGCCATTTAGATATGGGATATTTTGAGAGACCAATATTTCCTAATATTTTGCTTGATATAGGACATGCTATAGTATAAGAATGGTAAATTTCCTGTTTTTCTTAAACCCTTTCAGTGATCTGTAGCATTTGAGGTTCTTAGCTCAGTGCAAACAAGCAAAGTTGGTGGTTTTGTCTGCTTTATGGTGGTGTAACTTGCAAAACTGAGGACATTTTAGGGAAAGGAGGCAGTCTTTGGAATAACTTTGTTTTCCACTTTTCTGAAAGGACTATCAGGTGGCCTATGCTCACTGTCTTTTATTCCTTCTGAGCTCCTGCATGTGGAATTTTTGCTGTTGGCTGGCTTTTCAGCAGCGACTGGTCCAACACAAATCACTAGATCCAGGAGCATCAGCAGAATCATCCAGGACTGCCATTTAGTAAGTCTGCTCTAAGCTCAGTTAAAAACTTCAGATTTCTTCTCCAAGTTACATTTGCTTGAGTTAACCAGGCATTGAAACAAATCTGTGTACTTCTGTTCTTCTTTTTACACTGCTGCTTCATTTCTGGACCTTTTAGCCCTGTGAAACAGTTGGCGTGTGAACGATGTCTGTCCCTCCTGTACTGATAAAAAAGCTTAAAAAGGTCTCCTCAAAATTGTCTCTTCTGCTGGGAATCAACCTGCCTCCTTCAGTTGTTCTTGATAATGTGTAGGGTTTGGTATTTGGCATTTCCCTGATTGTTTTTCATTGGACTGTTTCTGGAATAGTAATAGTATGCTCTTGAGAAAGTGAATTGGGATTTATACAAGTTCTTCAGAATTAGCAAATGTCATGGATCTGATTTCGGAAATGCACTAAAAGCAGTGTGGGCAGAAGGGGGAGAGAATCTGTCCCTCTGCCCCCTCAGGTGAGACCCCACCTGCAGAGCTGCCTCCAGCACAGGAAGTACATGGCCCTGTTGAAACCAATCCAGAGGAAGCACCAAGATGATCAGAGAGATGGAGCAGCTCTGCTGTGAGGGAAGCTGGGAGAATTGGGATTGTTCAGCCTGGGAAAGGGAAGCTTTAGGAGACCTTTTTGCAGCCTTCCAGTTCTAGGAGTGAGCTGACAAGGAAGATGGAGAGAGACTATTGATAGGGCCTGGAGTGACATGGCAAAGGGGAATGGCTTCAAACTGACAGGGGGCAGGGTTAGATGGGATAATGGGAAGACATTTTTCCCTGTGAGGGCAGTGATGCCCTGGCACAGGTTACCCAGGGAAGCTGTGGCTGCCCCATCCCTGGAAGTATTCCAGGCCAGGTTGGATGGAGCTTCGAGCACTTTGGGATGGTGGAAGGTGTCCCTGCCATGGCAGGATGTAGGAGCCACGTGGTCCTTAAGGTCCCTTACAACACAAGCTGTTCTTTGATTATATGAACATTTATATGCTTGTTTACCTTGGAGTAATGCTCTCCTCATTCCCCAGGGGTCTGAAGACACTTGCAAGCCCCTTGGGCTGGTATCAGACTTGAGTGTGCATCCAAGAGCCTTGTTGAATGAAGCTTTCTAGATGCATTAACCCCATACTCTGCTTCTTTACTGGTTCCCATGGGTGGTACTGGCATTTCTCAGCCACATTTCTGCCATGATCCATGGTTATAAATGGAAGATCCTTACTGACCATAGTCCTGGAGGGGGCAACTCCCTCTCAGTTTCCTGAAGCCCCATCTTAAACTTGGCTAGACTTTTGTCCTCCTGTCCTCTGCAGCTTTTCTATAGCTGCTTTAGTTTCCAGAGCAAGCATCTTTACACAGTCCTGTGACCCTCATCTGGGTTTTTTGTCTGTCTGTTGTGCTGAGCTGTGGTTTTGAGCACTTGTGCACACTAACCCCCAAGCATGAGCAGTGTAGGCACATATGGCTGTAAACTGATGAAGCTATTTCAAGCTCACTTCTATCAAACATCACTTGACATACGATGGCTCTGTTCCTTCACTGATCTAGTCCTCTTTCAATTTAATTCCATTACTTTGCTTTTTAGCAACTGTAAAATGATGTGCAAATGGTATACACTGAAGCATGGTAAGGAGAGAGTGAACCACAACCTCATTTTGGTCTTCTGTACTTCTGTCCAACACATAAATAGACAAGAAGAGCTTTTATAAGTAAATAACTACATATATATTTTTAACTAGAGGTTTAAACTGACTTGTGGAGTCATGGTATTTCATTCCAACCTGAAATATTTTCACTTTTGGCACCGTTTGGCTCCAGCCCTTATCTCTATTTACTGTACAGGCTCCTCCTTAGATCTCCTTCCAAAATGTTTCACCTTAGCTATTGCTGTCTGGTGCAGAATCTTCTGCTTTTTAGCATTCTGAGTATATAACATCCCATGAAATTCCTTCATGTCACTGCAGTACCATCCCTGGGAATTCCAGAGGCTTTGCTAAGCATGACCTCTTCTGCCTCGCTCCAGCTGCTGCAGTCTTAAGCACATTGCTGTCCACATTATGCTGGCATTTCATTCCTGTGGCATGCAGTTTCCAAAACTTTCCCACCACAGTTCATTTTCTGCATTAGGGCTAATAATTATTAGCCCTATTCTTATGTCTTTACCAGATAGAAAGTGATATTTAACTGAAGGTCTTTCTAATATAATTCACTGGAAATTAAGTCTGTGTTGTAGAAATTTTGGTAGGGGGTCATTTTTGTGACAGCATAATTCTTGTGATAGATGAGAGTTAAGCTCCTTTCTATACAATAGGTTATATTCCTTGTAAAAGTTTGATGTGAATAAAAAAGGTTTGGGGTTTGTTATTCATGGGGATGCAAGTTTGTGGCATTCCTTCTTTTTTTACCTTTTTCTTTTTTTGATGGTATTATCTGAAAACAACATAATAGGCTTATTTCTGGTTTGCAGAGAAGGCATTTTTAGTGCTAGCTGATAGTGAGCCAAAGTCTCTGAAACCTTAAAGTTGTGGTTAGCAGACAGCCAGTCTAGGAAATTAGGTCACCATTACCTCACTATTCTGTTTTCTTTTTTTTTTTTTTTTTTATTCTGTAGTATATCCTGTAGTTGACACTGCTGCTGTCTTACCAGTGACACCCAATATGGATTGGCTCCCAAGCTGGCAGTGAGAAGGGCCTGAAGGCAGAAAGGGGTGAATTCAGAGTGTGAAATTAGTGCCAGGTGTGAAGAGCAGTGGGGGATGGCTGGCCTATTCCAGAAAGGTCTGGGCACAAACTAGGAGGAGTGGCAATGTTGGATCTGGGGGATTACAGAGCTCGGGGCTGGAGTTGCTTCCCTGAGGTCTCTGGCTTGGCAGGGAGGCTGGGTGTGATCCTGGTCCTTGGGGAGGCAGCTGTAGGTGCTCCTCCTGCCCGAGTGGGTATTTGCCCCTGCACTCTCAGCTGCTGCAGCCTCCACTGCAGCAGAATCATCCCTGTGTGGGTTGCTGGGATGAGGTGGGAGCCAAAGTAACTTGAAAACCCATACCTATTTATATAAATATAAAAAAAATTTTTGATTTTTCCTTCTCTTAGAAATGCTATTAGCGGAGTCTGGGAGTAGCTGAAAGCTTTATCCCCATCTGTTACACTATGCATGGCTCTTCTAAGGTGTGACCTTATCAAAGCTGGAATCAAAACACACAGTAAAACTCAAGGCAGGCTTGATCTAGTTGAGATTCCCTTCAGTAGACCATGGCAATGGGGAACAATGGATGTTCATTCTTTCCTTAAGTGTGGTTTTATCAGCAATTAGTGTGTAAAAATAGTGCTTCCTGGCTTCAGGATCCTTCCCCCTGCTTTCAAATTTGTATTTGCTCACTTCACCTAAAATAAGGAAGGTTTCTACTCCAACTTCAGTAGTGACTGAGCCAGTGGAGTCATAGCAGCCACATTAGAAGAACAGGTATTTGTTCCTTGTCTGTGGGGTTATTTGTTAAGTTCCAGCTGCAGATCTTTTACTGTTGAGTTTTCTTCACAGGCCAGCAGGAGAACAATTTATTGTTGGATTAGTCTTCCAGGCCCAGGGCAAAAAACCTTTCAGAGAAACCTGACATATCATTATACAGGGCTGGATTTTTTTTTTTTTTGATTGCTTTTCAGGTGTGCTTTCCCTGCTTCGGGAGGGCTTTAATGAGTCAGTGGGAATATTGTGACTAACTCAGGATATGTTATAGGGAGAGAAGAGACTGGAAAAGGGGAAAGAGAGATCCAATGGTCACACTTTGTACTTGTTTCTATGCCCCAGACTCCAGCAGAGGAGCAGATGACTTGGGCAGATCAAGGCAAAACTGGCATCTCCCCCCTTAGCCTGAGGCTCTTAGCCTGCCTTAGTGCCTAGGGAGACTGTTCAACCATGCAGGTTTGGGTTTTTGGGAGGGGTGGTTGTTTTTGGGGGAGGCAATTCCTGAAAGATGAAAGGTAGGAACTGTAATTTGTATATTGTTGAATTAGCTTGCAGGTTTTAATAAGTACAATAAATACTACAGCATCAGCTTTTTTTCTTTTTTTTTCTCCTCCTTCACCTGTGACAGCTTCAGTTTACAGACTCCATTCTTCTTGTGGAAATTTTATTGTGTGACCGTTTCCTTGTTTAGTAATACGGTGGCTTGGGAGGAAGCAACTTTATACTTTTGATCTAATTTTAAAGCCTCAGAATAGGTCATTCACTCCTCCAAACAATTTCTGAAGATTTTCAAATAAGGCATAACTTGATTTAGAAGGTGAGGAGTAAAGTGTCAGGGCCAAAACTTTGAAGGAGCTTTTATGTGTAACCTTATTGGGATTTTTAATGGGCTAAATACAGCACTGTAGGCAGAAGCTGTAAGCTGAGAAGCCCTCCATCTCAGCAGATCCTTGGGGATATGCCCTTGGGAGGGTTTCAGACTGCAAGAAAATGTGGAAAAACAAGAAGATTGCTCTGCAGGGATGGACATAATGTAGGGAGAGGTTGGGAAAGATAAATCCTTCTGGCCCCCTTCATTATGAGAGTAAAACGACACTTTTGGCTAGGAGCCAGTGAAACCTGGGAGATCTAGGATGGTGCAGACAGGACTAGCAACAAGTTTTGTCAGGGAATGGATTGGATGAGTGCAGATCTGCCTCAGCTCTGTGGTTTTTGTTCTGAATACAGAGCATTAACCCCTCTGTTCCTGCTGCTTTCCAGAAGCAGAAACGCGGCTGAGCCACTCAACCCCTCAGAGCAGATGGGAAAAAAAACTGCAGTGGATTTTAATTAAACTTGGGAAAACAAGCGGAGGTAGAGGAATGCTGTGACAGGAGGTGTAGGATTGCTGGAGGAGCATGTTGTTGTGATGCTGACCCGATGATACAGAGGTTAACAGCCATCCCATCTTCCCCACGCAGTCAAAATTCAGCAGCAGCGTGGAGAGGGAGGGAGCTGCCAGCCAGATTGGCTCCCTCATAAGGAGCATTCAAACAAACAAAAAATGTAATTTTTTTTATCAATAGAAACTGAAAATTATTTTTAGCAAAGAGTGCTGCAGTCCATCATCCCAACAGGTGATTTTGATTTCATAATTGGACGTTTTGGTTTCACCTGTGTTGGCCCACCAAGGTATGGCAGAGATGGTGTTTTCAAGGAGACAGGAAAAATGCCAGTCATTTTGAAAGCCTTAACTCTTAAATTAACTGAAATGCTGCACCTTTCTTATTTCTATAGAAACTAATTTTTCTGTAACTGCTAATTTATCGAGCCTGTGATAGGCACAAAGTTTGACTTTTGAAATTAGACTTCAAGGGCAAGTTTTTCAAAAGCTTTTGGGGTTGTTCTGCTCCTCTCACAGCACATCCACAGCATGGTCAGAGACATGAATGCAGCTTCTGGGCCAGCTCTAAATGAGCTGGTGTGTGCAGGCAGGGAGGGCCAGCAGTGCACAGGATTTGGCTATCAACCCTCCCAGCCCAGGGCAGCCCTGGCACTGCAGCTGTGCCCTGGCACCCAGAGAGAAAGGGAGCAGCAGACAGAGGAACCTCCAGGCTGAACATGCTCAGCAGCCTGTGGGCACTTGCACAATCCTATGATCTTCAGGGGATGGAATTTAATTTTTTTTATGGAAGTTGCATGTAAACAAGCCAGGGTAGAATTTTGACCTGTAAATAGGATCTATTTGGGAATAAGCCTTTTCCAGAGCTATGTAATGATAGTTTTCATTTCTTCAGTTGGAAGCAAATGAGGGCCACAATCCTAAAAAGGCTCACATGGAGGTTTTATTTAAGATTCACCAAGTACTGAAATTAGCCTGTAACTTGAGGGCTCTGAAGTTCAGTGTGCTCTTTTTGAGAGCCTCTGACCATGGAGTGTTTTACCTCGGAATTTTTGTGCTAACTGCTGTAAGCCTAGCCGTGATACCTTTTTTGTTTGCAGAGCCTACAATTTAGTGTCAAGTCCAACTTTTTACTGCCAGGAGTTAGCAAGGAACATTACTTTATAATGATACAAGGTAGAGCTGTCAGGTTTATTAAAAACTCCTTTTTCTAACATGGAGGAATTAGCAGTTGTATTTTAGAATAGGAGGTCAGAATGATGAAAACACCCACGAAGGGTAACTCTGAACAGCCTGATGTCACTGAAGCTTTCAGCAACCAAAACCCCTAGAAAATGCTTCACAAGATTTAAGGACAGCAGGCATTTAATTTTACATCCCTTGGGGTTTTACACTGGCAATGCCCTAAGGAATGATACCACTGATAAAATTGGGATTTTTTCATGAAACTTATAACTAATCTTTTGTAGCATAGGAAGCAAAATATGGGGAAAGAGGGCTGAGGTGTTAACTGTTGTAGTACCAAGGAATCATGAATGAAATCCAAATTGCCTTGTGTCTGAAGGCTTCTGAGGGCACTGGGGAAGTGTGAAAGGAGTTGCTGTTTGCAGTCAGGTGATCGCTCTCAGAACCGCGTCGAAGCTCCAGTTCTAATTTATGCTCTTACTTTGCTTGCCTTCAAATAATATCAGTCTCTACCGTTCCCAGGGTGCTGGTTATAAACCACACCAAACCTTTGAATCCTTGAGTCCCTTTTCTCTGACTTTTCCTCCTCTGGGGTATGAAGTACATGAGTGTTATCTGCCCACCTGGAGCAGATCTGAGAGGTGCTGTGGTCTGCAGGAATGAGAACTGGCTTGGAAGGCAGGAGATGGTGAAATCTACTTCTGGATCCCAGAGCAGACTTAAGCTGCTTCACTTTTCTGTTTTATTTTTCTCCCCAAGGAAGTTAAGGGGTAAGGATGTTTCCCTGCCAGCCTCCAGGATAGGTGGTGGGCAGACAGTTGATTAAATCCCACCTGAGTCCAGGACAGGAATGTTCTTTAGAGGCTGTTCAGTGTCCTGGCACAACCACAGATGTCTTTCCGTGTGCTTGCTCTGTGTGGTGTGTGTGTGATCTGTGCTTTCTGCATTCCTGACTGTGTTTACTTGTGGCTCTGGAGAAGGAGATGTCACAAAGGTCAGCCAGCTCTGTGCATTTTCACACAGACATCTCCAAGCCCCAGGTTTCTTGTGGGGTGCCCTGGTGCTCTGAGGACACTTCCATGGTTAAATGTGGTCAAAGGCTGTGTGTCCACTGAACACCAAGAAGTCACTTACGGGAATCCTGCCTCTGGCTTTTGGCTTTTCTTCTGCAGTTTTACTTTATGAGCACCTTTCCTCCAGTTGGGGGAAAGGCTGGCAAACAAACACCCTCTCACCTGCCAGCAAGGACCACACCTTGGCCTTCCTAAGAGTCATAGCAGTCAATAATTTATTGCAGGGAGTACAAATCTGTTTTCCAGTTCTGCTCAGGCAGCAACCAAAGAACTCAAACCAATTGGTGATAATGCCTGTTAGAGTAACCTCTGACCTGAGAGCAGCTGTTCTAAATAAAAGCCAACTAGTCTTTGCTTTTTTATATTTTTTAAAATTCCTTAAATAGTACCAAAAACCTGTTGATCCTTCACAGTTTTGCTGTAGGAAGAAGTGATTGTTTTTCCATCCCTCAGGTAAGGGCCCAGGCTTGCATGGTGTGTCCCATTCCTGGCAGCAGGGAAAGGATAGGACCCTCATCCTTTGCCTGCTTGTTCTCATGTCCTTGCTACCACAGGCTGTGCGTTCCTCTTCTTCTGGTTGAGTTGTGTGACCAGGCTGGGCTTCAAAATGCAAATAAAAACCTGGAGCTGTGAAAAAACAGAGTTCAGAAGCTAAAACAGTGTTGTCTGCAAGAGGATTTGTTAACTTTCCAGTTTTTATGTAGCTGTTCTGGTTTAGAATGTAACCAATACATCTCTCTTGAGCAGCTTTTATAAAAATTACTTAGTAAGAATCTTTTAAGAAAAGTAATGGAGAAAAATCACTTTCTTAAAAAAATCCTAGAAACTATCCAAGCATATGTTTCTTTAGGATCTTTTCTTTTGTCTGTCTTTTTCCCTTTTTTTTTTCCTCTTTAGCAAACCTGTAGGTTTTCTTTTCTCTTTCAGTTCATAGGTCTTTAAGAAGATTGCTTCTTTCAGGGCGGGTGGGGAACTGTGTGAGTCAGCCTGCAGGACTTCAGCCCTAGCAATACTTGTGGAGTGAGGAGGAACCCCAGCTCCTGTTAATCCACTCTTTTCCAGCAGTATGCTCCCATGCACATTCATAACCTGGGATTAAAGCTGGTCTTGCTCAGTGTCCTGGCTGGAAGCTTGATGGGAAGGAAGGCTTTGCATGATGGATGACCGAGTGCAGCCCTGTGTCCTGGCATTTTCAGGGCAGATCACAACGTGCCTGTAACAAGTCCTGAGTTAATTACTGTGGTCACACCATTGGAGCTCAGGCCTGTCCCCAGAAGAGCAGGGTATGTAAGGGCTTGTTGTTTGCTAGGCAGTGAAACGAGCTGATGAGAAACCTTTGAGCTTCCTGCCCTGCCTTCAGTGGAGAGAATGTCAGTGCTTTAGGGAAAGGTAACAGCCAACAAGCTGTGGCTTCTGTGCAGCCATGGACAGGAGTCCATGGAGGTGGACAGGTCAGGTCCTAACAATCTCTCCTCACCCTAATGTGTCTGCCTTCTGCCATTCTCTGCACTCCTTAAACCATCCTACTCCCTTCTTTAGTGGTGGTTTTCCTTTTGCTGTTTCACAGGGCATTGACAGCAGGTTCTGCCTTGCTGTGGGATGCTCTGGGTGAATGCACGTAACCTTGTTGTAAAGTTGTAGGATATTAAAGCTTTCATAGATTAGTCGATCTCTCCCTGTCCTTCCCCTCCTCCTGTTTCTCTGTAGTTGTTTTTCTCATGGGAATGGGGGAAAGAAAAGGGTCAGTTTTTACTTTTTAGAGTGGATTTTGGGCATTAGAAACCAGGATCAATGGGAAGATTTTGACTGTATGTGAAAGACAAGTGCACGTTATCTTTCCCTCTTCCCAGCTTGAGCTTGTATTTCTTTTTCCAAGAATCAATAAAGTAATTAAGATAAGTACAGGATTTTCTTCTCTCATAAATTAATCTGTAAAAGGGAATTTTGTATAAGCAATTCCAGTAACATAAAACACTCTTGACTAAAACTTTCTCCATGCCAGACAAGGCCTATAATACTGCAAGAAAATGACTTGAACATCACAAGTAAAACATGGAAATGAAGGCACAGGTAAGTCATGGAATTTTAGGATTTTTGAAGGACCAAAATAAGCAAGAAAGTAGAACAGGGGGGTGGTGGGCCATCTGAGTGTCCTCCCCCAAAGCTGGGGAGGCATAGCAATATGGTCCAGCTTTACTTGTTATCTGCCAAGAATTGCTTGTTCTGAAGATGATTAAGGACCACTGTCTTAGTAATAAATGGTTTCAGCTGGAATGGCTGATAAAAGATTGTCCACCTTCTGTGTGGAAGGATCTGTGAAGTTCTGCACTGAATAATGCCATCCGCGTGGAGTTCATTTTGAGGAACTTCAGCCTTGCAGAGGCGAGGTATCTAGTCCAAACTAGTAATTTCATCTTGTACTGTAGGCTTCTCCAGAAACCAGCATCTCACAGAACAAGTGGGATGAAGTTATTTGCCCTCTGGAGACACTTATTTCTTTGGATTGACTTCACAGGGAACCTAGGCAGTGCTAGCAGGGACTTGGATAACTAGCTGTTAGATCTGTACAACTAGGTGGCATAAACTTGCCCTTGCAGCAGTAAATGGTGAAGTGATGGTTTAACTCCCCATGGGGAAGGACCAAGAGAGATGGGAATGTGTGCCCAAAACCATTTTGGAATTTGAGTATGGCAAAGCCACCTCTCATGTTGGTTACTTCAAATGCAGTGGTTGTTTTGATATACATGCTCATAACAGTAAGGATCTTTGTAGCAGCATCCAGGGTGCTGTGTGCTGGTGGAACTCTTGTGCTCTAGAGTGAGGAATTTGGTTAAATATACACACCACCAGATGATTCTGTCTGAGATTAAGCAGGGGATAAAAATGACAGACTTCTGTATGTTTGCTCAAATAACAGAGATGTAGTGACTGCTGTACAAGCTTGATAGTACTTTTTATTCCTTCTGGTATTAACTGTGGTACCTGGAATCCTTACCAAGGAGCAAAGTCCTGAGCATATTTCTGGAACTTCATAAATATGAAACACTTTCACTTTCCTCTGCTTATTTTGCTGATATGACAAACTAAACTAATCAACCTCACTGAAACATTAACACTGCTTATGCAACATATCACTCAGGCTTATTGCTCTGTCTCCCATTGCCCATCTCCATTCTGATTACTTAGTCTGTGGACTTTATGGAGTTTTGTGTGACTTTTACATGGAATGGGGAAAAGGATCTCAGTCTGGCAAGTAGTTTGACTTACATCACGGTCAGAATTATGTCAAGGATCTTCCTTGTTCTTAGGTGGAAGAACACCTCCCTGAGTAGGAGCTGTGCCAGCTTTCACCTCCTTGCGGAAGTGACTGGACCAGCATCACACCCTTGGTTAGAGCAGATACTCATCTGCAGCTCAGCTGAGTCACAGTGGCTTTTTGAGCCTTCAGTGGCTGCCTCTGGCCCCATCCTTGGGCAGCACAGCTGCTTCACACAGGGCTGGCTTCACTCGAGGAGCCTTTGTGGGTTAAGAGCCAATTTAGCATTTGTGAGGTTGTCACAAGTGATAGTACAGCCTGACAAACAGCATAGTGGATAAAAGGATGCAGTCCCTCTACTGCAGTTCTCTGCCCTAGATGAGGTGCAGAGTCCAATTTTGAAGTTACTAGGTCTGAAGCTTCTCTTGATCACATCTTGATCACATGATCATTCTTTTGAACAGCTCTTGCAAAAGAGCTGTTCAAAAAATTTAGAACATATAAAGCTTTATTTAAATGTGTCTGAGGCGTTGCCTCTATCTTCCCCCTTTTCTGTTTATCCAAGAGGGATTTCAGAGTGTGATGTGTTCTAATGATTGCTTGACTTGTGGGAGAGTATGGAATGCCAAAGGTGTGACAAACACCCCAACCCTTTAAAAATTTGGCTGCTTTTTTCCCTGCCAATACAGAAAAACTGAAGGTAGCAGGATGTAGGGGATGTGTAAGACCTGCCAGTGCCAAATCTGGGCTCATGAGTGCTGGTCCTGAATGTGAGTGGTAGAGAGCTTACTTTATTTTAGCTCATAGTAATGTCTTGCTTTCTGCTGCCCGTAGATACTGGTTTGTTGGTTTGGTTTTTTTTTTTTTTAAACATGGAATTTCATCTGAAAACATGAAAAGTTTGAATAAATACTCAAATATGAGGCCAGTCTGTTATCTTCAGTGTATTCCCCACTATCCATGTTGTATCTCCAGATACATAATATTGCAGGCTGACTAGACCTTTCCTCCCCCCATTTCCCCTAATCCATCAAACCACATTCAGACTGCTACAATTCTGAAGTTTTCTGTTATTGTTTGGTTTGTTGGTTTGGGATTTGATTTTTTTTAAAGTATGAACAAGTCCATATTCTCAGTAACAAATGCCCTGACACCCAGCCAACACTAAGTATAGAGTCCTGGCTACTGGTCATTTACCATTTCTTGTAAACTGTTTGGTTTTTTTTTTGCAAAGTTCCCTCACTAGATCCACAGTTAAGAGAGCAACCGAGTGTTAATCTAATAAGCAGAAAGGGTGCAGAGAAGCTGCTGCAGCCTTTGACCAGCAAGGAGCAGTCCTGATAGCATCTGTTATGCGAGGATAAGGACTGGAAATGACAAGGCCAGTTTTGGAGCAACGGTATCCATGTTTCTCTACCCTTGAGGACGAGGGGGACAAGTGCCTACATGTGTTGGATTTTGTTAGCTGGATCCAGTTGCTGTGTTGAGTTAATGAAGGTCATGCTATTCTGTGGAATGTTGGGAAAGCAGGAGAAGCCGAAACCGAGCTGGCCCATCCCCAGGCAAACTGGTTTTAACCAGGAAAAAGTCAGAGAATGCTAAGAAACTTCTTGTACATCACCTCAGGCGGTTATGTATTCTGTTTCCTAGTTACATTTTTTTTTTCCTGGTATCAATTCCAAAACAAACAAATGGAGAGAGAGAGAGAAGGGAGAAAGAGAAAAGCATTCCTTAAAATAACCCTTTAACATCTTGGGCCAAATTCTCTTCTCCTCAGGCCTGAAGATGCAGCCTGTCTGTGCTCATACTGATAGGGAGCACCCCAGATCTGTGCTGCAATGGTTGTAAAATGAAACACTGATCCCTTTTTCTTCGTTCAGATGTAGTGTCATAGGACTGTGGTCCATCTTAGGCACTACAGTAAATAACAGCATAGGTGAGTAGGCAGTGCAGGTACAGACTTCCTGACAGACCTTTCTTCTGTGTCTTGGGTAAAACAGCACTGGGCAGGAAGGAACCCTGGCACTGTTTAGGATCTGCAGGCACAAGCTTTGATATTCTAGCAGTAGCTTGGGTATTCAGAAGTAGTTGTTCAGCATTAGCGTTTCCTGTTGGGCTTACTGGGAGAAATGGCACGACCAAAGGCCACTCCCAGGGTGCTGCAGTTTACTGCCCTGCCTTGGGAATGCTGAAACCTCAGGCTCCAGGGCTGACTGCACATTTTCACTTCACTGGGGCATTTGCATTGCATGATTGTCATACTGCAATGCTTGAATAAACCTTCTTTTTTTGTCTGTGGGTGAGCACATCCACTTCCACTCCTACTCTGTGTTATTCTAGTCTTTCAGCTAACTTTTGCCTCCAAAAAGTTAGGGAGTTGATCATGCCCCACTTTGGAACTGACCATTTGATCTGCTTGAGAGCAAAAGTAGAAGACATTTCTCAACTTCCCTGCACCGCTGCCCTCTGTGTCATCCTGTTTTGAGCTCCTCTATACAGCTCTTAAAGTGCTATATAAGGTTCTGAAAAGTATCACGTTGCTTGGCTGGGTGCTGGAGGCAGGAGGGCACACGGTCTCTCTGGCGTGCTCCAGCAGCCAGTGGAAACAAGGGTAAGCCAGCTCGTGTACGTCTTAGCTTTGGCAGGGATGATCAGAGCCGTAGCTCAGCAAGAAATCAGCATTCCCTCTGCAAGTGAAAGGTCAGGAATGCAGAAAGCTCACTGCCTTTTTAAGAAGGTTGAAAGTTTTGAAAGTTTGCCCTCTGTTTTTTTTCTGAAAAGAGAACAAATCAGAGGATAACAGTCCCATTTTCTGGTGTGTGTTTGGCTGAGAATGTGTCATCTAATCTGGTTAAGAAATGGTCACATGTAATATTTTGAAAAATTGGTAACCTCTGGGTCAAATCCATTCCATTCAGCCCTGCTGTTTGCTTGATGATTGACCAGTAGCCAATGATGTTTGGTAGCCAGCTGACATCCGAGTCCTTTCCTGAATTCTCCTGCCAGCAGTTAAAGGTACAGTAGAAACAAGAGCTATCAGCAGATATTTCCTCATTAAAACCTGTGCTGCTGGGCTCAGGGCAGACGGATGAGTTCAGGCTGCTGCAATGTTTTTCAATCAAGGACATCCAAACCCAAGCTAAGAAAAGAGCAGAGCTTCACCAGCAGCAGCACATGTGCCTGCATTTGTATATATGTGTGTGTGTGTACCTCTTCTATCAAAAGCACTGGCACAAATGCACTGTTATCAGTCTTGCTGTGAGAGTGGGTGGGAAACTATTCAGAGCAGCTTTTTCCCACTGGAAGCCTTTGGTGTCTAGAAATCAAAGCTCTCTGCAGATGTGTGTGAGTCTTGATGAGATCTAAATTGAGAATTCTAAAATCCAGATGGAATTTGTGATGAAAACAGATGCGTGATCAACACTCTTGCCAGCTTAGAAGGCAGAGGCTGCAGCAGTGCCACGAAGAGCTTGGGCTCCACCAGCCTAAGGGCTTAAAGTGTCTGGCAGATGCCAAAGAGAGGCAGAGTTTCTTCCTTCCACCTGAATCAAGACCTGCTTCCTCTTCATGACTTTCACAATGTCAGCCTTGATATCTTCTGTTCATGCAACCCCTCTTTAAAGCTGGTGCTTGCCATGTTGTTTATAGAGGATAAAATGGATTGAATGTTAGATAAGATTCTGTTCCCTGTCTCTTCAAAGAATTGCTACTTTAGTGGATGTTGTTTCTTCTTCTTCTTTCCAAATTACTATTAATTACCTATTTTGCCTTAAATCAACATCCAAATTCTGTGTGCTTTAATCAATGTATTCTGTTTGCAATATAAGAAAAAATTACTGTAGTGACACACAATAATTTCCCTTCTTAGTATGGTGTCCAGCCATACTTTGAACATTGGAAATAATGAGTCATGGAATCAGCAGCACGCGATGTGGTCTTTGTGAAAGACATCTCAGCTGGCATGGGGTCACATTGTACGGCATCAGCCTTAGAAATTTCTTCCCACTTGCTCAAACAATTTTTCTGTTGTACAAACATATGCAAAGGCCTGCCTGTCTCTTCCTTGCAGCCTGTGTTAAACTTCAGTTGTTGCTTGGATTTATGTTCCATGCTTTTCTTCATCAAATTCATTGACCCCAAGAGTAGATAATTTAAAGGCTGTATGGAGGTATTATTTTCTGAAGGACTCACAAAAGAGGCAGACTGCTACTTCTAGCTTGAGCCAAAATATATGGAGTGAATACTGTGCAAGTTTCTTTGCAAGCAGATGTATCTTGTCCGTGACAGAGAAGGCACTGGCTTTACAAATGCTGGGAGTCCTGTAAGTGCTCTCTGTCGCCCTGAATTAGAATTTGGTTCTGCTTCCATTGACTTAAGCACATGAACATTAATCTCCAACGTTAATCAATTTATTGTCTCTGAACCCCCATAAGATAAAGAATTACAATCTCTATTTTGCAGATGAACTGAGTTGCAAAGAGATTTAGATTCCTGTTTAAACATGTGTTTAGGCACCTAAGGATGCACCTAGATGCCAAGTAAGATTTATGAAAGTGTCTTAACTGATCTTGAGTGGAAGTTTAGAGCCCAGAGAAGTGAAGGCATTTATAAATTCAGTAAGGCACTGGAGTATCTATAGGAGCCTCGTGCTGACTTCCTTGGTCTCACCTGTGTCTGGGAGCAGAGCTAGATCGAGCCCACTGTTGTAGCAGGTAGGCAGGAAGGGCAGTAGGGTCCTGGAAGAGCCTGAGCCCTGTGCTTGGGGACAGCACTTTCACACACACAGCCTTTCTGTTTGTTCCCAGCCTTGTCATTCCATCACTGCCCCCTTGCCACCCCAGGGTAATTTTCAGATGCTTTGTCTCAAGGCACAGCAGAGGGTGCAGCTCCAGAACCATGGAGGTGTAGTGGCTGCAGAGCTGTTTTGTCCTGTTGTGCCTGGGCAGCCAGTGAAGGCCTCTGAATTAACCATCTCTGCTGGAGAACAGGATAGGAGGCTGAGCTGCATCACTCTCCAAACTATTATGTAATTGTCATATATAGTACAGTTAAGGACATACAGAGATTTCAGATGTTTGCTTTTTTTTTTTTCATTTTATAAAGATATTTATTTAAATAATGCCCATTTCAGAAATCCTTCCATAGCTCCTGATGCAAAAGACTGACTTGAGACTTGTTTGCATCCTTACAGCCTGCTGGGAATGAGCTTGTTGTGGAAACCACTAGGTGGAAATGACAAATAATAAATTTGTTGGAAAAGGCAGCTTGTAAGCAGGAACCAGAATGAAATTTGAGTCACATCAGATGAAAACGTTGGGGAAGAAAATACTTCAGCAACACTAAAATGGCTTTTGATGTTTGAAAGTAGAAAACGTTTTTGTGTTTGTTTCAGAAATATGTATTTCAGCTCAAAAGGGCCAGCACTTGAAAGGGGGGGGTGACACAACTTCAGGAAGGTTTTATTTTCTTTTTGCCCAAACAAATGTCTTGAGCCAACTCAAATGATTTTCACAGCAAATGAGACATTTCTGTTTGCTTGACCCATATGATTATTTCTTTGTGTTTGGTAATAATTGTGAAAAGTCTCTTTTCCCTGTGTCTCCTACCAGAACTGCAGGTTGGAGACTGGAATATTCCACCTCCGTGTGTGCGGGGTGCAGCTGCCCGAAATAAATCTCCAAGTTTTAAACATCTCAGGCTCTGCCTCATGGTAGATGCTTTATTCTTACCCTGGAGTGAGAATCCCCTGTTGATGGTATCTTTAAGGAAGCTGCTGATCCCAAAGCCCCAGGCCAGAAACCTGGCAACAGAGCAGTAACAAGGCATTGTTATATGAGCAAGTCACTTTGTGCAAAGAGTCTTTAGCATATGTGCACTAAAAAAGGTGGTTGTGGATGTTCCAGAACTTGAAAAGAAGTCAGTGAACTCACTGTGCACATGCAAGCAGATAAATGAAGCATGGCATGTGATATATAAAATTATATGTCCCTCCTGGGAGTACTCACACTGCCTTCCTGAGCCCCTCAGATCAGATTTGGCACAGGGGTACTGGAATCTAACATGGCTGTGACTGTAGCCTTCACAACTAGAGTTGTGCAGGTATATAGGCGTGATGGGAATGTGACAAGGGAAAATTGAATGTAAAGTCGGCTAGACAGCCAATAAATTTGCTTTATATCTTTATCTTTTCCTTGCTTGGCAATTATTTCAGCAGGTGCTGAACTACTTTCTGCCTGCTGTAAATGAGGGGAACTCAAACGACCTACTGTAAATTCTTGATATTTCCTGTACTTATGAGAAGACATAATCATCTGAAGAACTTGTATATTTAGTGTGGATTAAGATGATTTTTAAATAATGCCTTTTTTTTTTTTTAAGCCCAAGATTGGTCATAACTAGTGTTAGGTTGCTTAGTACTGTATAAATAAGATGTGTTCATATTGTCACCAAATAGGTAACCATCTATTTTTAAAGTGGTAGGGTGGAGTTGCTGCTCAGGTCATTCCACATTATTTGTTGTAATTCACTAGCCAGTTAATGACAGCAACTCACTATTAGGTTATAGCCCTCCCAGGTTATGGTTTTTAGAACCGTAAAGCAAGAGTTACAGGGTTTCAGGGGTTGATTACAGAGAGCTTTATTGTTATTTCTTACACTTAAATCTGCTAGATAGGTTAAAACAGCCAAGTAGGAGATCTGGAATAGCAATGATGTGCAGTTAAACGCTGAAAAATGCCTACCTCTTGTACAGAGTAGAGCTATTAAAGTATTGCTTATTGTACATTAGTATTCTGTATTCGTTACCTGCAGAGCTCCTACAGGCAGTAGAGTGAGCAGGCTGTACCATTTGTGACTTCATGCTACAGCATTCTCGCTTGCCTGCACAGTTGACCCGATCCTGTATGTCATCAGGGAGGAGATGTTTAACTTGTGACACTGCTAATCCTTTCCTGAAGGCTTTTCGTTCTTCCTGCACGTTGTCCTTTCGTTGCTTTTGTGAGCTGGAACATGCTTGCTCAGCCCACTGATGAATTCATATAATTACCTATGGATGTACCCAGGTCCTGTTGACTTTACCATTAAAGATCAGGGATTGCCCAAGTATTGCACTGAATCAGGACCCCCAGGCATTTTCACATGCACAGGCTAACTTGGGAATTGGTGCACCTTATTGTAGTCCTCCACCCCTGGGAATGGAGAGCAGGCTGGGGACAGCCAGGAGCACAGCAGCCAACAGGGTGCTCATCTCCCCCAGGAAATCCTGCAGTCCACCCAAGTTGGTTACATGGAAACTAATCATGATGTTAAACAAAGTTCAGAGCGTGTGTTTGTTTAATCCAGTTCTAGAAAGTTGGTCTGCCTGCAGGTGGGAGTTCACAAAGGCTCGTGTCCCTGCAAGGAGTCTGCAGGGTACTGCTGTGTGTGTGGTGTGTACCTCTGCAGGAACCCCCTTTGCAGGAGCTCTGGGGGACACAGCCCTTCCTGGCTCAGCCAGGTTCTACTGCAAGGGTAGGGTGATTTGTAGGTGCTCTTGCTAAATGTGCTTGTCTCCACGTTTTTATTGTGCTGATACAAATGCAGCTAATGAAGGCACTGTGATAGTGCTGTGTTTTACAGGAAATGTTTCAGTACTGTCAAGCCCCAAGAGTCTGGGCTGAGCTTGCTATGTGGAGGCATCAAGCCTTCAGAGAAGATGACTGTCCTCAGCTGGAATGACTGACATTCCTGGGAATCACAGTTACAAAAAACCTTGGGTCTCCAGTTCATATATTGTTCCAAGCCAGTAGACACATTATATTCCCTGTAGGGGCTCATTTGTGATCCTTGCTGGTACAGTTTGCACTCACAGGAGTCCCTTAACAAGAGGGGAGATGTTCCAGCCTGGGCCTCTGTGGCATTGTTTTCCCAGGCTGGTGATGGAGGAGTGGACCTTTCCTTTCTCCATCCCTTCAGAAGCCATCCGTGCTGCTTCCTCAGTGCTTTGATATTCTGCCAGCTGAGGGAGGGAAGAGCCATTTATAAATATTTCTGGTAATACAGTAAGTACTCTCACATGTTTTGCTCACTCACTTTCCGTATCCAGAAATCTATCCGACCAGAATCAGTTCACTCTCTTTTATTAGCAGAAATAGATCCACAACAATTAAAATTGATTTTAAAAAAAAAAAGGAAAGAAAAAAGAGAAGCAGCAGCAAGCACATCATATTGACTGTGTGTATATTCACACTGGCTTCCAATCCATGGATAATTACCCCTCAGAGATCGTGTGCTATGTACAGTATGATGATGGAATTATGCACTTTAAAGAGCTTTAGTGAGCCTCTTAGGATGCCAATTTCTTTCCCTTTTTCTTCTTTTTTTCCCCTTATTTTCATTGCAGTGAGTAATGATTTTTAAATGCACATGACCTGTCCTCAAAACCAAAGTAAGTCGTGTCAGTGATGTTTTGTCTTTGGGTCTGACTTTCCTTGAACTGATGCAGTAGAAGTGTACCCATGAGGTGAAGTTGCATGGTCAGGGGATCTCTTGGGATTGCTGATCCTCATTAGTGAGGGGAAAGGCGAGTGGAACTTAAAAGTACTCATTGTCTTTGGCAGCAGGTACCCAAACTGCACTTCCTGGAGGGAAGGAGGGCTTGAATGAGGCTGTGGGTACAAATCCATAGGAAAGCAGGTTTTGTTATTTTGGTTGATTGGGGGTCACCTGACCTGAACGCTGAGAACCAGGGGTAGTGGTTTCTCTGACCTCTTTGTCAGAGCCACTTGAACTGTTTTGATTTGCAGTTTCGCACACACTCACAAAATTAAAATATTGTCTATACATTTCAGCCTAACTTGTTTTTGGCAAAGTGATAAGCAAGTAAAAAACAGGGCCTCATCGTAGGAAGTGTCAAGCCATCTTAATTTTAGGCAGAAATACCAGCTCCTCCTAGAGGAAAAGAGCCAGTCCGTAAATAGCTCCCAACAGATCCTTCACCCAAGCAGACAAAAGGGTGTGACGTGCAGGAGTTGCTGCTAATGCCAGATTTCATCTTTCCACTGGTGATGTGTCACCTGGGTTTGAGTTTGTCTAAGGTGTGACTTGGTGTTCAGGCAGGAGTGTTCATTGATACTCAGTGAGCAGCTTCCCAAATCCTCTGCAGCTCTTGGGAGAATATCTCTGAAGGAACTGAGAGGGGAGGTACCTATTGAACCACAGCCATGGGGACTGAGGTTGCAGGGCTGCTGCTCTCCGTGTTCTGTGACTGCAGCTCTATTTACAGATTTTTATCTTTTGTTGACATCTTTAATAAATGTTTGGTAACAGCAAGTGGTGCTGCATCCTGTTCCACCAGCCTGGACCAGCGGGCCCTTGTGTTAAAAGGAGAGCTCCCAAACACAATTTACTGCCCAAAATGAGTGTTTTTAACTGGGACTAGAGCAGCTGTGATGTCCTCACAGGTGGAAGGTGGGCCTGGGAGTGCTCCCAGGAGTAAGCTGGTGTGTACAAGCCAGCCCTCTCCTGCATCCCTTCTTCCTCAGGGCTCTGTGTCCTAGGAGGTGCAGTGTCCTTGCTGTCCCCCTGTAATCTGGGCTGCAGAAGCAGGAACTCCTTCCACCATCCACCAGAGCCTGTGTGCGTGGCTCTGTGGGGTAGTTGGACATGTGGGTCCCATGGAGCAGCTGAGTTCATGGGACAGGTTTGGGAAAGGCCTGAGCAAGTATCAGATGTTTCAGTGTATGCAGCTCTTATGTCTCTGACTTCCTGGTTCCCCTGGATAATGGTGAGTGGTGCTCACAGGCACTGGCAGCTCCTTTCTGTGTGCTGGGTGATGGCCTGGGCTCCTCAGCAGCCTGAGCTCTTCCAGCTCAGCCTTCAGTCCTGCAGTCCCTGCTCTGTCTGGGCACTGCAGTCCATGAGGGCTCCTGGGTGCTCTGGTGAAAATGTGGTGGGGGCTTTTTGTGCTTCAGTGAGCAATAGGAGAAAATGTCCCTCTTTGTGTCCCTATTGTTATTGTTTTATTCTAACTTGGGGAGTCATTCCTTAAAGATGTCCATTTTAGGTGCCTAATTGTGCGGTTTACTTGCCAACTCTCTCCATCCCCTTTCTTCCATGATCCCACCACTCTCTTCCCTTCTTATTCCTTTAAATGTGTGTAGATGATGAATAGCAAATCTTCTCATAGAATTCTTCAGGAATATTTAGTGTAGGGTTTTGCTTTTGTTTGCTTTTCTGGTGACTTGGAGATGGCATGGTGAGAAAAGAAACATGTGAGCTAAACCTGTTGGTTTGAACATTGTGTCAGAAAATATCCATAAATTGCAAGTTACTACACAGATGTATAGATTTAATGAGACTGTGTAATGCCATTTATTTATGCTAAAGAATCTGACACATACGGTACTGAAAAAAGTTAATACTCTAAGAGTTATTTTATATTTTTCCATTGCCATCTGTCACTGCCTACATAATAATGATACAGGTGAAAGCCTAGCACTGCTTTAAAAAAAAATCAGAATGAATAGTCATTTAAATGTCTTGCTGCTTTAATAGCTGGTGTGTTTTAAGTTGTGGGAAGGAGGCAGCAGAGATACCCTCCCCCTGTTTTTAGTGTATTAAAATTTGAGCTTAAACAGATTTGGATTCTTGAAGTGACTTAAGAAAATGGAAAATGACTGTAAACTCTCCTGTCCTTTACATTTGGAAAAATTAAGGGACTAAACCAGATGCTGCCATCCTTGTAACATACCATAAGTGGCTCTTGGAGCAGCCCTTTCATGTGCATCTTGAGATGTGGGTGAATTTTTGTGCTCTAAGTTCTGCCTTAATGGGCTGAACTCAGTACTGCTGGGGTCTCTGAACTGTGAGCAGGTATTTCCAGATCCCTAAACCCTCATCCTCATCTTCCATCTCAAATAATTAAAAAGAAAATAAACCATGTAAGGACATACATTTTTTTTCTTTAGCTGCCTCAGGTAAAAATACATGTTTCAAAGCAGCACCACACTGACAGAAGTCAGCATTTACAAAGACACTGGCTTTTAAGAGGTCTCCTTCAACATTGTGTAGTCATAGTGTGCTTAGGCAGAGCGCTTTCCCTTTTATTTCCTTTCCCCAGGCAGGACTCCAGCCTGGCAGTGGCTGTGAGGTGCACGGGGAGAAGTCCCTGTGCTCAGGCATTTGCAGAGCTCCAGGGCTTGCACATGGACCTGGGGAGCTGCCCATGGCTTTGCAGCAGCCACCTGCCTCCCAGGGTGCAGACAAGGCTTTGGCTCAAACAAAAACAGGTTTTGTTGTTCGTCTGCTTTTTACAATATAATGACAAAGACAGAAAATATTTTTGTGGCAGGTGCTTATCCTATAATTTTCCATGGGTTGATGAGTTGGGGAGGTGCCTTATTTAGAGGAGGAGGACATGGCTAGGTCAGGTTGCATTAAGATGATTTAGAGTTTATATAATGAGAAATAAATAAAACTTTTCCTGAAAGCTGTGAATGATGATGTATAACTTGGTAATGAAAGCCTTTCACTGATTTAAGATAATGTCTTTAGTGGTAAAAATGCCAGAAAATGAAGCAACATTCTGACCCAGAGAGGTGATTCCACTGGCTTCAAACAATTTCTTCAGGTGTATTTTCAAATATAGTGTAGATTTCCTAATGGAAAGTTCCTTATAAATGAAATAATCATTACTGTTATAATTACTACCCTTTGTGTATGCTGGAAAGCATTTTAGGAAGTCCTGCACTTTTTAAGAAGCAGAGACAGCAATGAGTGAGCCAATAAGGTTTTGGTCTCTTCAAATGGATGTTATCAATCACTTTATTTTTGTTTATAAGGGATGATCCATATATAGCAGGAGTTTGTCAGCATTCTCCATTACAAGTTCCTAGTTTTTGTACCATATAGAGCTCTCAGCAGCCTCTTAGGGGTGAATGTTGTGTCATTCCTCAATGAGTGTTTCTTCTGCTCCCTCATTAGAATCTGAACTGGTCTTAAAAAAGTGTTCATGGTTTTATGTTTTGAGAGACAGCGCAGTTCACTACAGGACTGAGCCTTTATTTTTCCTCCTCTCTCTGCTTTTCTGTGTGCATCAGAAATAGCTCTACTGAAGTAAAGAGGAGCTGTGGTAGGAGAGGAGGCTGACACTATTTAATGTACACATTGCAGACGGTAGGAGACTTGCTTTGGGTCAGCAAGAAGAGAGACCAGCCACAGCTCCAAACCTGCCTCCTGCACTGCACAGCCACTGTGACATGGAACTGCATAATGGAAGGGGCCCTGGAGAGCACCTGCTGGGCACCATTGCCCTTTCATCACCTGCCCCTCAAAAACAAGTGGGAAATCATTCACACAAAAGCACAGAGTCCCAATGGCTGCAGCATGAAGGAGGAGAGAGCAGGGGAGCACAAGGGCTGGGCAGGTCTTGTGTAAAGACCGAATTTGCCAGATGACATTTCTCAAAAAAAACCACATCTTGTACAACAGCAAAAGGAGAGGAAAAAGAAACATCTTGCTGCCTCTCACCCCATCAAAACAGGGGGGAAAAACAACAGAACAATATGTTGGATATAAAGATACATCCAACAATTGATCCCAGTTTGACCTTAGGGAAAAATCTATGAGTTCAAGACTATCATCTGAGTTAGCCTGAGTGTCTGTAGAGGAGGCAGCAGCTAGGAACAGAGTCCTGCTGTGTTCACTCATCTTGCACAGGGATCAGGTTCTGGCCCTGCAAAAGGGTAGGGGCAATGGAAAAGGGAAACTCCTCCTTGCACCTCTAGGGAATTGGCAGAAACCTTGTATTAAGTTAAGCACAGTATTTGTTGCACTATATTGCCTTGGAAGTACAGGCACAAAGGGAGGGGAGGCTGGGTCAGCAGGAGTACTTTTCCTACCCTGGGATATGAATACACGACTGGCTTGTGTAAGTGCTGCTTGCGTAGATGCATCTGTGGGTGAAATTTGGCCTGAGGTCTTTCTGGAGAGGAATCTTGCGACACTGAGCAATCATATAGATTCAATTAGGATTTCATCCTCTTGCCAGATGGAGGTATGCAGCATGGGTGACTTGTGGTGAGCAAACAGTCATGCCTGAAGGCTGGGCATCTGGGGCAGATTCTGGGCTAGGTGCTGCCATGTTTGCCTACACCAGGGAACTGCTCACTCAGTGTCCCAGCCTTTGGACTTCAGTAGGAATCTCACTGTATGTGTCCTTGTGGGAGACTGGAAGGATTGCTGGCTCAAAACAGTTCTGGCATGTGTGTCACTGAAACCATCAAAATTGGGCCCTGTGATAGATCTCAGCTCTTAATGCTGCTCTTGCTGGGATGCTGTTTGCTTAAATCAGCGCCCTTCCAACTTTAACTGTGGCCCTTTCAGCTTCATATTTGCATAAGCTTGTATGGCCATTTGAGCTTAGAAGTTGTTTCACGCATTTTAGTGCTGCAGTCTTCATTCCTTGTGTCTGGCCCTGGAGAGCTGTGCTGGGAGAAGCCACCTGGTGATTTAGAACCATTGCTGCTGAAAGTGTGTGGTGACACCTGGGTTGCTGCTCCACGTGAGCCAAAGCTGCTTGTTGTGATGGCACAGTAGGGCTGGTCAGGAGCCTGATCCAGCTGCAAAGGGTTGATTTTTTTTCAGGAAGATTGGTTTTCAACCAGATTGGTGTAGCACCCAGTTCCACGATCACTGGTGCCAGTATAAGAGATGGAAGGGGTGGGGGTTGAGGGAGGATGGCAACCACAGTTTGTGTCAGCTAAAACCTGACTGAAGCTTGGCTTAGCTATGCAACAGCATCCTAATTTAAACTAAACTTGGGTGTAACAGACCTGTTAGTCTACACTTACTGCACATACCACCTCCAGAAGATATGAAATAAGTCTTCTGTTGCATTTAGTGAGAGTTTAAATTGACTTCAGAGCTAGCAGGCTTAAACTGAGATTCTTCAATGTGAAAACTAAAAATTTCTAAGGATCCCTAAATAAGCTGATCAGTTCTCACTGAATTTCTGGCGCATTAAGCACCTCCCTGTGGGCTTGAAGAATCCCGTTTGTGGCATGCAGAAAAGGACTCTGCACAAAGTTCTAAAACATTACTTCCTCTTTTTTGTTAGTTGTGAACTGTTTGGTTTGATTGAACTGTTATGATTGAGCAGAACCCTGCAGAGGTCACTCATGACAAGATGGTATCACCATCTACCATCACCCTAGCTCGGTGGCCAAAAGTGAAATCTTTAGAGCTCTCAGTAAAGAAATTTGACATCCATCATTGGGAACGTCCGTGATCACACATTTTGGTACTTGAGTCAAGAAAAGAGTTGGGTAATTTCCCTCTTTTGCAGGTGACATTCACCCTCATTTGTTCTGTCCAGATTCAGCTTCACTTCTCTGTAAGCCTCCAGAAAGCTTCAATCTACTGTGAGAGCAAAACTGGCTCCTTTGAAATACACCTTTCTAGCCCTTGACTGAAACATCTTCCATTTCAGTGTTGGAAGGACAGCATGGCCCACAGCTATCATTGAAGAGACATCTTCCTTTCTTCTGAGCAGCAGATGTCTTGAGCAGATCTCACTGTGCTTATTCCTCAGCATCACAGCTTTAGAGTGATGCCTTCTCCCCAGGAGAATGGGAGACCTGCTCATTTCTCAGGAACTAAATAGTATTTGCTAAAGCTATTTGCTTTTTAATGTCAACCTGTTGGCTAAGTGCTTTGTGGCTATGAGGTGACAACAGAGCCGATTCTGTGCCCTGTTCTGCCACTGCTTGGCTGGCATTCTCACCCCTTGTGTGTGTGCCCTTTTTCAAAAGGGGAGACTTGCTGGTGCTCCCTTGTTTACACATTTAATAGCTCACAATTAAGCTGAAATGAACTTGAAAAGAGTCATTAACTAAGGCCCGAATTCTATCAGCAACAAGAAACTCAAAGATGAAGTTTTCTTTCACCCAAGACTATTTTGTACTATTTCAGGAGGAAAGTATGTTTGAACATGCATTAAAGTCTCACTACACTTCTGGAGTGATGTAAACACCCTCTTTAAGGACCCTTTTTGCTACCAGAGTGCTCTTAGACTGAACAAGAGCCAGGGATCATTGTTTCCAACTTATGGCATTCCCTACCTTGAACTTTCAAAGGTTTCTCCTTTGAAGGGTTCTCCCCCTTTCTCCTTTAATTTTCATCTTACAAAACACTCATCAGTTTGCCATTCTGGTTCTTAAAATTAACTGTATTACACTCACCCTTGCTGAGTGCTTTTGATAGTGTAGAAACAGGGAGTTTAATAGTATAGGGACACATCAACTCCAGGGCTTGTGATGTGTAAGAATTGGGTTCAAAACCTGTTAGAAACTGGGTCATTTTCTATTTGTCTGTAGCTGCCAATTAGCAATGTTATTAATCCACTGCCTAGGAGAAGTGCATGATTAAAATAGACAGTGTCACTGACCACAGACAGGACAATATGCACAAGGCTGTGCTGTAGCTGCCTGTCATTGTGCTGCTGTTTTCCAGAGGGAAGTAACAATTTCTTAATTTCTTTGCATCTGGGTGTAAAGACAGGCACATCATCCAGGCTTTGAATGCTGCTTTGTGTTGTGCTCTGGAGAGGGAACATGGAGCAGACCCTGGGCTTGCTGGTGCCCCACCTGGCAGCCACTCCCTGGCCCCTTTGCTTAGGGAACACGTTGTGTCTGTGAATGTCCTTCACTGTGCTCGCCCACAGAGCCATCCAAGGCTCCTCGGGGGTGGCAGGTTTGAATTTTGCCTCCTCAAGGATGAATGTCTGAGGCTGGGCTAAAGCTTTCTTTGCTGCTGGTGAGAGAAAGGGCGGTGGGGGAAGAGGTGTGGGAGGCCTTGAGGGGTCTGGCTTGACTTGCTGCTGCTCTGGGGGCAGCAGGAAGGGGCTGGTGCTGCATGGCTGCTGCCAGGAAAGGCCAACCCCCAGCTGGAGACCACAAACCCCAGTGACAGTGGCCAGCCCGGCTTTCCAAGGCCACAGATAAAATAAGCATTGACCTAGGACAGCAGACAGTGGAGGAGACAGAGGGGTACAGTCCTGCCTTCTCCCTGGTGCGTGACAGGAGGAATTCTGTTTCTTACTGGGATTTGCACTCTTGTTCCTTGCTTAAGAAGATCTCCAGTGCTTTATTTTATTCTCCACCTGAGGATCAAATCTTTCAGCAAGACTGAAGGGTTTTTTCCCCCCCATCTCACTTTTGAGGGAAAAAATTTCCATGACAGAGGATGAAATACTAGGAATGTTTTTTTTAGGTGGACCTTCCAACTTCTGGTTTGTAGCCACACTAATTTGTGGGTGAAGGAAATATTTTTGTACTGAAAAGTTCCCAGGAAACTGTTTAACAGGGAATTGGAGTTTAATTGGCACTTATGAGACATTAACAATATTGTATTCAATTTGGCCACTTAGGATAAAGTGTGATTCAGGATCAGCTGATTTATGTGCTGAACAAAAAGAAAGGAAAAAAACCCCGACCCACCAAACCAAAAATAAAAAAAATGAAAAATGAAAAAGAAAGCAACATTAATGTGTGGACTGGCGAATATGTGCCATTAGCTTCGTATTCCCAAGCAGAAGCTTTTGTGGTGCTTGTCATCTGTTTTTCCCCACGAGGTGTTTTGCCAGACTGGAAAAAGTAGAAGGAACGTATATTAGCTGGAGAGGGAAATGGTTTGACTTCAAGTTCATGCTTTTGCAGTGAGCTGGATTACAGTTTTATCCCTGCTATCTCTTTTGCTGTCATTCTTTTTTTTTTTAGGAATGTCCCAAAAACTTTTAAAAAACCCCAACAAAATCCATTTACTTATTTATGCTTTTATCAAGCATGTGAACAAGAAAGGCAGGGGAACACAGGGTAGAATTTGATGTGGGGCCTTGTGTGTGCCATCCACATCCCTCGAACATTTATTTTTCCTTTGCAGCAGAGTTCATTGTGAAAACAAAGACGGTGCCACTAGTAAATGATTGCAGCTTCCGAGGCTGGCTGAGAACAGAGAAAACAAACTATATGCAATTTAAGTGCCTGTTTGTTTGCAAGCTGCCTAATATATACAGCCAAATGTTGTAAGGCAGAGGAGATGACCTGATTAGCAAAGCCCTCACAACGAGCCGAGGAGATCCCTGCTCCCCTCCTTGGAGACCTGGTCCCAGCTGGAGGAAACCTTTCCGCCGCTGCCAGAGGGTTTCTGAAAATGGCAGTGGCAGTGCTCTGTGTGCATGAAGGTGAGGGAAGGAGGAGGAACAAGCAGCTTGCACAGCTCATGGAATAGCTGGAGTGTTTTGGAGGATGCAGCTTGAATTCCTTGGGCTTTGTGGGGAGGCTGTGCTTCAGCAAACGGCTCGCGCCGCTTGGTTGTGCTGCTCGTCCTGTTGCATGGAAGCATCATTCAGCAGAAGGAAGTGCTAGGGGAAGGAAGGTAAAGTAAGTGGTCTTCCTATTTGTAAGCTGTCCCAACCTTGTTCTCATGTGTGCTGAGCCGGCAGAGCTCCACAGCTGTGAATGGAAGTCGTGGTGCTCAGCACTCAAGTGTTTATTACTCCAAATCAGAGAAACAGACAAAAATTTATATACATAAGAAAGCACGTAAGATCCAAGACTTTCGCTTGTGATTACATGTAAATATGCACAGTTGGGATGTGGCTTTTGGATATTTTGTGCAGTACTGTGCCAGGACAGTGTGCAGGCTCGTGGCAGCAACCTGGGGTTTTAGATGAGGAGCCCCAGGCACTATTTCTGGCTCTGCTGTAGCTACTTGTGTGGCCGAGTGTATGAAATGCTGCTCCAAAAGCCAGCGAACCGTTTCTTTGGGCTTCATTCTCCGACTTGCTGAATGCCCCGAAAGGCTGCTATTATTAGAGGGAACTACCATTCCTTCCCTCTGAAAGTGGGCTGTCCATAAATCACCAGTGTGTGCTTTCCATGGGGAGGTGGGTCTGGGACCTCAGCTTTCTCCCTGACAGCCACAGAGCTGCTAGAGCTGCTGCTCTTCCTCCTTTCCACTCAAAAAGGGTGGATCCTCCCCTCAGAGAGCTGTTGGCTGTGCCACCTGGGCTTGGCACCAGGGCAGGATGGCTCCTCCTGCTCCCCCATGCAAACTGCCTCCTCTTGTCCTGTTTCTATCCAAGGGCACTGCCTGTGGCCACGTCCTAGCTGAGCCCTCAGTTTGTTTTGACCCTGACCTTTCAGTTTGGGCTGTTTTTTACTCTTTTAAGAACAATAAATGCATCTCTGTGGCAACAAAAATATTCATTCCCTTCTATAAGTGGTGCACTCAAATATTTTGTAGTTACAAAAGACCGTTTGGATGGCGGTGCCTGTGCTGATACTGGTCTGCTGTGATCTGATGCAGCAGAGTCCTTGCTCTGGATGGGCTTTCTCATAACAGTACTTTCTTTTTATTTCTTAGCTCCCATTAGTGCCTTGATGAGTAGTGGAAGATGTTTCAACAGTTTTATGATTAAAAAGAAGCATCTTACCAGTGCTTGGTCTCTGGTTCCTTTACTCTGTTCATTATGCTTTCCCTGGTAGTAGCAGCAGTGATTTAGAACTGCAGTGTTGACATCAGTCTCTGAGCCCTGTGTTTTCTGGGAAGGGGAAGAAGGGAGGATGAAGGAGGAACTCTAAATAGTAGGGTTTTTTTCTTCTGACATTTCCAGGCCAGCTGTTTGAACCTCTGATGCCTCAGAGTGTTTACTTATAATTCTGTCATTGGTTCATGTATGGGGACCCCTTGGCAGTTGCCAAGGAGTACGTGTGGCCAGAGTTTGGTGATGCTGGGCAGTGCCAGGGCACAGATTTGTGCTCCAGCTCTGCTGCTGTCACCAGCATTCGTGCCAATGGCCTTAGTACAGAGGTCAAAGACTGCTTAGATATGAAGGCTGAATCACCTCCTTGTTAAACCCCTCAGCAGGATCAAGGCTTAGGGAAGCAGACACGTGGGCTTGCCTTCTGGCTGACACTGTGGATGGAGGCTCTGACTCTGGGACAGGCCTTTCAGCAGGTTTGACCAACTCTTGAGGCATTGAAATGGGGACATTTCGTGATTAAAACACCCCTGCACTGACACCCCTTTGTGAAAAAACCCAGTACATTTGTTTCCTTTAAAGGCTTGCTGATCCCACAAGCTCTCAGTGGTTAGAGGAGGTTTATCCTGTCACCTGAGGATCACAGAAATCAGCAGTGAGCCTGCCAGTCTCACTAGGCAGATGTGAAAGTTCTTCAACTGCACGTATTTTGCTTGCAAATATAAATAATCCAGCAGTGTAGGCTTTGCTGCAGCCCTGTTTGCCTTGGCAGTGTCCCATTGACATGAATCAGAAGGTGGGAGCAAAAAAGCACTGGAGGCTCATCCTGAGACTGGTCTCCCCTCCATCAGGGAACCTGTCCGTGCAGGCAGGGTGATTGGAAGATTACTGGCACAGCCCACAAGCCTGGCTTCACTAGATCTTTGCATTTGGAACAGTCCTGCTTTGTTTCCTTGTGCTGTGCCTTTGGGAACCTTGCCTCTCGAGGCGCTGGGCAGGAGAGGCCTGGAAGGAGCAGCTCTGGCTTTGCCTTCGGCTCCTTGAAAAGAAGGCAACTCTCGTGGGTCAAGTTGAGAAGCAGGAGGTCAGTTCTTAATCCTACTGCATCTCTGCAACTTTTGGCAGGTGTCTGGGTCACGCTGTACCCGAATTCTTAAGATTTAGTATAGGGATAGAAATTAGGAATTGAAAAAAACCAAACCAAGGGCTTAAAGAAATTAGCTTGTGATGCCATCACCACCATGAGACTCATGATGGTTTGAGCTTCAAGGCTGTGATTTAACATTGATTACAGTAAAAAGTTTATCATGATATTAGTCGTTGGGAACACGGAAAATACATGGGTTTAACTTTATTTCTTTTTCTTAATTTCAGCAAATTCAGTAAAGCTAGAAATGCAAAGTGATGAGGAATTTGACAGGAAGCCCCTGATTCATGAAGACATTATCAGAGCTCACGATGGAGGAAGCAGCCTGGAAGATCCCTTCATTGGGAGTAACGAGATGGTGGATAACAGAAAGATGCAGGAGCTATCAAGCGAGGGAGGAATCCGGCTTCCCAATGGTAAACTGAAATGTGACGTCTGTGGCATGGTTTGCATTGGGCCCAATGTGCTAATGGTACATAAAAGGAGCCACACTGGTAAGCAGCTGAAAGAAAATCTGTGGCGGTGTTGATGTTACCTGACAACTCTTATCTCTTCCCTTTTCATTCTTGGGGTAGCAGGAGGCTGGGGAGGGGGAAAACAGGCTCCATTGGTTTTGTTTCTCTTCCTGCTTTCCAAACTCTGGTGCTGCTCTCTTGCTGGTGAGCATGGTGCTTCCTTTACTTTGATTTCCAGCCTTTTGTTCATAAAAACAGTGCAGAAGTCTGGAAATTACTTTTCTTACTGTTCTTGGCTGGAGCACCATGGTGGGAGTCCTTCTCTGGCACGGGGGCGGGTGGCTCGTGTTGTTCCTGCGTGTACAGCGCAAAGCTTTTGAGCCTTTAAGAGGAGTCTTAGATGTTCTTCCATTGGAGGTGCTCACAGGTGGACAAGACCAGCAGCTTCCTGGGGATCTCACACTTCTTTTGGAAGTGGCTGGGCCTGGGATGAGCAGACCCTGGAGGGGACACTCGTTACCCAGCAATCCTGATGCCGGGGTTGGCTTGCTGCTTGTGTGACAGCTCCCTCAGGGAGACCTCAGCTGAACCATCCACCTGGCTCCCCCACACCACCTCAGTGCCATTCTGGAGGCAGATTTCAGTGCTTGGTCTCTCCCAGCACTCGTATTTTTATTACCATTTGGAGTCCCAAGCAGCTTATCAGGCTTGTGGGTTTGAGAATTTAAGAGGCACAGGGAACCTCTGCAATATGCTGATTGGGCAGGTTTTTGTGGCTTGAAAAACAAGGCCTTGAGCTTAAACTGGGGTATTTTGGGGGACTTATGGCTAATGAGGTAAAATGGTGTGCCCAGGAAGCTGGTACTCACTCCCCTGTGCTGCCCACTCCTCAGGTGGGAGCAACAGTCACCTCCAACAGAAGCGGACAGGTGGTGCCAGAAGATGATGCTCTCTGGTCTTGCAGCAGTCTACCTTTGATTCAAAAAAGCACTTAAGCTTGTGCTTAACTTTTATGAGATTTAAGCACATGTAAGTCACCTGAAGGGCTTCAAGATACGCTTAACTTTGGATACATGCTTAAATCTTATTAAGGTTAAGCACAGGTTTTTGTGGTGGAGCCTCAGCGGGTGTTTGTTGTTTGTATTTTTTTGGATATTTTGCTTTTTATCTTTGCTATTATTTAATGGGGTGAGAGACTCACACTGTGAAGATATAAAAAGAAAGGTGGAGATCTAGAGTAAGAAAGACTGTGTAATCCCTTTGTAAACCTGGTAGTTTGTAGTCCAGTAGTGTGCTCTTGATGGGCAAGAAATCAATAGAATTTCTGTGCAGAGGAATAATAAATATATATTACATAGTTAATCTCCTGTATATGAGTTGTATTGATAAAAACTTGACCTAAGTGTGTAATGCAAAGCGTTGCAGTATCGTTTATGATGCACTCATGATTTTAGACAGAAATTATGAGAGGGGGAAAAGCATTAGCTGGAGAATCA
>NW_005054463.1:1182058-1204402 GCF_000277835.1 Geospiza fortis | reverse complement strand
TGAGTCTCCAGCTTTCAACCTCCCGAAAAGTTTTCCCTGGTGCTTGCACGTATCTGAGCATATGTATTGTAGGTGCATCGGTGTCCATGTATTTGAACTCGAGCAGCTAAACTAGCTGTGCTAAATTTAGATTTAGGTACTTAATTAAATGGTCTGAATTTCTGAGATACTGAATAGCTGGTGCATGTTTTAAAAACAGGCAAGCTGCCTTTTTCATGTTAAAAGAAAGATGTGTAAATTCAAAACGAAAGAAACAAAATCTCTGCGTGCGGGCGAGACGGCCGTCTGCGGGTGCATGGGCAGCAATTGCATAACTGGTAGCTTTTTCCTTGGGGCTACTGCTGGTTCCTCAGAGAGCTCTGACTCTTTTCCCATCAGAGCAGAGGAGCTGGGATGTGCTGTTCTATACAGATGATTTCAAGCATATAGAAATGGCATTTCTTTTAATGCGCAGCTCGGTGCTCTGTTCTCGGTAAACCAGTTGGCAAATTGCGCAGAGGATTTTTTTTCCCTCCACTTTGTTTGTTTGTTTTTTAATACATGCTGCTACTTTGCTGTCCACAACAGAAGGAGAAGTTTGCTAGGATTTCCACATCCCGGATTTTGAGGCATATTTTTAACATACTGCTGGTATCTGTCTTGTAAAGTGCAGTATTTTAAAATATATTGCCACTTCCTCAGCAGTGGGGCGTGATGGGCTGGCCCCAGCTCTGGAATGAGCCCTGACCTGTGGGTAGTCTGGTTTTGCAGCCCAAGGGAGAATGGTGTAGAGAAGGGAGGTTGTCCCTAGTGAGTGGAAACAGATGACATTCTTTATCAGCTAATCCAAGTGGCATGTGCATCCCTACCTCTCAAAGCCAATTTAAGTATGTTTTGGGAGCTGAATCCTGCTTTACTCTCCTCTTTAACTGCACACAACCAGAGCATGATCTGGCCAGTTGTTTGCATTGGCAGAAACTGAAGTGCTTTTCCCTTCCCCGAAAACCTGTCAGCATTTTATGTAAGTCACCCAAAATGCTGTGGTCTGTAGCAGAGGCTGTAATTTGTGTGTGTGCTGGGATGAGTGCAGCTTTCCTTGCACAGGGGATCGAGGCTTGGCAAGAAGCTGTGCTGTGGGCTCTGGCTGTGCTATGCGCAGAGAGGGGCAATTCTCCAGCCGTGATTCCTTTGTTCCTGAAGAGCAGTTGTCTTCCCTGCCAGATTATGGTAGTTCAGTCAAACAGATACAGGCATGGGGAAAATAATCTGTGTCATGGATGAGACCAGAGTAGGTGAGCTCAGTGTTCCATCTCGGATCCTGGTGTGCAGTCACCCCTTCCTGTGATAGATCAAGCTGGGGGTTGCCCGTTCATCCCTCAGATCATGGTCCAGGTGATGCTCTGGGCTGCAGCCCCTCCATCACAGGGCCCATGACACTGCTGATTGTGCTGAACACAGCATTTCTCTGAAAAACTACTAATTGAGGTGAAGTGTTTTTGTACTCTCCCTGGGCACCAGGAGAAGGCCTTTCTATTTATTTGTCATTGCTGACAGAAAATAAATAAAATGCTTGGTGTGGGAATTGAGTGTGATGCAATCCCTGCATTAGTGAGCAGGGCAACCCCCTCCCTCATGTCCCACATCCTTGTGTCAGAAAAATAGCATGAGCTGCATTTATTTCCCTCTTTTCCCATAGTGTGTTCTTTTGGTCCAAATTTCATACTCCACAGCACATTCCTCAAGTTGCAGGGTCTCTATCAGTTTTTTGTTACTGCAAAAGATGACTTGGTGATAAAATATTGCCATTGGATACTCCAGGGATTTGTTCTTAGGGATGGAAAGGGAAGGGGGGAAGGACAAGAGGCAAATGATCCAGGTTTTGTGAGCTGGTAAGAAGGAATCTCAGTGATTTCTCACCTCTTTATGCTTTCTGCTGTGGGTCTGAATTAAAATTTCCATGCTCTTTGTTTCTGATAAAGCAGGAACTGTATTCTGCTATAGCTGTGCTGATACTTCTGTGCTCTGCAAGACCCACATGTTGCTCTCCCTTTTGCTGCCAATCGTGACCCCTTTTCTTAATGCTTTTCTTTTTTCTCTGCTGTAGCATCCAGTCCCTTACCCAGTTCACTGCTAGATTTTGAAATGGTTTTTATTTCTAAGGGAAGGCTGGAATCATAGAATCATGGAATGGTTTGGGAAGGGACCTTAGAACTCATTCCATTCCACTCCCTGCCATGGACAGGGACACCTTCCACGAGCCCAGGTTGCTCCAAGCCCTGTCCCACCTGGCCTTGAACACCTCTGGGGATTTGGCTTCCACAAATTCCCATCCTCATTGTTTCATGAAGTACAGAGGTTAAATGCTTTCTCTGTGTGCCTGCAGCAGCAGCACAGTGGCGAAGCCCAGCCTGGGCAGAGGCAGTGGGGATGTCAGCCTTGCCCCACTCTCACTTTGGGCTGCTGTATGTTTCTTTTAGGCTTTTTTGGGGGTGTTAACTGCAGGACAGTCTTAGACCTTTGCTTGGACTCCACAAGCAGTTTGATACCCTAAGCCAGTGAAATGAGTTGTGTGCCCATGAGGGGGGTGTTCAACCTCTGCTTTAGCACCCTTAGTGTTACAACTGAATTGATGCAACCCTGGAACTCTGAATGCAATTTAACTTTCTTCCATGCAGAGTTCAAGTTTTTAGGACAGAAGTAATAAATGAGGAAAAAGCCCAGTTGTGTTGTTCCGTATAAAAGACTTGCATGCCTAAGCAGCTAACCAGGAGCAAATTCAAACAAATGCTCATATAAACACATTTTGATGAACTCCACTGGACTGCCTCTCTCATTTTGTTGGCAGAAAGGGTTTTTTAGTTTTATTTCTAATTTGTAACCTAGTGCAGCCTCCCTGTCTCTTGCAATGTTAATAGATTTGGCGCTGAATCAAAAATTTTAGGGCTAAATTTCTGAAAGTCCAGTTTTCTACTTAGGTTCTGAAGTCTAACTTTCTGAAAAGTCATCTCCTTTCCTACTTAAGCATAAGAAAGGGGAGCTGAGATTTTTGAAATTGCTCTGGGCAGAAGGATGTGTTTTACTTGCAGTTCTCAAGAACTAAATTCTTCTGATAGTTTTGCCAAGTTCACTTAAAAGATTTTTCTGTCTTAAGAATGCAGTCATAAATTTGTGCAGAGGACAATTGGAAATCACCCAGGATTTCCCAGGAATTTTTCACGAGAGATTTGTCACTACTGTTTTATAATAAATTGCCCTGTTTGGAAGCAGGTTTTTTCCTGAGAAAACCCCTACTCAAATCACTGATTTCATGTGATGTGCAGGCTGTTGAGTAAATCAGATAGAACAGTAAGGAGGTAGTTATGGTCTCTGGAATAACAAACAGAGAAATGGAGCAAAGTCTGCTGCTCTGTGTCTCATTTGGGTAAATGGAGGTTGGAGCTGACTGATGTCACTGTGTTGGGAGCACTCTGATAATTCCCCTGTGTTCCTGGGACAGAGCAGAATCACAGCAGTTGCAGTATCTGATGGATCAGGAGAAATGTTTCATTTTAACAAAATGAATATTAACAAAAAGCCTGTTGTGGAAGGGTGAGAATCGGTATTGTTAGTAAGAGCAAATACTTTCTGATGGCAGCATGGGCACAGTAATTTTGTATTAAGAGGCTGGAAAGGAAAAATCCCGTTTGAGAAGTACTTAAGCTGTACTTTGCATATCAAAAGTATCTGCCACACAAAAAAGGTTGAGTTCCCAGATACACATTTAACCAGGAGGGATGTTGAAGCCCCTCTGGACCTGATTTTTATGTAGCAGGACTGCTGCTCTAGGAATTCCCTGACTGTGTTATTGAGAACCAGTGCATTAATTTGTGAGTCACTCCCCGTTTGATTTCAAAGGGACAAATGGAGGAAAATCTAAATCTCCTTTGTCTGTGGGCTCCACATCCTCAGACAAATTTCTGTTTTAATCCAGAAAATATCTCAGCTTTGCAGCGAAAAGATCAGTGTTTTGCAGTGGTCTGAGATTCAAAGAAGGTTAACTCATACTGAAACTTCTGCGCAGCACTTCCGTGCCAAGGCGGGAAAGGAGTGCTGTTGTGCAGGGAAGCTTCCGATTAAACAGAAAAAGGAGTTGGTTTGCTTTGTGAAACAACATTTGCCATCTGTGAAATCTATTAGTAGGAAGTTCATCGGTTCATTCGCCTGGTTTCAGGTTGTATCAGCCAGCCAGCTCTTGTAGCTCGTGCAGTGAAGTCTCCATCCTGCTGTCAGGTTTGAAAGATGCTGTGAAAGAAAGGCCCGTGTCTTGCCTGTCCTGTCTTCAGGGGGCCACTCACCATTTGTCTCAGGATTTGTTTACATGAGAGCAAGTTAACCTGTGCACTTCAAATACCTGTGTAACTCAAGAGCAGTAATATTTCATTACTGTTATTCATTATTAGATTTCCTGGAGGAGACACAGCAGTAATGGATGCATGTTAACAGTGAACTGTGAGGTTTCAGCAGTATATTACTATAACTTAGAGGCAAATATTGAAATAATGCCTTTTAATTAATATTTTATTTAACTGTAAAATGATAAAACTCTATGGATGAATTTATTTATTAATTTAATTAGTCCCTGCACAAGCTCCTCTTACAAAGCCTTTAGGAAAGATAATACTTGGCAGCTCTGGCTTATCTTGCCTTGTCCATGGTTTTGTCTGGCTTCAGACTCTAAATCTGGAGTTGAAAAGAAACATCTTTTTTGTTTGGTTGGCTCTCCCTCCCCCTCTTGCCACTCTGTAAGTCACTGAGTTGGAGGCATTTCTGCGCTGGTTTAGCTCAATAATAGAGAAGAGGTTTAACACTTAAAGTAGACGAAGTTTTTTGTCGTTACATTGCAGTCACATAGTTTCCAGTACTGAAAAGCGCAAAGCTTGCTTAGCTGCCTTTCAGCAGAGTTCTTATTCATTAAATCAGTGTAAGTACATAGAGTCAAGCAGGAAATACATAGCTGTAAGTGATGGGGAAGCACACCATGCTTATAATTCTCATTACTCTCTTGGAGTCGTGTGCTGCCTTTAATAGGTCCATAGTTCTGGGTATGTCTGTGTTGCCATCACCCCCCAAAAACACTTTAAGCACAGTCAGGGACCATCATGTAGAGAAAAGCTGTGTTTAAAGACTTTTTGTGAGTAGATGTTTAGTTTGAAGTATGATTGATTTCAGCTTATGGATAAAACTCTGAGTTTTCACAGAAAAGTGAGGGAGGTGAATTAGGATGTCAAGGTTGTTATGTTGTTACTGATAAGTAATAATTCCGGAGAACAGTTCACAAAACTACCAGGAAAAGGCAGCAGGAGAAATAATTGGAACACAGTCTTCTCGAGGCATTGAAGTGATAAAAAAAGGCTTGTTTGCTAGTATCTGGAGTGGGCATCAGACAGCACAACTCTTGGAAAACCAACAGAATCTTCTTGCTATGCAGTCCTTACTGCTCTGTGCACCCTTCTATTGGCTAATGGCCTCTCAGATTAGCTGTGCTAAATGTAAAAGCTGCTAATCAATAGCACGAAGGTGTGACCAAAATTGCATCCCTCAAGCCTGCGGCTTAAACAAGGAGCTGGAATCGAGTGATTGGACAAAAGTGTAACAAACACATCAAAGCAGCTATTTACCCGGAATGGAGCCAGTAGGAGAAATGAATTCAGGCTGCCTTTAAATAGATACAAAGGTTATTTAAGGTAAAGTGTGCTATTGGAGCGGATCTGGCTGTTGCAAGAGAGGAGCAGACTACGGGTGATTTTGTGGTGAGTGTTTTCATGTCGTCTTTGCCATCAAACTGTGGTGCAGTGGCTATTTGAATTCCTGACTGAAAGCTTTCAGCATCTCTAGAGCAGCCAGTCTTTGGGGGAGTAATACCTGCTCATATGTGGCCTCCAAAATGTCAGAGATAAGTGGGTGATGTACTGGGTAAAACGCAGTAGCTGCATAATTTTAAATACAGCAGGAGTAAAAGGAAAGACTTTAGACTTGGTAAGAAACGTGCTGCCTTCTTTCATGTTGTCATCCTGAAACTGAAGCTATCATTCCAAAATACTCAGAAATGTGTCAAAGGAAAGGGTTTTGCCTGTTTTCTCAGACAGCGAAAGCAAAACAGAAAAGAAAAAAAAGAAAAAACCCATGTATTTTTCTACTGCAGTCTCTTTACAGATCTCTGTTATGGACATTTTGAAATGATGTAAAAGAAGATAATGGCTAATCAGATCATTTAAGTATAGTGTGGGAGTTTGAAAGGGAAACCACAAACTCTTTATCAATTCTAATGAGCTTGTGTTCAGAGTATTGGAAGAAAAGCTTTATGCGGTGATTTTTTTTATTATTATTACTCCATAATGTTCTCAGTGAGACTGTAAGAACCTTAGTATCTCCTTGAGTACCTCTGCAGCGGCCTCAGATGTGATTTCCATCTCCCACATGTGAAATAAAGTTGCACAGTATGGCATATACATGGCACACCTTGTGCTGCCCTCCTGGCAGCATCATAGTCCTGGCAGTGATTTGATCCACTGACACAAGAATTGCTTGTGGACATCTGTAAGAGCTCTCTCCCTCCTTCTCCTTCCATTTAAATCTCCAGATGTATTTTGGACTTCACCCCAGACAGACATGTGAACTACTTTTGATACTAAGGTAGCATTCATTTTGTCCAGCGAGGGAGTAATTGTTTTAAAGCAATTGTAAAAGGCTTTGAAGAGATGTGAGAGATCACAGAATGTGTTTGTTTTTACAAGGTCTGTGCTTCAGGCCACTGAATTCAAACTCAGAAGGTCCCAGCAGGATTTGGCCAAGATTCTCTAATAGGTGATACGCTGAAAAATGTGGATGAGGTCGCTTACATCTGAAGTCTGATGATCAAGACCTTGTTGAGCTGGAGCCCTGCTTGGTGTAGACATTGGGAAATGCTTTAAATTGGAAGAGGGTAGATTTAAATCAGGCGTATATGGAAGAATTTCTTCCCTGTGAGGGAGGTGAGGCCCTGGCATAGGTTGCCCAGAGAAACTGTGGCTGTCCCAACCCTGAAAGTGTTTGAGGTGAGGTTGGGGGGGATTTGGAGCGATCTGAGATAGTGGAAGGTGTCCTTGGCTGTGGCAGGGGTGGAGCTGGATGGGCTTTAAGGTCCCTTCCAACCCAAACTGTTCTGGAATTCTGTGATGTAAAGTCCAGCTGCAGTAAGGCACTTGGATAAGTGGCTAGCACCAGTATATGCTTGTGTTCAATTGATCTGCTCAGCAGGACATAAGCAGGTGATTAGAGCTGCTGCCTGTGCAAGACTGCTGGAACTGTCTCACTGTCCTCAGCAAATGTTGATACAGAGTATGGGTTTGATAATGTTCCCGAAAGCCATCATGAGTTCATCAGGGGTTTTCCTCTAAATAATAATTTTTTTTTAAAAAGTGGGTTTTTTTAATGGACCCAATCCCCACTGTCTAAGGCAAATATGAAGACTTAACATAAAAATAAGCTTTAGATGTGTGTGTGAGTGTGTGTGAACACATGGGATAAAGTGATAGGGTAAGGCCTAGGGTTTCTGTTAGTTTTTCATCAAATCAATCTTTTTAATTTGTTTCATGTAGATTGCAGATTTGCTTGCTTTACAGTTTAATGGTGTAAGATTTTTCTCAACTTTCAGTACTGCCCAGAGCTTGCAACCCTGATCCTCACTTGCATCCATGCCCTCCATGTCACTCTAGCAATACAAAGCAGCCTTTAGAAAGGGCTATCAGTTAAAGTATAAGGCAAGCAGAAGGTTTGGTTTGAACCAAAGACCTTAACACCTTTGCTGAGGTCCAATTGTTATGATCAGTTCTGAATACTCATATGGATTGGACCTATTCTAAACATAAGTGCAAAACCATAGAAGTAAATACTGCAAAACCACAGCTATGGATCTAAATTTTCAGCAGAGCTCATCTTTTATGACGGATAGAAGCTCTAAGGTGAAGAACTTTCAAGAAAACCAGGAAGCATTGATGACTTCACGGAAAGAGCCTCAAATCACTATTGGAGGCTTTGCCCATTGTGCAAAATAAACGGCCTCTGACTTTAGAAGTGCCGTGTGATGGTGGTGGTGGGGACTGTACCCATGTGCAATGGCACTGGTACAGAGTGGGAAAGTGGCCTCTGTGCATCCTCCGATGTGTGTTGACAGCTCTCTCCCTTCCCCTTCCCTTCCAGGTGAACGCCCCTTCCACTGTAACCAATGTGGAGCTTCTTTTACCCAGAAGGGGAACCTGCTGAGGCACATCAAGTTGCACTCTGGGGAGAAACCGTTCAAATGTCCCTTCTGTAGCTACGCCTGCCGGCGGAGGGACGCCCTCACAGGACACCTCAGGACACACTCTGGTGAGCCCACCTCGGCTTCTCCTCACACCTCTTCCTTCCTTTATCACTACCGTCCCAGTGCAGCAGGTAGTGAAAACAAAGCGTAGCTCTGGGTCTGTACCGTCCTCTTCAGAGAGTGCAGCTCTCAGCTTTGGGAAAGCCTTGATGTGAATCAGAAAAGTTGTGGTTCAGCCACACCTCTCCTTTTGTGTAACTGAGCTCCTCTGCTGATGCTATCACATTTCCCTCTCAGTGTCTCCTTGGGTGTATCCCGGCTTCGCTGGCAGATTGTTTTGACATTCTGGGGCCCAAAGTGGCTGTGAAATTCCAGAGATCACAAAGAATAACTGTGGGCTCTTGGAAGCTGGCTTTGCAGTTCATACCCATTTCTTCATCTAATAAATGCCATATGCTGGTTGAGTTCAAACTTGTTCATCTTTCAAAGCCCTCTAAATTGCATTTTTGATTCAGTTAGATCTTGCTGTAAAGTCTCCTAGCTCCTGGCAGCCACAGCACTCACCCTAGAGCTGAAGGTGGTCAAGAGAGACTGGGTTTCTCTTTCCTTGTTAAGTGAGAGGATCATGTCTCTATCAATTCTACTTGATATAGTTTCTTGATAAGTTGTTGAGAAATACCTGTCTCATAGCTGTGTGGTGTTGGAGCCCCAGCAGTCAGGATCAGCTGTGGGTTTAGTCCCTGTCCCCGCACCAGGGGGCTGCATTCTGCCCACTCACTCATCTGTGCAGGACTCCTGAGTAAGATCTTAACTGAATGTTCAACTTGTGTGTTTGGGCCGTTTATAGGAGGCTGTGTGTTTAATTGTTGAATGAGCAGAGATAATTGGACTGGTTGCAAGTGGCAGCATTAGGAATAAACTTCTTTGAGGTGTTAGCAAATGTGTGACTACTGAAATACAGAGGTGGAAGTACAAGTGCAGGCAGAAATAAGTTTCCTGACCCTCTATATGTATTTCTTCTCCAGAGTCAACCTCGCTTCAGTAGATGTTTCTGTTTCAGGAGCATTGAGTTGGTCTAAGGATACAAAGTTGCTTTGGCATTTCCAAGAATAGGGAAGGGTGAGCTAGTAAAGCTTCTTCAAGCAGATTTGGGAGCGTGCAGGATGCTGCATTGATGGCAAATGAAAGAAAGCTTTGAACTTCCAAGGGAGTACAAGAGTTGGGACTAGGCTGTGAGAGAATTGCTTGAGCTGGATTTGATCTGAAAGTCAGTAGGGAAAATGTCTGTGGAACTGTGAGCTGCAATTTTCACACATCTGACTATAACTGTAGTTTCGACTGGAAGTTTAAAAAGAAAACAGAACACAATGCAAATGCTCACAATTAAAACAAAAAGGGGGTTGTGACAAAAACATATCCCATATTACCAGACACAAACATTTTTGTCACCTAGATACTGCCATTGACAGAGATTGTTCTTCCTGTGTGAAGAACACGTGGCTGATGGTTTTGTGTTTTGCGTGAGGATGGAATGTCAAGGTGTGGGATTTTCAGAAGGCACCTAAGCTGCTTAGCACGAGGTCCCCTGGACCTCCTTCCCTAACTGACTTAGCAGTGCTCAGCTCTGCTCAGTTTGTAATTTTAGGCTTTGTTTTCAATGGAGAAAGTGTCACCCCTCTAAGCACTCATGTACAGCAGCTTTCAGCACAGGGCCAGCAGGAACAGACAAATGCTCTCACAATACTCTCCAAGGCAGTTCTTAGAGTTCTTAGCATTCACAGGGGAAGAGTTAAAACCTGGATTATTACCCTAAAACCTGCTATCCCCCTGCACAAGGTGAAATGCCACTCTGGCCATGGAAGTGAAGGTCTGTCCCTGCCATATAAGCGAGCTGGGTTGGTTTATGCACACCTGGATCATGGAGAAGATGGATAGATGTCCCCAAGGGACTTTAAACAGTTTGATATCAGTGTGCTGTACAAGCATTCTGTGCTTTCATAAAGTACACATCAAAGTCTGTAAGTAGGCCTGGAAGGTGGAGCAGATCCAGCAGCTGTAGGGAAGGTCTTTTCTAACCCAAATAATTCTATGATTCTGTCAATGTTTGCATCTTCTGCTATTTCTGACCAGAACAGAGGATATTGGATAAAATACAGAAAGAAGAGGTTGAAAACTATTTTGAAATAGGAGACTTCAAACCAGTTTCAATCTGGTACACTTAGAGTCTAATTGAGGTGAGTCTGAATATATTTTTGTAAGAGGAAAGCTCTTTAGATCAGATCCTCAGCTGATGGAGATTGGAATTACATCCTCTAAGTAAGCAAAGTACTCCTGTTTTGCACCAGCTGAGAATCTGGTGCACAATTTCATAAATGCAACACCAATTCCCTTTTTTTGAATATTCTTTATATATTCTCTGAATATTTTTGTATATTCTTTTCCTACTTAAATAAGAGTTCTATTAATAAAAAAATAAAATACCCAAGCAAAACCCCTTAATCTTTTCTCCTTCCCAAGAAGGTTTAAACTACTACGGAAGGCAAATTATGCTATAAAGGAATTGAACAATTCTCTTATCTCCTTTTTTTTCCTCTCAGTTAGTTTGACTTGTGGATTTCAGAGCACTTTGCTTGTGTCACCACTTAGTCAGTGACATATTCTCACTGCTGCTTTTTAGTCAGTTCTTCCTGTGCTTAGTGAAGTTTTCATACAGTACAAAAGGAAAGGTAAAAGAATAAGGAAATGTAGATGCAAACAGAAATTAGCAGAAGCATCTCTGAGATATCTGAAATAGCCAATATTTACTACTAACGTAAAAATTATTACTTTTTTTTTCTGTGGATTGATGTTTGTTCATGCTTTTTAATGTTATTTCCTGTTAGTTTGAAAATGTTTCTAAGCATCACAATCTACATTTTGCCTCCTCTTCTTGTGCAGAATCTTATCTTATTGTGTAAGTGTTCCCAGGCTGAGTGGTTAACAAAATATTGCTTCTCATCTGTAATGCTGCTACTGCTGTTTAGCCCTAAATAATTAAGGACTTATCTTGCAGTGATTTACTCCTGCAGTTATTTACCTTTTAGGGACATAGACAATTCTGATGAACTTTATGTCTGTATTTTCCTCCCACGTGCAGCTGCTTTGGTTTCAGGAATATAATGATGCCTTCAGGACATCAGTAGGATAATGCCTGGGGAGAGATTCATGCTCAGAATTACACTAAGAGTGGGCATGTACCTCAAGGTACTTAAAGGACTTTCAGGTGTTGTTTTCAGAATTAACTCCATATTTCCACAACCCAGATAACAGAAGAGAGGGGCCAGAGAGGGCTTCCAGGATGGCAGTGTAAGGCTGTGGAGTGCTGGAGCAGAAGTTGGTAGCCCTTTCCTGCAGGATGCACTGGACAAATCAGCACGGATTGGCTTCACCTTGCCTGGCTTTTGCTGTTTTAAGGGGAAAAACATGCAGGCAAAGCCAAAGTATCTGCTGTCTCATCCTGAGACATGCCTGTCATCTCCATCCTCTCTGGAATTGCACAACAAGACAATGGCAAAGACAAGCTACATGAGAAAAAAATCTGCTGTAGGGAGTTAATGAGCAAATCCCAGAAGTTTTAAGGAAGGCAGCTGAATCTGACAGGTCAATCTGATGGTTAAAGCCATCCAGATGTTGGCCTCCATACTTTGAAAGGTAGGACAGTTTTACCCAAAAATGTTGATGCTCTTTTACCCCAAAAAGCCAGACATCCTCAGATGGGCACATCAGCTTAGCAGTTAGGTTTTGGCATGGATTTCTCTTGTGTTTAAAATGGAGCTGAGTCAGCCCTCCCCTCATAATGCTATTGTAAACATAAATGCTCTGGCAGTGCTTGAAAAAGTCAAGGCTGCAGTGATGAGCAATATGGAAGAGCCCATAGCAAACACAGGCACCTCAGTTTTCAGAGCAGGACTTGGGCTGCTGAAATGAGGGATGGGATCACTTGTTAAGGAGAAAACAAAACTCAGAATAGGTTTTGACTAAGTGAGAATCATCCATCCATTGACTAAGTAAGGATGGTCCTGTGTGCCAGTTGTTTGGTGCTTAAAAGGCTGTCTCATCATGTGTCCACACAAACTGTCCACATGGACATTAATTCTGGAATTTCCTGATTTTTCTTTTTACTTGGCAGCTTCAGTCATGTTCATGCTGTGGGAGTATGTAAGTGTTATTCATATATGAAAGCAGTTTTACTGTCTGTTTCTTCCTAAATAAATGGGTGGTCAGATTATTATTTTTTCATAGAAGATTGTCCTCACAATACATTTTAAAATTTGCTTTGAAGGTTCTGCTTTCCTGCCTAGAAAGTGTCTCCTCCAAACAATTTTTTTGCTTTTAAGAAATATTTTTCTTCCCACTCTTTCTCCTGCATTGCTGCTGCATGTTGTTTATTTCTGCCCAGCTCTCCAATAGCACTGCACTAATGGTACCCCTTTATTTGCAAAAGAAAAGCAGAAAGCCTTTGTTTTGAAAATAAAGGCTTAGGCAAAAACTCCCGAAAGCACAATCTTGTACAGTGTGCAAGATGAAAGGCACCTATAATTAAAAAGGAAAATGCCCTGTTCATGGAAACTCTTTCCATATTTATTGGTTAGCAAATCTATCTTTCTCATGTCTTCTTGTCCATGAGGATTTCCTTTCACCCTGTCTGGGGTGAGCCCTCCCAGGTGTGCCCACAGCCCTGGAGTTGGATGGCAGACCTGAGGTAGAAGGAACCTGTTCCCCAATCCTGATGGCACACCTGCCTCAATACATGTCTGGGAGAGCCCCACTTCTCATTTTGGCTGAAAAATTGGATGAACAAATGCTGGAATACACAGTGCTGTCCATGAGTTTCCAGCTGTGAAAAGCCAGTGAGAATTACCGAAACAGTGGCAAGGATGGTTATTAAGAATAATGAAGTCAATGTTTTAAACTGCTCTTTTTCATCTTGAGGGAACTTTTGCCACTATTAACATCTCCACTCTTAAAAGACCCAGTATCTGCTCTGTAACCATGTTTTTGAGGATGGGAATGTCATAATTAGATGAATCTTGTGATCTGAAGTTCTCATTACACTCTGAACTGGACTGACTCAAACACTTTGTGAATGGGGAAAAAAATTCAAAGCAGATATATAGGATACAATCTGAAAAATCAAATGTGTATGTGAAGAGGCAAGGGGATATTCTGCATACAAATGCCATTTCTCCAAATAGGTTAGCAAACAGCATCTTCCCTCAGTTGTGATGAGCTGGTGGGTATTTATGCTGTTGATCTGATACTTAGAGCTCTATTTAATCAGGCAGAGCTGCTCTTCCTCTCAGGTTTTCTTATGCTGTTTCAGTTAAACTCAGTGGAATTACCCTCGTCACAAAATGATTTGAGGTTTTTCTTATCAGGCTGCGGGTTCCAAACTGCTGTGAGCATGTGCACAATCCTGCAGCACCTCTGCTTCTCATTACTGCTTCCAGCACCTAGAGGCCTTCCCTCCATGCTGGAGAGAGCCTAAAATCTCTGATCTTCTGCTTTCCATTTATTTGTGTGTGAGTTTTGAGAGGTAAGCTCAGAATGTGTATAGGGTAGGAATTTGCTATGCCAGGGCTTTATGCCCTGGGGATCCTTGTTTAAAATTCAATCTTCTGTGGAGCCCTCTTGTATCCCATGCTTTGCTAGAGGAATACCTGGACCTGACCCTTGGAGTGGAGGGGTCTTCATCATCTCCAGAGCAACTACTGTAATAAATACTGGTATTTATAGTCAATACCAATTAAGGTATTGGCTATATGGAAAGATTATCTTTTATGCTCAGGATTATCTCAATATAGAAGCTTGGTCTTTTTTACAGAGCATAATTACCACTGAGAAATCATGAATCAAAGAAATGTTTGATTTAAAGATGCTGTAGGATCTTGATCATTCCAGGAGAAGTACATTTGGTCTTTGTTTTCAGGGCAACTTGTGAAAAGATATGGTTCCACCCAAAGCAAGGAATGTTCACTTTTATATTTTTTGTCTTAAAATTCCATAAAGATTACCTCTTACCTGCTGTAATTTAGGAATCAATCTTTAACTGTTCAGTGCAGGAAATCTGCTTCTGACAGATGAAACAGAGAAACAGGAGGAGTGGTCCTGGCAAACAAAGGTATATGGGCTATGTACCAGCCTCATGAATCCCTCTCTCTCTTAGGACTAGGTATCAATTTTCTTTTCCCCAACTCCTGTCTGGAGTGTGTGATTGAGGCAGCAGGAGCAGATGTCCTGCAGCTCCCTACGTCTTGTGGTGTCCCAATGCAAGCAGAGGAGGTGGTGGCACTTTTAGTGTCTGGGTTCTCCCTGTAAATTGGCTGCATAGGGAATTCCCCCTCTCCTAGAGATCACAGGCACCAACACCTTGGGAACATTCTCGTTCTTAGTGTCAGTTCACAGCAAAATCAGCAGCTGCTAAGTTTGTCCTGGTGTTTGTAAGACAGGTCCCCCCTGCTGCCTCTCCCAGTGGTCCATGGCTTTGCCAGGTCTAGCAGCAAGTTCTCTGCAGTGCTTGGAGGTAAGAAGGCTCTTGTTCAGGCAGGAGCATCACAGCGTAAGATTCACATGGGGTTATCTCTCATTAACTGTGACTGGCTTATTCCTGATGAAATACCCAGGCAAGGATGGAAGCTTCTGTTTGGGATGGAACTGCTGACATCAGTTTTCTGTGTGTCTCCTGTCTCCCCTCCATGTTAGCAATGCACATCCTGGCGTCTTTACCTGGATTCTGTCCCTCTGTGTTGCCTCAGGCCACATGGAATGGAACAAAGCACCTGGTCCTGCCCTTCTGGGCTACAATTTGGAGAGCACACAGGCCCCTCTCTGCTGCTGGGTGCTGCCAATTCCTAGGCCAGCCTTGCTGCTCTGGCACGGCAAACAGGAGTGCTTTCTGTTTCCTCTGGGCTTTTTTTCTGCCACAGTGCTAAATGTGGGATTTCACTGGCATCAGAAAAGCATGAATGTGGTAAGACTTCTGCATGTAGAGCAGCAGTGCTTCTAAACACCATGCCTAGCCTGTTTTTTAAACATCCAGAGAGACTGTTTCTGTTGCCTCCCTAGGGAGACAATTCCACTTCCCATCTGTTTTTTATAGCTGTGACTCTCATCCTGATATTTAACCTTAACTATTCTTTCTTGTGGTGTAGATTATTGCTCTTTTGAACACTGTCTTTTGTGACTGTGAGTAATTCCTGTGCTCAGTTTAAACTATGATAGGCTGTAGTTGTATATCTAGCATTGATTCTGTTCTAGTCTGTCTTTATCTTCCGATCCTCTAGTCTCTTTTTTATTACTAATTTTGAATGGTTTTGCTACCCTTATTCACTCGTTTATGAGGGAACTGAATTGCAAAGTCATTTGATGCTTTGGAAACAGGGGCCAGTACAGATGCAGACCCCTTAACCTTATCTCTGCCTCAGCTGCCTGCCCAGTAAAATGGAAATAAAGAGCATTTCTCCACCTAGTTGAGATGGTGAGAGGGCAGCACATGGGAATCATGGCAAGGCACAAACGTATCGCTGCGATGAAGGTCATGTAAGTACATCACAGAGTACTCAGTGGTGCTGGTGCCCCAGCTGCACAGCGCTGTACATGATCTCCTTAGGTTTACTTAGCCTTTGTGCGGTAGTGAAACGAGATAATTACAAAGTGGAAGGAATAATAACTTTGTATTGTTACCATAACCACTGAGGTATTAGACCTCGAGAGCAGCGTGATTATCTCAGACACAATAGTAAGGTGATTATTAATAATACTAAAGGACTTACTATTTAGCCTGCAATTTTTGCATCATTTCTTTAAAAACCCCTATCTATTCCATCAGCCCCAAGCCTGTGTGAAGTTGCTATGAGTTGTTGCCTCCTTGTTATCTGTTTTTCAGTGATGAGAAAATGAAACAGGAAAACCCCCATGAGACCCAATTTGCAAATTCAGGGACCTAAGCACCAGGGTAGCTTTGTGTGCATCACTTGTCTTTCTGCACCACAACTGCTGCGGACAGGCTGGCAGGTGAGACTCTAGTAGCTCAGGTATTTAAAGATCTGTAGTCCTTTGCTCCTTTCAGTTCCAGCTAGAAACAGTTCCCTTGTTTTTCTTGTCACCAGGGATTGTTTCAGAAATGCGGTATTTTTATGCTCAAGTTAGCACATGTACATGCAAACCCAGGATTTAAGGTGCAGGTGTTGCATCTGCAGGGATTTGGGTGTCTCATTGTGTTAGGATAACCTGGAGGGACATGATGCAGCACACCAGGAGCCCTCCTGCTCCGGAGCCAGCCACTGAGGTATCTGCAGTGGGTTTTGCAGACAGAGATTCAAGAGGTGACAGAGAACTTTTTCATGCAGTTGAGATGCAAACCTGGTTTTGATGTGACCGAGCTTCATCTCAGCAAAGCCGAGGCCACTTCTGAGCAGCAAATGTCCCAGCAGCTCTAAGGAGAAACAAGTGTTGGGCTCCTTTTTCCCCCAAGAAAATTATTTTCAAGGGCAAAAAGCTTCTGCATATCATCTCTGGGGAAAGGAGACCCAGCATTTGGAGCTGGCCTTTGTCAGTTCTTGGAGGAGTTTGTGAAACCTTTCAGCTTGGGAATGTTTGAGCTTGGAACCCAACAGTGGTGTGAGGCCTTCTTTCATTGATATCTCAGAGCTACAGGGCAGTGTGACAGGGAGAACCACCCCTGACGTTTTTGACAGCATATGTTTTAAGGTGTAAAGAGGTATTTTTGCCATCTGGAAAGGAAGCCAAGAGAAACTAAAGGGGGACAAAAATAACCCATAACCCACGCCACAGCAGAGTTTAGGAAAGCTGCTACTGATATATTCTCCTGAGCTCTCAGCAGCCTGTAATTATGAATTGGCTTACAGCTAAGATATTGATGGATATCACTCAAGAAGGAAAATGAGAATGTCTAGATTTTTTTACAGTGAACCTGTACTGAACTCTGTGTGACTCTCCTCCTATTTATAACCCTGTGTGAAGTTCAAGGAAACTTGTCCTGGAGGTTTCCCATGAGAGGGAACTGTGTTTTTACCTGACTAAAGCTCTCTGGATATTTTCCCATTTTTTATTTGATCTAAGTGTGAACTTTCTCCACCCTCTGCCCCTCCTTCCCTTCTGGAGTGGTTAGAGAGGTTGATTGCAGCCAGGATTACACAAGAGATGCCAGTTGCACACATGTTTTGCATAACTGTGCTGTGTTGATTTCAGACAGGGTGCCCCAAGTTCCCTCCCTGCCTTGCAACAGCCAGTCGAGATCTCTATCTTCATTCCTGAACTGGAGAAATGCCGGTGAGGCCCTGACTATTGAACCTTTGACAAAGAGCACTTGGATGGGACAGAGCTATCCCTGTGGAACAGGGATATTCTGCCTAGAATTTGTTTGGGCTCTTTGTATCAAAGGTGCCAGAGTTGTTCTGCCACTGGGAAGGGCTGCAAGTGATCTGTGCCAGCTGCTCTGTGTTAAGGGAATGTGCTCCCCAAGCACATGTCCTTTCCTTCTATTCCAGCAAGAGGCATAAATGTTCTCATGTGCTCTGAGACAGCCAAGGACCTCTCTTGGGGAGAATCCTGACTGGAAAATTAAGGCAGGATCATCCCAGTGCTCATTTTGGGACTGGTTCCATGTGGCTTTTATCTTTAGGAGCAGTGAGGTCTGCTTGATTTCAATGAGAATTAGGGGCTTTGACAGCCTAAGCCCTAGCCTGTGTTCCAGTTCCTTTGCCAGGAAATAGGTAGATACTTTCTTCCTCCTGCCTCATTTATTTGGAGTGCAAGTCAAGACCAAACTGGATGGGGCTTTGAGCAACCTGGTCTAGTGAGAGGTGTCCCTGCCCATGGCAGTGGGGTTGGAATGGGATGATTTTCCATCCCAAACCATTCTGTGATTTTGTGACAACAGCACAGGGTCCCCCCCAGCCAAACAGAGCTGGGGCTGTTCCCAACAGGTGTTGCCTTGTGGGACGGAGCTGGCCTCACAGGTAGCCCAGATGATTTAAGGGCTTCAAGATCTTTCTAAAAAATAAATCACATGCAAAAAATACACTGCAGAGGATCTGATGTTGAGATTTTTATATAGAAAAGTGACATGGGCCATAGACTCTCTCTCACTTGGATACCCTTCATGTGCCTGCTTTTTGCTTGTTTCCTTGGAGACAGTGTCTTGTCTGAGAGCAGTTAGCCTTGGCTAGGAAAGGCCTGACATTTCTGGTTTGTGGGATAAAGCTGTGCTGATGAATTTTCCAACAACCACAGAGGCAGGATTTGGTACAGACACAAGCAATTCTGAGCAGGGTTATCATGTGGGCATCTCTAATACCTCTCTGGGGACACCCCTGAAGTCCCTGGTGTGAGAGCGGGTTCAAAGATCCTCGAGGAGAGCCCAGCAATCCCTGTCCCTCAGGTATCAGAAACGTTTGACAAATTTCTCCCTTCCCTTTCCTTCTTCCAAAGAGCTGAGTCAGCTGGACTGGCATGTCTGGAACTCTGTGGCACCAGAGCAGGCAGTCTGCCAGCAGCATTACACACTGCATCCAAGGGAACACGTCACTCCTCTCTCTCTCTCTCTCTTTTTTTTTCCCTTTGCAATCCCCACCCTCTCCCTTTTATTTTTCCTTGTTGATCCGTGTAGGTGAGTCAGAGAAACCTGCTCATCCACAGCCTGTTCCTTCTTGCCAAATCCTGGAGCAGCACTCCCAGTTCTTGTTGGGTGTCAGGAATAGGTTATGAAAACAAAAACTGATGCAGTCGGTGTACTGGGTATGGAGCCCATAGGGTAAATGCACACTGAATGTGCCAATTAGAATGGCTTCCTAACAGAGTGATGCCTTTTATAGGAGGCACCTTATTCTGTGATTCATATATAATATTAGTTTTATTCCTATAAAACACCAGGGTGGAGCAGGGAGATTCTTTAAGGCATAAATTGGAGAGCATTTGGGGATAAAATCCATCTTAATTCCGAATTTTGAAGCAACGGAAGAATGGAAAATTTCAAGTAGGAAAACAGGGAGTTCATGGAAGTGGTTTTGACTGATGTTTTGGTATCAATTGTAGTTTTACTAATCTGAATAAATTCCATGGATATTGCCACATTTCCTCAGAGTTTGCACTATTGATGAGTTTCTGACCCCAGGAATTAAAACATCACAAATCTGGGTTCCCATATCAGATACTAACAAATAATAGCATAAGGTGATAAACTGGCCTTTTTATTTACCTTACAATATTTATTTCGTGAGTGGGAAGGGAGCGAATGAGCAAATATGCAACGTAACTTTTCCTCTTTGGTCAGCTGACTCCAGGAACCAGGTGTGTAACTTAGTGTGAAACTGCAGGTGCAGGTGTTGCTGTAGGGCCAGGTGTGTCTCCGTAGCTACATTTCCATCAGGCAGCATCAGACCTTGATTTTTGGCATCTTGTGTTGGAATGAAGCTGTTCAGCTGCAAAGGATAGATCATTCACCAGGAAAAGTGCTTTGCTGGACTTTTAGGTGCCATAGTAAAATGTCCGTGTTAGCTACATTGTGAAAAATGTATCCAATTACGTTCATATGGTCTTCTACCAGCCGCAAGTTTGTTCCAAGAGCTGAAAACGAGCCAACTTTGAGAGGCTGCAAGTACAGATCTGGCTGAGAAGCACGAGATTTCTCCCTTGATCAGCATGAAGTGCTGGAGTGCAGGCCCTGGGACAGGATCACACCATGGTGAAGAGAAGGGAAAGGCCATTTTGTGCCAGGTGATCAAGAGGACTTTGTGTCAGGTCACCAAGATGACTCTTGGTAAGATACAGTCATTTCTCTGAGTTCCAGCCCAAGAGAAGAGGAGAGGAAGGTTTACTGCCCAGCCACCTTCTGCAGGGGAGGAACCCAGAGGGCCAACAAAAAGGGACTTGATACAGGCAAGACATCAGTGTCACAGTGGGAATGAACCCAGATGTTCTCAATTCCCATCTACTGACTCAGTTACAAGACTCTGCACGCAAATTAAAAGAATAGATGTAAAAAAAGATAAAGATTTTTTTTTTCTTCCAAGTATTGAGGAACAAGAAAATTTACATCTTTTCACTCTTGATCCAGACTTCTGGGTGAAATCACCTATTTTTATTTTTTTTTCATCAGGGAATGTAATTAAGTATATTCAGAATTTCCTAAATTCCCTGTTTTTATAGGAAACTTTTTTAAAGTATTTCTGGATGCTTACAGAGCTATTTTCTGTTGTCCAGCTTTTCTGTCTTTCAGCCTAAGCAGTTGCTTTTTCTTCCCCTATTTTCTTTTTCTTCCTTTTGGTTTAATTTCACACCCATATTTAATTCCCTTGCATTTTGTCAACTTCCCTTTCAGTCACAATTAGTTTCTGAATCTACCCAGGACTTGTAGTGCAAAGCTAATTGCACCAAAAAGGAAACATCCTAAACCCCCAAATCTTTCCTTCCTTCCTTTCTACTCATTCTCTCTACTGAACAAAACAAAAAAATCCTGGGTATTAAGAAATGCTCTGATATTGTTGGGGTTTATTTTTTGTATTGAAACCAACAAATAACAACCCTTCCCCCCGAAAAAAAAACCCAAACAAACAATAACAACAACAAACTAGGAAAAATATTGAGACTAACAGGAATTGCAGAATTTTATTACCTATAAAAGATTAATCTAGCTTCAGTATCAGACCTAGATAGTTGATATAGAGGTTTGTGCTAGAATAGAAGCTGCCTAGTGTCTGAGATTCCTCTCTTAAAGGACCCTATCATCCTTTAAAGGATACCTTTACTGTTAATATTGCCGTGCTGAGATCTGTTTTTACAAAATGCTCATGATTTCCTCCTGCCAAATACTGTGGTTAGTTTTGGCTGTGCAGCAGGAAAGACCACTGGTGTAGGTGAGAAAAGTGCCACCTTTATTTCGAGCTGCTCTGCATTGTTGGTGCTAAACACACCAGAGTTTATCAGAGTTGTGAGGCAGAGAGCAAGAGCAGGGGATGGATGGGAAGGCTGCACAGGTGGAAGGAGACAGTCACTCTCCTGCTGTTTGACCTCATTTGACACTGGTGCAAGACATGGCAGAACTGCATGCCTGAGCAGCAGATCTTGATGAGGGTGACATGAAGGCATGGGCCATGCTGATTCCTGGGCAGTTAGAGAAGTGTGAATAACAATTTTCATGTCCCAAAGGAGCCCATTAGTTTCACAGCCTGACCTGCTTTTGGAAACAAGATTTCCTTCAGTGTTGGCCTTGATCAAAATAAGTGCAAACTCCCAACATCAGTGGTTAGGAAAAGAAGAGGACCTGTCAGTATTACTCTTCCCAAGTTGCTGTTATCTTCATGACAGCTTGGTCTTAATTGTCTGTTTCCAAAACTTTGTTTCTGACAGTGACAAGAAAAGGGAAAACTTACAGGAAGGGAGTGTGTTCTTCCTACCTGCTAATACAAGACATAAAAACTGAAAGGTGCCAGGTGCTAAAAGATGCTTTTTCACACAGGAGCTTGTAGGTGGAACAGGGGAAATCATTGCCACAGGATAAGAAGAAATGAGTTAAAGGGCTTGCTCAGTGATTTTATGCAGGAGAAGACTTACCTGGTGTTTTAGTGGAATCTAAACATGGTGTCTCTCTATTCTCTGTTGTTTATATAGTATTGGATACCTGGTAGCACTCTGGCACTGCCTGCTCCAAATAATTCTTAGATTCTGTTGGCTTTGTACTGCTCAGGGGCTTCTGCAGGATATGCAAAGGGGCTGCACTTGAAATAAATGCAAACTGCACATAGCTGATATGTATTGGCTTCCTAGAGAAATCTGGCCCAACATCTACATTTGTTTTACCCAAAGAGGAAACAAAAACCCCCAAACAAAAGCTCTTGTGAAGGGAGTGTTTGTCCAGCAGCATTCCTGATCTGCACTGAGGTGCCCACACCCTGTGCTGCCCCTGGGAGCTGTTCCTCCCCACCTGCAATGGAAGCTGGGCTCGTGATGGATGACGTGTGGATCTCCAGGCACCTCCTGACATTCCT
>NW_005054463.1:1123411-1181917 GCF_000277835.1 Geospiza fortis | reverse complement strand
TGTGCCACTGGCACAAAGCACACAGGACAGGCCAGAGAGGAACAGCCCAGCCTGAACTGGTTTTTATTTTACCTGCTTGCTGTGTTGCTGGGGCAGGGTTAAAATTAAGAGAAACCAACAAGTGCATTTTGGAAGGTTTGCCTCGTGAACCAATTAACACTCCACTTATCAAGTCAACTTTATATAATGTTAAAGTCTGAAGTGGAGTGGAAAGTCACAGAGTTAAGGTTTAACCTCTTTCTTCAGCCTGTGCCCACCCACATCCAGATATCAAGGAGACATTGCAGGTTGGACTTTCCAAAGTCACCTCTTGTATTCCCTGGAATGCCTCTACCCCTTTTAAAAGTTAGTGATGATAAACCTGGCTGCTTGTAAGTCACTTTAAAGCCAGCCAGGTGATAAAACACCAGTAATTTTGTGGACTTCCTGGTTTGTGTTAGTTCATCTCAGCACCAGAGTGCAATGTAAACAGAATCCTTTTCTAGTATTATTTAATTAATCACGTCAGAATCCATGTAGAATTCCTAGCAACCCCACCAGTGCTGGGGTTCTGGACCTTCTGGGACATGTTGGTGTGGGACTTGGACAGTGCATCCAGGTCAGTGGCCTCACAATATTAAGTACAGAACATTTGCACTTGAAATTTTCAAATGTAAGTGGGGAGGGAAATCAGAATGCTTCATTGGCATTAATGTAACTAAAAATTGACTGTCAGGTTCCTTTTGCCAGATGTGAATGAAGGAAGCAGTTAAACCATGAGAAATACATGAGGAGAGCTTCTATGTAGTGTAATATGTGTTTCTTCAGACATAGAATTGGAGCACGTAGCTGTGAATTTCATCTCTTTCAAAACCAAATGCAACATTATTGTCCCTATCTGTGTTTTCCTTGATTTGGTGCATAACTTATTTGCATGTTTTCACATAGACAGGTACATTTTCCTTTGTTTTTTGCACATATACAGATACAACATACAAACCTGCAAAGTGAACAGGTGCTGCAGGAAAAAAATGTGCTGGAAAGGAAAAAAATGGGGTGTAAGATTCTTGCTTTTTCTTGGTTTGAATGGGTGCTGCAAGATCGCAGCAGGAGCCGTGTGAATATTTGGACAATTTGGAAGATTTCAGTAATTCTGTGACTGTGCCAATGAAACAGGAGTTTGTTTGTTTGTTTGTTTATTTGTTAAACTTCTGGCACAAAAAGGGCACCTATTTATTTATAACCCTAGTGGCAGATTGAAACATTGTTTTATCTGTAAAATTCTGCAGATTAGTTAATAAATAAATACAATCTAATGAATCATATAACACAGCCACTAGTAGCTGTAAAATAAATTGAAACATCTATTAAAGTAACAACAGGCTGCAGGCAGAACCTCCTGAAGAGACAGATAAGGACCCAGCCCCTTAAATGCTGTACCTGAGCACTGATATTTACAGATTTACTCTAGATTCTGGCTGTGTGGTTCCCAAAGACAGGGTATAGATAGGAAAAGTTTCTCTTGACTAGTGCACTTACTTCTTGGATGAAATCCTCAGGGCTTATGTAGAATCTGGTGTTCAGCACTGCTTGTTGTGGCATATTGAGGGAGACCTGAACACTGGTACAATACTCAGTGCTTGCTGCTTGTTTGACAGTGCTGTAAACAACTGGCAGGTGGATGCAAGAGTCAAGCTGCTGGTTTGTGCCCTGGAGGTGTTTGTAGGAGAGGCAGGCATGTCTAGAGAACCCCAGAGTTGGAGGTGTGATGTTTTGCTGTTGTTTCACTGGGTGCTGATGTCCCATGAGGATCCAGCTGGGTTTCACTGCCAGCTGTAATAGGACATGGTAGCTGTCAGCAAAAATAACTTATCATTGACTGCCACTGTGGAAAAAGTCAGGACAAGCTGCTTTTCACTTGCTGAGAACCTCACAAAATATTGTGCCTGTTGAAGAGCCATGTGTATATCAGTTACACTTGATAATAATGTTGACTGAGAGGCATCGGGCCACGAGGTCACAAAGTCAGTCAAGTGCTCTGTTGTGAGCTCCAAGTCAAGACCTTTATGTAGGCTTTTCCTGTTGTACTGCTGCATTTTGAGTTTTGAACCTTTTAAGGTGCCCAGAAACCTTTTTAAGCACAAATCTACTTGTGTGACTTCTGTACTGCATGATCTGGTGACCCAGCCCTTTACTACATGGGTCATTATTAGGGTTCATGGACCCTATTATTATTAGGGCTCATGGCCTCATGAACCCTAATACTTGGCCCAAAATGTGTGACTCAAAAAGGTCCTTATGAAATGGAGACGTCAGAATTCCGTGAGGTCCAGGAATGTATCCACATCCCTTGAAACATAGCCCAGGTGTTGCTGCCTGTTCTTGGACTGGGAAGATTAAAAAGTTAATGTGAAGTTTTCATAAGGTGACTAGAGATTTTGTTCTTGCTGAAAATTAGATTGCTTTAAGATGTCACCGGTTGGGCCCTCAGGGGAGGATGCACTTGACACTGTGTGTCTCCAGTCCGTGTGTTTGTGTGCTCTAGCCTTTATTTCAGATGTTTACACGTTGTGACTTCTGCATTCAGGTTGTCTTGGACAATCTTGGGCTGCCTGTGGAACTTGACCTTATTTCTGAAGTCCAGTATATATGAGTATTGTGTGTGTAATCTCACAGGCGAAAAAAAAAAGAAAAAAAGGCAAAGCATCAAAGAGCCCCCATGAATTTCAATTAACACATTTACAGTCATTAAGCACAGCAGTGAGGTACAGCTTCAGAGTGGGAGGCAGTTCCCTTTGCAAAGCTACGTGCTGCTCAGAGCCAGCATGGGCTTAGGTCTCACTCTAATTTTTTTGTGATTAGTTCGTTCAGGGGTCTGTTATTCATGTAAATATTTTTGTGTGTGAGCCTTTGAGCCCGGCAGCTCCAGACAAGCCGAGGTGCAGTGTTTAATTACAGTAGCAAGTCACAGCCACCGTGTCGTATCTCCAGAGCCTCAGCCCTCCTGCTGCAGCCTCAGCTCTGCCTTGGCCCTCTCTGCCTCTCAGAGCTGCATCAAGGACAGCAGCAGCTGTAATTGCCACCTTCCTGCAACTATTGCACCCTTCTTTTTGGTCCCATGTGGGGTAAATGTCGTCAAACTGTGCTCAGTTTCCCAGTCTGAAAGAACTCCATGCAGCACATGGCCTCACAGTGCCACATGTTGTTTTATTTCTGATTTGATTTTCTTATTGTTCCTCTGTTCTGTGCCATCCTAACTATCTCCTCTCACTCTTTAATGTTTACTCTCATATCTAATATAATCATAGTGTATTATTAAGTCCTTAATTTCTCAGTAGACGTACCAGTGCTATTTTTCTGTGTCTCCCTACTTGTGAGTGCTCCACAAAATTAGCCTCTGTACATCTGGCAAAGTGCACGAGTTCATTTACATGCTGTGAAGAAGGGAATTATTACCTTAATCATATGTATGAATAATTGAAGCCCAGGAAATCAGAATAACTCGCCTGCAGTCACAAATTTGTAGTGTAACCAAGAGTTGAACTGTACGCTCCCTAGTCCCAGCCCAGCACCTTAAATCACATTTCCTACCTCTGTGTTAAAGCTGATTGTGCTCTGATAAGTCCCATTCAAGGCAAAGGGCTGCTCTGTAGGCACAGTGTGACTGCAGAACAGTTCCCTTCACTTAGACACCTTCCAGTTTGAGGGAAGAAAACAATTAGTGAATGAATAAAGGTTATGATTATGATGGGGAGCTCACTGATATGCTGAGATGCTCAAATGCATTCAGGAAAGGGCAACAAGGCTGGTGAAGGGTCTGGAACACAAGACCTGTGGAGGAGTGGGTGAAGGAGCTGGGGTTGTTTAGCCTGGAGAAAAGGAGGCTCAGGGGCGACCTAATTGCTCTCTAGAACTCCCTGAAAGGTGGTTGTGGTCAGGTGGGGGTCAGCCTCTTCTCTCAGGCAATAGGACAAGAGGATACAGCCTTGATCTGTGCCGAGGTGGTTCAGGCTGGACATTAGGAAAAAATTCTTCACAGAAAGAGTGATTGGGGATTGGAATGATCTGCCCAGGGAGGTGGTGGAGTCACTGTCCCAGGAGATGTTTAAAAAAAGACTGGACATGGCACTCAGTACCATGGTTTAGTTGATAAAGTGGTTTTAGGTCATAGGTTGGACTTGATGATCTCAAAGGTCTTTTCCAACCTAGCTGAGTCTGTGATTCTGTGAAGTATCAGCTCAAAAGAACATTCTAATTTTAACACTGCTCCAGAAAGCTTCAGTTGGAGAATACTGGTGTTTGCTCCAGCTCTGGGGTGCTGGGGGCTGAGCAGGAGTTCAGATTTTACAGAAGTAAGTCCCACTGAGTGCCCTGCTGTCAGGGGGTCTCCTGGTCTGAGCCAAAAGTAGCTGTGTTACCTGGCCATGCAGTGCAAAAATCCTGGCTGGCTCCACTTCCACAGTCTGGCCAGGGCAACAGAGCAACAGTACTGGAAATCTGGGGCGAGCCTTTGCTCCTTGGACTGGGCCAGCCCATGTCACACGGGCAGCCATGCCCAGCCCTGCCCCAGCAGTGAGTGCTCCAGCTGTGGCCATGGACATGAGCCAATGGACAGGGAGCAATTCTGCTCTGCTTTGCTGCACAGCACAATGTGCTGCCCAAAACAGGCACTGTAGTGTCAGGGCTCTTAAGGGAGGCGGGATTTTAGCTCACTAAAGTGCATTGCAGCTCTGAACCCATTCCATAAGCCTTTCTTGCTTTATGTGCTTATGGCAAGGTGGTACCTGGGATGCCTTGTTGTTTCCCTTTGACTCACTTTATATTCTGCTATTCACTCCCATCTCTTTTGAGAGCAAAATGCTCTGTGAATGCCTTGAGGGCTCTTTCTCTTTCACTGACCTTTTTTTATGACTGCAAAGAAGTTTCCTTAGGCCCAAGTCTGCTTTCTGTCTTGAATATTGACCTTAGAGTTACACCATCTCGTTGTCGCTGCACGCAGACTTCCCAGCTATCAAAGTTCACCCACAGGACTCAAAGTATTCCTAACTCAGAAACACCTTGCTTTTATGTCCTCCTCCTCCTCTTTCCCCTCCTCCCTCCACATGAGCATTTTAATTTCACAAGCAAAATCCATTTTGCTGTGAATTTCGATGAGTGGTTCACCTGTTTCCAGGGCAAAAATTGTACTTCAAATTTAAATGTCTTTTTCACTGTGACTGTCATAATATTTTCCATTTGAGGCTGAGATTCCACCGTGGGTTTTCTGTGCCATGTTGTCATCTGTCCAAATCTAAGCTCAAATGTGTGGAAATTCTGACATTTCAGTAAGAAATATAAAGTGGGTTTTTTATGTTCTTCAAGTTGGCTGTTTCATAGGTGTGGCCGCTGGGTTTTGCCCAGCACTCTGGTCTTTCCCATTTCAACAAGAGATCAAAGATTTCTCAAGTTTTTTGGGCTTGCTTGCATTGACTGTGCCGTGTCGTTTTTGTGAGAGTAAGTGACGGTGATTTTTTATCTGATTGTTGATCCTGAAAAGCTGATAACAGAATAATTACCCCAAACCAGGCATTTCCAGCCTGACTTTGCTTGGCAAGAGATGGTTGTGTGTGATGCTGAACATGGTGTCCGTGTACACGTGCATCTTGGAGGAGGCAGCTTCAAATCAAGCAAACTTGGAGTGGTTTCACAGTGAAAATGGCTCTGAGGCAGAAAGAGCCATTCTGCTCTGTGGTAGAAACTCTGTCTCCAGATTTGAGAGGAGTTTCTTGGGGTTTTGAGAGGGGTTTGGTAGATGTAGTGCTGTTGGACTCCTTCCCCTCAAGTCAATGCCCTTTAGTCAGAGTCTGCTTATGCCCAGGAGTGTGAGCTACATGTTTTGGGGGCAAATTTTGAATATTGCTGTTTACCTACACTCAAGTATTTGACAAAGGCTAAAATATTTTTTGTCAGTCATGTGGTTTCATGTCAGGTTGTTATGTGGAACAAAGTATGCTGTTGAGATTATCACTGAAATTGAATTCTCTAAAAGGCTTTTGAAGCTTTCTATCAGGTTATATGAAATACATAGAAATGTACACCCACTGGCAACATTCACTTCCTTTTTTTTTTTTGTCATTAACTTCTTTGAGAATACAAGGGGATATTTGCAGCTCTTTCAGTGGCTTGACATTTGTCACAATGATACAATTTCTAAAATGTTGACTGTAATTGCTGCCTCAGCTCACTGAACCTCTTAGCAAACGGGCTGTGAGAATTGCTGGTGACACAAACTCCTGCTATCAGAACTGATTCCATTGTGGTGTGACCTGATCAATTGCTCTTCAACACAAGTCCCAGTCACTCGGTGTAATTTTACAGTGTAAATCTCTGTGTCATTTTATAGTGTAATATTTTACACCTCTGGGGCTATGATGTGATTGCAGCTCTAGAGCCAGGGGGGACAGAGTTGGGAAATGAACCCAAGGGAGTTGTGCCTGATACTACTCAACTGGTGCTCACAAACTTCATTCTTTGCAGCTGTGTATTAAGCAACATGACCAACATTTGCCACATATTGTTTATTCTCTTATCTTTCCCCCAGAGAAGAGAAAGTGTGTACAGGGCCTGTTCCTTTCCTGAGGAATTATGTTCCTCAAATCCCATATTGCCTGTAGAAATCATGTTTTTATCATTAACTTTTATCCTCTCTATTAACCTTCAAATTTGATGGAATTTGGGTAGCTGACTGTCCGAGATATCATTGGAAAAGCTCTGCCATGTTGTTTGTGAATAGTTGCTGAAATGGTTGCAATGCAGGGAGCAACCATTTGAAGAGGTCTAATAAAACCTCTTTTTTGACTGTTAATTATTAATTTTTTATAATATGAGCTTGCAGCAGAATATTTCTCTCTGTGTTAAATGATAATAATGTAATTAATTGTAGCTGCCTAAAATAGCTGCGAGCAATCACCACTTTTCCTTGTGTCTTACAGTTTATCTAAGTTGCTTGATAGCTTAGTGTAGCCAAACTGGGTGGGCTAATTTAGCCCTGCTTCAGCTCAGTTAACATAATTCCTTCCATTGCACTGGATTTTTTTATTAGACACCACATTAGCTTCTAATGAAGGTGTCAGACTGACAGACATTGATGCCATCTAGATGCACAATGAAGCATTGTAATGGTGATTATAGAAGCCTCTCCATCCTGGGGAACCTCTGGTGTGTTTTCCTAAAGGTGCCTCCAGAATGAACTGGCTGGTTTATGTTTAAGAGCTGGGGCTTGATCCACATCGTTCACATCAAGGGCAATTATTCTGGGAATGATAATGAGTCTCATGCTGGGCCTCCACTGAGAATTCCATTACCAGCATCAGTTATGGCAACAGTGTAAGCAAGCGAGCAAACTAAAATGAGGGCCACAGCAACTCTTTGGTCTAAGACACACTTTCTTGAGGATAAGCCTCATCTCAAAACAAAGAAATCCACAGTTTGGATACTAACTAAAAGCAGGGGTTTTTTTTTCCCTTGATTGTGCCACTAAAATGTGCATGCAAACTTTTTGGGAAAACCTAAAAGTTTCTGCAAGCATGTTCTTTTCATCAAATTCCTTTTTTCATGTTTGAGCCCTCTGACCAGCTCATTCTTGGCTGTGCCTGTCCCCCCACAGCTTCCCCACATTCCCCCATCCCAGTGGTGACGATGCAGTTTGGCTGCAATTAGTACAGCTCCCATTTCATTAAGTAAATGACTGTGAAACGCTTTCAATATTGGGACAAACCCAATAGAAACATGTAGATCACCCAACAGAGGATGTTCTCAATTTCTTTGGCCAGAAACTAAAATTCTTACCTAAGGTTTTCAAAACTCTGGAAGAAGTTTGACCTTCCCCTTCCCTCAGCCAGCTCTGAAGTTTGCAGCCAATGGTGTTTTACTAGACTTGCAGCACTGACTTAATAGCTCTTTAGTTATTAGAGGATAAATGTTCATGTTCTACAAGTTTAAATTATATTAAAAGCCTTTATTAGCACCACTTGGCAAAATACCTTCTGGCTAGCTTTCTGGCCTTGGGCTAGGCCATTCTTGTGGTTTCTTAATGACATACTATGAAATGGATATAATTTATGAGAATTTGGTGCCAGGTTTTGTGTGTATTAAGAGGCATTTGCCGTTTGAGCTTAATGCTGCTGAGCAAAATGAAAAAAAATTAAAACTTGAGTTATGTCTTGCATTCATCTGGCTTGATTTTCATTGTACGTGGCTTTTTGTATTTTTATGTATATATATTTATATTATATATATTTTAATTTTATCTGGTCTCTGAATTACTGGTGGTTGTTCAGTTTTGGCACATAGCAGTGCTGTTACCCAAGTTACTTTCAATTTATTTTCCAACCCTCCCTGAGTAATTTTGGCAAAGTGTTCTCAATGAAAGAACTCTGAGCCACGTAATAGGTTTCCCCACAGTTGGGAGAAGAATTAGGCCACTGGGGCAGCTCATTTTTGTGACAGCAGCTGTGCCAAGGGCCAAAGGCCTCAGAAGTTTCTTTCCCACGAGACTTGGTGCTGGGGTGTGATTCAGCTGGTTGGTATTTTCCCCCCTCTCAGCATCTGTTTATTTGCTTTGCCACCGAGGCCGCCTCCTTTTCCTTCTGCTGCTACAGCGTCAGTGTGAAAAACGGATGGGGCAAAGCACCTGGCGGGTGGGAGGAGGCGTGTGCTGTGGGAACACGGGCCTGGGAGAGAGACCTGGGGCTTGAGTAACCTTTCTTAGGTGTGTTTCCATCACAAGAGTTGTTTGTGGCGGAGGTGTGAGCTTTGGTGACGGCTGCCGTGGATCTGACCCCGTGCTCTCATTCTTTCCGCAGTGGGGAAGCCTCACAAGTGCAACTACTGTGGCCGGAGCTACAAGCAGCGCAGTTCTCTGGAGGAGCACAAGGAACGCTGCCACAACTACCTGCAGAATGTCAGTCTGGAGGCTGCTGGGCAGGTCATGAGTCACCATGGTGGGTGCAAACCGCCTCCAGAGCTCCCTTGGACTTGGAGCGGCTCGTGCGGGTTTCTTTCCATCCCTTCTTCTTCCTTCCTTTCCATCACCTCCATCTCAGAGATTGCTTACACTCAGAAAGGCAGGAGGAGAAAAAAAAGATGGGCTGAAATCCTCACTCTGTCCAGTTTAACAGCCCTATTTGGGCTTATTTTGTTTAAGTCAGTGTTTCACTTTTTAGTATGTGAACATATGCAGACATGAAAATAAAGCCAAGTCACCTGTTGAAAATTACCCAAAAAGTCATGTCATAGAATCATAGAATGGTTTGGGTTGGAAGGCTCCTTAAAGATCCTCTAGTTCCAACCCCCTGCCATGAACAGGGACACCTTACAATACACCAGGTTGCTCCAAGCCCCATCCAATCTGGCCTTGGATGGTCCCAGGGATGGGGCAGCCACAACTTCTCAGGGGCCTCACCACCCTCACAGGGAAGAATTTCTTTGCAATGTCCCATCCATCCCTGCCCTCTGGCAGTGGGAAGCCATTGTCCTTTGTCCTGTCCCTCCATCCCTTGTCCCAAGTCCTTCTCCAGCTCTCCTGGAGCCCCTTTAGGCGCTGGAAGGGCTCTGAGGTGTCCCCAGAGCCTTCTTTTCCCCAGATGAACACCCCCAGCTCTCCCAGCCTGGCTCCACAGCAGAGGAGCTCCAGCCCTTGGAGCATCTCCAAGGCTTCCTCTGGACTTGCTCCAACAGCTCTGTGTCCTTCTTATGCTGGGTGTTGCAGCCACGTATAAAATGTATGATTCTCTTCCCCTTCCTTTCTGATAGTGAGTGATAATTAGAAAAGATAAGGATGGCAGAGGTATTCAGAAGTCATTCTTTTTACCCTCTGTAATACTATTTTATGCCTCCAAAAAAGGGAGAGATGGATGTCAAAATCTCTAGAGCAGAATGGAATTCAATAGTGTTGTAAAAAGTAATTGTAACCAAAAAAAAAATGTTTGTATGCATTTACATTTGCTGGTATTAATATGTTAACTAACACTGCATGTGTTAATATACATAAGGGCTGAAGATTGCCAAAAAGATTGTTGAAAGCAAGAAATGTCAAACTCTGTGAATTTGTTTTCAGAAATTTCTGGAGCTATTAGTATGGATAATGAGCATAATGTCTCCGACTGCAGGGTTGAAGGCTTATCTGTAGCACTAAATGCTAAATGGTAGCTGTCCAAAAAAACAGTTATAATTTTATTCAAAATTAGTGTCTCACAAACTCTTCTAAAACTGAACTTCTTTTAAGTTTTCAAAGTTGTCTTTAGATATTTGATACTTGAAGACTTAAAAATTTTTTAGTATTCAGAAAATATAAAAACGTTTTCCATTTTGATTAAAAATTGCCATATACCTACAAATACCAAAAAAAGTTAGTTTGTGGGTAAATGAAAAGGCAAAAGAACACTTCAATTTCTTTTTTTTTCTATTTTGCTTATCATGACTGAGTGGAGAAATTTGGCTTAATCTGGAAATAATTTCTGTTAAATAATTTTTAAAACCCTGAAAATGCAAGCTGAAATAAAATCTATTCAGCATTGCTACTATAGGCTATATTTCGGTGACAGAAATCTCCAAAAATTTTTAAATAGTACTTTCCCATGATCAATTTAAGCCTATAAAGGCACATTAGACAGTTTTAGTACATGTTGCCAAAATATTCATACAGCTCTATTAAGTAATTGCTCTCTTTGTAGACACCCTGGAGACTAAAGTCAACATTTAAAATGTCATGGATGTTTTAAAGATATTGACATGAGTGATTATGTGCCTGAGGTGGCTTTTTTTGGTAAAAGTCAGTGAAAAGGCAGGTTTCAAGGCTTTGCTCTGGAGGTACCTGTTGTGGGCTTGGTCAATTAGGTAGGAGTTGAACCACTGAATTGATTCCCAACAAAATACCCACTCCTTGTGCCTGTTAACCAGGGGGGGATGCCTTCAGTCAGCCTTTCCTTAGGGAATAACAGGAGCCTGCCCACAGCTCTGACAGCCAGGATGTTTGAAATCCTGTTGTGGAGGAGCTTCCCAAATGCTGCTCAATGTCTGGTTTTATTAGACAGTTATTTATTAAAATAATAAATTAAATTAATTAAAATTTCTGAGGAAATCTAAAGCTTTTTTCTAAGCTGCCTAATGCCATGACAAGAAGGATAAGTCCTTAACCTTGTCTGCCCAAAGAAGCTGCAGTGATTGACCTTGCATTGATTTTTCTACCACCTGAAGTTAAACCAGTGCAAATCCCATGTGGACAGTTCTTTTATTTACAGCCTGACTGACTTTGCTTGGACTTAAAATAGAAGTGTTCACACAACCACTTCACTTTTCTCAACAAAATTAGCTTAAAGCAGCACTTTGAATTCAACCAGTGCCTCTTTCTCCTCTGGGCAAATATGTCTGTGCCTCCCCTGGTGAATGTTGAAGGGGATGTTTGATCCAGTGTCTTCATTTTAGTTGTTTAGAGAGGGCACAGCGAGGACAGGCAGTGACAGGGAGCTCCAGATTCAGCTGGGACCAGTCAGAAATCCCAGCTCCCATCCCAGCACCACTCACACCAGTGAAGCTCAGCATGAGGGTCATGAGCACCAGCCTGTAGAGATCTGCAGCAAATCCTTTTTCCTGGGATTGTGAAGGCACCAGGGAAGAGAATAAAAAATTGGTTACTCAGCTTAATCTTAGGCCTTATAGTAACCCTGAAAAAACTGTATTCATTTCCTTATCTCCCATGTCACACATGGAAATGATATTCCTGAGGATCACTAAGAGTATGTTTTGGAGACTTCTCTTTTGCATCCCATTGGGATGAGCTTTCCTAACTCTCTTTCCAAATACTTGGTGTTTTGTTTTTGCTGGGCGTTTTGAAGCATTGAGTGTGTTTTGGTGTGACTCCTGCTCACAACTTCACCATTGCACACAGAACAGGGAGATGTGGGGATTTTCTGATCTCTACCAGCATCCTGCTCCTCCTGATTTAACAGCACCAGCATTGGCCAACGCTAAGCATTGATCCAAATTATTTCTGCAGAGACTAATTGTTCCAGAAAACTGGAAGCAGCCCCTAGAGGGTTTGGATTTTTTTCAAGCATTGTGCTCAAGCCCATCAGTTTACAGACATGCTACAGACATCTACTTTGGTGCTTTCAATTATCTCTGTCTTGCAGATGGCTAGATCACCTGACTGAAGCCATAAGGGGAAACAAGAGAGGAGGAAGGAGGGCTACTTTTGGGGGGGGGGGGTGAGTAGGAACATACAAATCTCTGGGTCTTGCTCCATTCTCTTGCAGGGTGCCAGTTGCCTGTCGAGCTGCCCCTCCTTGTGTTCCTGTTCCCTGCTCAGCAGGACAGAGGCTGCAAGAGAGATCCCATGATTTTGTTGTTGGAATTTTTCAGCTAAGCAGTGCTGGCTCTGGAAGGAGAAATCAGTCTGCAGTGTGCTGGGGGTGACAAAACAGACAGTCCCTGCATGCCAAGAACATGCCCTTTTTGCAGGAAAGAGCAGGGAGAAATGTTGAAGGCTAGCTATGGTTTGCACCCAGTTATATCTTCTTCTCCACTGCCACAAAGCCAAAAGTCCAGAGAAATTCTTCCAGGAGTGGAGAAGGGTACTCTTTTCAGGAGAAGGAGAAAGAAGCCTAGCCCTAGGCTGTGAGGCTCAAAGGCCAGCTCCACATAAAACACACAATGGCCTTGTGTCTTTCTCTCTTACATAGTTGCTTAAAACATCGTTAAAATGCTGGTCCCACAGGACACTTCCCACCAGGGTCCATGGGAATATTTCCTGTCATTTCTCTGCACACACACACTTCTTTTAAATAGCAATATTGTGAGCCTCAGAAAGGAAATTGAGGTTGATGGAGTAATACTAATTTATACCAGCTGAGACTTAGCCCAGTGTCTGGTGTCTGCACACAAAATATTTATCAGCAAAACACACACTGGGTAATTTTTTTGCTTCTCTTTTTTTTCCTCCTATTCTTTCCTCACTGGTACAGCATAAACTCTTTTAATAGTTCATGTGGTTTCTGAAAAATTAAGAAGTAAAAAGTTAAAGATATTCACTATGATTGAAAAAACAATGTCTTCAGGAAAAGAAAGACTGTTCTGAAGACTATCCAAGTTTATGAATTCAGAGTTTAGCTCAGAAACAATACTTTGTATTAATTACAGTTGAATATTGACAGTGTCAGAGGCAGTGAACTCTTCCATGGGCAATCCAGCAGCACACCCTGATAGCTGATGAAGAACATCCCTGAACAGAAACATACTCAAGCGTGGGCTTTTCCTGGGCTGGAAGTTGGATTTTTAGAATAAAAAAGTCTTCCTGAGCTGAGACTGTAAATGCTCAGCATGAAATGAGTTGCTGTATCTGAGCTAGTTATATCTTGTCAGCTGTTCAAGGTAATGAAGTAGGATGTACTACAACAAAAAAGGAATTGCATTTACTGCTGAGTAAATGTGTACACGAGCTTCTACTACAGAGCAGCTGATTGTTGAGAGCTGGTGGTTTTTGTGTGATCAGTCTGGTTTCCCTCTTTCTTTTTTTTTTTCCTTAAAAAAAAAATCAGGCTGGGCTACGTGTTTTATTTGTGTGTTTTTAAATTGAAATGAAAATTAATGTATCTAGAATTGTCAATGTGATATTTAACTTTTCGGGTTTCTGAAATGTGATATCTCATCTGTTTGGTCCAGTTTTGCCTGCTGTTTAAATGGTTTCAGAAACTAGATTATTTCCTTCTTTCCCTTCTCCTAGGAAATCTGCATTAAAAAACACACTCTGGTAATGTATTTCTGTCATAACACAAATATTAGTGTGATTCAGTGATTCTGTTGCAAAAGAGAAGTGCCCTGGATTATAAACTTGGGTTCTGACGTGGGAAAAAGTACCTTCAGCATGAAAAATGGAAAACAAAGTGCTTTTATTGTTGATGATTTTAGTTTTAAAATGAGTCCAAGCAGGATTTTTGCCTGACTTAGAGAAGAGCAGATGTCTTTTTTAGCACTATTCATTTTTCATGGAAGAAAGGTTTCAAATTATGTGTAGGAAATTTTACACACATATGCCCAGCAGCAGAATTATTTAATTATTACTTAATTGTTATAAGACCATACAAATGTCACTACATTTGGGGCTTATTCAGATGGCTTTTAAAATGATCAGGAGCTTTGAACTGGTTCAGGATGCTTTGCACAGGTGTTCCTAGGAGGGATTGGGCACCTTCCTAGCACCACACCACCAGCCTTGTGTGTCCTGTGCACCAAGGGCTGGAAGTGGCACCTGGGTGGACATGGCCCTTGGCTGTCACATCCCAGGATTCACACCCTGTGTGCATGCATCCCCTGAGCCTGGGGAAGCCAAAAAGGACAGACAGAGGCCAGTTCCCAGTGAAAATCAGCAGACATCATCTTTTCTTTCTGCCCAAATCTCCTTGATAAATACTTCAGTAGTGCAGATAGCTCCTGACCAAGCACGGTATTTAATTAACCTTAAAACTTTACCCTTAGCTATTAAAGTATTCCAGGCCTCCCAGTCTGCACTGGGCATTAATTAGGTCACTTGAACACTGCATCCCATTTTGTTGCAACATTAGATTCATTTCATATTTATGCTTTTTTCCCCTCCCTTTCAGTGATGCCAGCAGGACTGCCTTGTAAATGAGAAACCATTGTGTTTCTCAGGGGGAGCATCCTGTACAAATAAAAAAGCAGCAGAGTAAATCATTTTACAGCATATGGTAGATTCTAAGCCTCAAAGTACTCAGCTTTCCATAGCAGCAGAGGCACAAATGGAATCAAATGAATAAATTGCCATGTTTTCTTATTATGGGTATCTGACTTGAGAAGTTCACCTGAGCAGATAGTCTGTTTTGTAATTGCCTGGTATTTGCTCTTCCTTACTAGAAAGAAGGCAGAGACAAGGCTTTTATCACCCCATTTTTGGTGTATTGTGTGCTAGCAAACAGCTGTGTTTAGGAACAGGGGGGTGATTATTCCATGCCAGGATCCTGAAGGTAGTGCAGTTCCCACAGGAGGAAAGTGGGCTGGTGGAGTTCATTTATGGCACTGTCTGGGAGAAGGTGTCTGTGACACAAAAGACTGCCATGGTGAGAGACAGGAGGAGGGCTGGCAGAACAGGAGGCTGCCAGGCCTTCTCTGCCACCTCTGCAATACCCAGCACCTTGCTGGGGGAGTCTGATCTAAGACAGAAAATGCAGTGGGTTCCTCTCAGTTTACAAACTGTAGGAGCTCTGTGCCACATCACCCCAGTTTCTGTGTTTCTGCCATCCATTCTCTATATACCCCAACCATCCCATTAGCACATGCCCTAGTGGCTGATCCCTCTCAGGTTTTTCTTGCTACCTTCTGAGGATGAATGCAGGACAATTAGGCCTGGTATTAAACTCGTAACAGCAGAGCAGAGCTACACACTTGATAGATATTGCAAATGACTGGGACTCTCCAGGTCTGATCAGTCTGCTACCCCTGATTAGAAGAGGATGATTAGAGGAGGATGCTCAACAAAACCAAAGTACTTTGTAGGTGCTTAAGAATGGCTGTATCAGCAAGTGGCATAAAACCCTGTGCAAGTGGCTCACTACCCTGGTTAGAAGCCTGTGCAATTCCTACATTTTAGCTTTAGCACCTTATTCCCTAAACTGACAAATGACAGGAGTGAAATGAGTAAAGACAGAAGAAGTTATTGATTTTTTTGGTTTTGTCTCAAATACAGTGTATGAGCATTCCCCCTGATGTAGTTAGCACAAGAATGCTCCCTGCCGATTCCTGCTCCCTGATGATGTGAAGTAAGATGCAGAAAACCTCTGTTTGCAGACAGTTAGATCTGTGCTTGAGGGGATAAATTATTAATCAAAAAATGGGTAGTTTCTGTGTCTGATTCTGAAGGGAATTTCCATGTGATGTTAATCTTGCAATTCCAGTACAGTGTGTGTTGATTTTACAGTCTCATTACAGTGTGAAGAGAGGAAATATGCTTTAGCAAACTGATCCTTCATTTGAGAACCCTTTGTCTTAGGGAACACACAGCCCGGCCCAGCAAACACGGCTCATCAATGCCGTGTGTGATTTTTAATCATTGAGATTAGTGCAAAAAGATAATACTGAGAGTGATTATGCTGTATTTGTGAAGGGAATACACAGAGAATGATAACTAAAGATTTACATTGTTGACAGGTGACCATATTGAAGAGAGAGTAAGACAAAATGTCACCTATGGAGGGAGTTTTCAAAAGTGTCCTCTCTCTCCTCACTGGTGATCTTGAGTGTCCAGAACTAAACAAGCCCTTTTATAAATACTTAAATTTGAGTTGCTGCTAAATAATATGTTCCCAAGGAGACATGTTTTGTGAATGTGGCTCTGCTTACAGGTGATTTCTGTCTTGATGCCCAAAATGTTCTCACACCTTGCTTTATGTTGTGTTGCACTTGTTGCACAATCAGCAAGGCTCAAATTATTTGTGTTCTGTGAAGTGTAGACCAGACCTGTCTGATACCATTTTTTTTGGTTTTATTTAGTACCTGCTCTGGAAGATTGTAAGGAACAAGAGCCTGTGATGGACAACAATATTTCTGTGGTGCCTTTTGAGAGACCTGCTGTTATAGAGAAGCTGACAAGCAACATGGGCAAACGTAAAAGCTCCACCCCACAGAAGTTTGTGGGTAAGCTGGAAATGAGCCTTTTATTCTTTTTAGTGCATGGCTATGGGTTATGTGCTATTTGTAATAGCCAGAAGAACAAGGGGAAAAGTAGCACTCTCACAACTTGGTTCTGATACAGCAATGGAGGTGGTTAAATCACAGCAAAAAATCATGATAATTATTGAATTCATTTTACCAGTCCAGATAATTCAAAAGTGAAGTCCACTATCATGAAAATGCCTGAGGAAACCTTGAGCTTTCTACTTCACACTGTTTTGTTTGTGGGGTTTTTTTTTAAGCTTCACTCTAGCCCATTTGAGATTTAGACTTGTCATCTTCCCTCTCCTTGCTCCAGAAAAACAAAAACAAGCTAAGACTGTCATATAATTTTCTGTCTCCATATGTGTTAAAAAAACAAACAACAAGTATCTCGAGACTTCTAATTTGTATTAAATTCCTGACACTTGGCAACAACTGGTCTGATAATACTGGAATGAGGAAGTAAATCACATCCCTTGTGTTGGAAGAAGAAGTTCTTGCTCCGAGTGCAGCACTCTGCACACAATAAACTTATTAATGCATGAATAAGAAACAGCTTTGGGTGGCTTTTGGTTGCCAGATTTAGAATCCTAGGTCAAGAATTCATATTTTACTTTGTGTCTTGACATATTAAAATTATTCAGCTTGTAACAGGTGACAGTATGGAGAATTTTACTTGGTTTTAGCTGTAACTTAAAGCTTCTTTTTACTGCTATTGAAGTAATGCAAAACTTCTTAGGAGGGAAGCTGGAACAGAGAATTGTTTGGGTAAGTGTCAGACTCTGCAGTCACGCAGCAGGGCAGCAGGCGTTTTCCACACTCACTCCCTGAAGGGCAGTCACACACAACTTAAGGGTGTCTCATTCTGCCTACTCTGAGGACACTTACAGAGAGCATCACAGGACTGTAAGTAATTAGCACAGCCATTTAGAAAAATTGTTGCCCCTCAGCTAAATGGAGATTCAGATGGATTAGTTAAATCACCCCTGAAGGTGGCTGTAAGTAAGCTGCATGGTTTGGAATAGCAGGGGGCCAGCAGTGTGCAGCAGCTCACCTGGGGGGACTGACACACTGACCTGGCTGCTCTCAGTCAGCTGACCATTCCCAAATATCAGTGCTGAGCCAAGGTTAGGCCAGCAGTGATCCATCCCACATGGGGAACGCTGGGAGACATCAGTATTTCCTATGTTGTTACATGTTTAAAGCAGAAAGGTGATTTTACTTGTCCACTCATGTACCATTGACCATATGTTGTTCTTGTGTTCAGAGGTAAATTTACTAATTGGAAATCTTTGCCTGAGAGATGCTATACCACGTTATTATTCTCTTCAACAGGTTATACTATTTTGTTGTTAGATAAATCCTTTTTTTATCTAGTGTCTAGTAGCATATCACTAGCCATATGTAGGATAAAAAGTACCCCCTTTCATTTTTACGATATCTTATTTTTCTGATCTTTAGTGGCATCACAGTGTTTAGATTGAATAATAGCAGTCTTCACTTGGCTGCCTTTCTTTTGTTTTTTCCTCCCCTCCACCATGACCTCACTTTTCTTCTACTTTTCTCCCCAATTAAATATTGTTCAGCTCTATCAGGAAGAATGTGTAATGGTTCTGTTGCTTGCAGGAAATTTTCCTGTGCATACTGCAAGCATGGCACCTGTCCAAAACAACTTAATGGTGTTTATGAGAAGGTCATGTAAGCATAAGCTAAAATCTTTGCATGCTACATCTATCAGTGCTTTACTGCTCTTTCTGATCAGCAATCTCCGAGGGACTGTGGTTATGGACCACAGTCTCTCCTATGGCTGAATTTTCAGGAGGAAAGGAAGCAGCGTACAGCAAATAGAATGAATTCATTTCTGCACGAGAGACTTGGTTATATATCTGCTCTTGAGGTACTAGTCTTACCAAACCAGCTGAAATAGTGGAGGCACACTCCAGAGAAAGTAAAATTTGTGATGTGCAGGAGTGTGAGTACTTCATTTTGCTTCTTGTTCAATGAGGGAGAGGCAGACACCAGTTAAATTAAAAGCAGCCGTCTTCAGGCTGATCATGTGAAGCAAATTCATGTATTTTCAGTTGGAATTTGGAGCTTCCTCTCAGAATGTCACCGAGGTTAAGAACTGGCAGGATGCAAAAGGAGACATTTATGTGGTTTACGATAAGACCATGGTTGTTAGAGTAAGAATTAAAAATACACGGGCGTCTCAGAACAGATGAAGATCAGCCGGCTGCCAAATTACACTCAGCTTCTGGTTAATGGGGGTCAGGGAGAAACTTCCCCAGGGGGAAATGCTGGAACAGCTTCCTCCAAGGTTTCTTGTAGCTTTCTCCCAAGTGTCCAGCACTGCAGCTGCTTTAGATACTTGATGAGATGAACTACAGGTATCACAGGACAGCTGTGTCTGTGTGCTTTGATCTGCCTTCAAATACCTGTTTGGGGGTTTATTTGAATGTCATATGGCCAGAGGGGAGAAAGTTTTTTCTTCTGCTTCACTAATGTAGGGCAAGGATAAATAGACTTTGAGCATAGTTTAAATGAAAATTCAGAATGATTGGGCTGATTAGCTGATTTTAAGTACAGAATTGGCTAAAGAGGAATTTAATTTGGAAACCACATTGTACTGGTCTATTGGGCTATTTATTGGTTACTTCTGAGCTCTGCATTTTACACCCTCTCCTTCTCATGTTATCATTTATTTTGCTTTTTTATGTCACACTCCATTTCTCAGACTCTGACATCTTTGGAACTGGTTCATAATTAAAGGAATAAATAATTCAGGTCACTGGCAATTTACAGCTTTCTTTGCTGTCTGTGCTGGAGTAACTAAACATGGATGATGAAAGGAATCAAAATAAGGTTTGCATCAGTTATGCAAGTAGCCCATAAAGGATGGGTAATATTTCTTCATCTGTAAAGCCTACAAAGGACTGACAGTGTGTTTGGCAGCTGGATCAGACCCTCACCAGATCTACTTCTTTATCCAAACACAAGAATGACACCAGAGGTCAGAGCAGGTGACAGGCACCAGTGGGCATCAGACAGAATGTCCAGTTGCAGAGCTGTCCATCCTGTCGGTGGCAGCACAGCCATCACAGGCTGCCAGACCACAGCAAAGCACTGAAAGGAGGATGTCTGATGGCAAGAATCATCCACAAGTCATGTCAGATTACCAGGACCCTCGTTGAGTACACATCATAGCTACACAAGCATGGTATGGTGTCCAGCCATGTAAACAGTACTGCTGAACAGAGGAGGAATATTCATGTGCTTCACTTTAGACTTACATTTAATTACCTTGATAATCAGGGCTAAGTTCCCCAGCAGAAGTGATGCATCATCATCTCTAAGGACATCGTGGTTCTTCTCTATGCATCACTTTAGAATAAGTCACTCTAAGTGGAATGAATTATTATAGTCAAAAATAAAATGCTGAGTGATAGCTGTGTTGAAATGTACTAATGCAATTTGGAAGAGATTTGGGATTACAGTTCTGTTTCTTATAGTGGTTTATACACATTGTGTTCCAAGCAATTTTGGCAAAAGGTGATAGAAGAAGCTTCTTGAGTAATTTAATTCTTGAGTAGCCAAACCACTTGTAAGTAGTGACTTCTTGAATATATTAACTTACGCTACTGGGAAAAAAGTCTGGGTTTTTGTACTAAGGAAGTGAAGTAACAAAGACAATGAAAACCAACCAATATTATTTATCAGACTTCATAAAATCAGCTTTAAAAGCTAGATGTCAACAACCAGCTAATTGCATGTGTGAGCACACAGGAGCGTGTGCATCTTGTATCATGGACATATACCCTTTCCTGTTTAAAAAGAAGTTATTCCATGAGCTTTGACTCTCTGAAGCCATCACTGAAAAAGCAGTGCTGCTGAGCTGAGCCCTGGTGTAAGCAGTGGTCAGTCTGTTCACTTCCAAGGAGAGCTGTGATGTGTAACATGGTGCCCTGTGACTGCCATAATGTACCAGCATGTGGTTCTGGTTTTGCACATCTGTCATGCCATTGATGTTAAAAGCTTACAAGGATGTGAGTGAGGATTCACAGTGATGAACCAGCCAGCTTCAGCGTCATTAGGTATAAATTTATCCTGTGTCAGTGAAAAGTGCTTTTGTCTTTTATCAAGTGAAACAAAGCTATACGTGTCAGTGAAAAGTGCTTTTGTCTTTTACCAAGTGAAACAAAGCTATACACCTGGTTTCTCTATTTGTTTTCTTACCTAATTAGACACTGGGAATGGAGCAGTGTGTGTGTATCTTTTTTTTCTCAGTCCAAAAAGGGTGGGATCTTTTTTTTTTTGGAGGGAGGAAAACTGCAAAGATCAGCCTCCACTGTTCCTGTAAATGGCTTCATTCTTGGTCACATGCTGTCATTTAATGTTTGGGGGTTTTTTCTGCTGGTTAAAGGATTTACATCTTGTGGTTCTACAGGTGCCACCATAACAAGCCCCCTCTACCTGTTGTTTGGGTTTCTCACTGTTCAGCCTTGTTGTTAGGTAGGTGTGAGGCACCTCAGATTGTGGGCCACATGTGAAATGCTCCCTTGAATTTTGGGGAGAGGATGTCTAATGGTATACTCTGTCAGAACTTCACTGGCCTCAATATTTCAATCCAGTTGTACTTCCTAACTTGAAGTGTGGGCACAGTCAGGCTCAGTTGAAGATTTGGAATTGTTCTGGAAGTTGTTACAGCCACATGTTTCACCTGGAATAAATTTTAAAAAGAAACGAAGAAAGCTCTTGGTGAGGTTACTGTTTTATCCATCTCAGGACAGGAACTTTTTAGGAGGTCAGTAATAAATGGAAGGAGGTTAACTTTAGACTCTGGAATCATTTCACCCCAAGTCAGGAGGTTTCTGTCTCTTTTGCAGTGAAACATTGCCATGATTGTGTTGATTTTGCTCATGGATTTGCTTTTATCTCTTAGGTGAAAAGTTCATGAGATTTGGCTATCCAGATATCCCCTTTGATATGAACCTAAGCTATGACAAGGAGGCTGAGCTGATGCAGTCTCACATGATGGACCAAGCCATCACCAATGCAATCACCTACCTTGGAGCTGAGGCACTTCACCCCCTGATGCAGCACACACCGAGCACAATTGCAGAGGTGGCCCCGGTCATCAGCTCAGCTTACGCTCAGGTCTATCATCCCAGCAGGATAGAGAGGCCCATCAGCAGGGAAACAGCTGACAGCCACGAGAACAACATGGATGGCCCCATCTCCCTCATCAGACCAAAGAGTCGAATCCAGGATAGAGAGGGCTCCCCCAGCAATAGCTGCCTGGATTCTACTGACTCAGACAGCAGCCACGACGACCGCCAGTCCTACCCAGGAAACGCTGCCTTAACCCCCAAGATCAAGCCAAACCCGGCTTACGTGAAGGAGGAGGCCAAGCCTTTGGATGTCACAAAAGCTTCTAAGGGCTCTTTAAAGGATATGTACAAGGTGATCAACGGCGAAGGGGAGCAGATTAGGGCTTTCAAGTGCGAGCACTGTCGCGTCCTCTTCCTGGACCATGTCATGTACACCATCCACATGGGCTGCCACGGCTACCGGGACCCGCTGGAGTGCAACATCTGTGGCTACCGGAGCCAGGACCGCTATGAGTTCTCGTCGCACATAGTCCGGGGGGAGCACACATTCCGCTAGGCCTTCTCATCCAAAGGGGACTCCTATGAAGTACAAGAACTGCACATGAAGAAATACTGCACTTACAATCCCACTTTTCCTCAGACATTGAGACGCCTATTTTGTTGTTGTTGCTGTTGTCGTTGTTGCCGTTGTTTAATTATTATTATTAACCTTATTTTTTGTGGACCCAACCTCATTTGCTCTGCCCAGCTTAAGAATGGAGAGAAGGAAGGGAATGGATAAAAAGAGAGGTTTGTTGTGGCAATCGGTTTTTGGGGAGTGAGCCGCCTTGCTTGCTGTGGGAATTGGAAGGCAGTCTGTGTCCGTCTCAGTCAGTTGTACACCATGTCCTCTTTTGGGATGTCGCTCAACCATGCCAGGTGCTTTCAAGTCCCAACAAGATGCCACTCATTCGGAATTTCAGAGGAATAGGTAGAAACATTTCAGAGGAGAGCCTTTTTCTAATGTGAAGATACGGTGCGAGCTTTCGGTGGCTGGAGGAAAGGGGGGGAGCTTTGTTCTGCAGAATGAACAATTATTTTTAAAGCAAAACTGGTAGGGAGTTAGGAGCATGAATCAAAGTCAATATTCCTCTCAAAATTACTTTCAAGGGTGAGCTGTTTTCCTGGGTTCAGTGTGTAATGCCCCTCTAGGATGTAAATAATGAAAAAAAAAAAGAAATGTATGTCTTAACACTGTACCACATTATAGCAGTTTAGTTTCATAAGTCTGAGGGCCTTCTGTGGTAAGTTTGAGGCTTTGTATTTTTATTTTCCTTAACTTATGAAGCACCTTTTTTTAGAATTGTTGATATTCTGTTGCTCCATGCCTATGTGTTGTCTCACTGGCTTCTTAGAGACCCTTGGGAGCCTTATTTCTTTAGTTGCACCCTAAGTTTTAAGAAAGAACATTTAGAAATAACATTTAAACTTGCTTCTAGGACAGTAAGTGGCCTAGGAGTGGGTGAGAGCCTGTAGTTTACTCAAGAGGTTCTGCTGCTCTTCAGAAATACTTTTGGGTTAAAATTATGGATTTAAAAATGACAAAAGTGCTAGTAGCAAAGTGTTCTTTAAATATAGGTATATATAGATACATAATTATGTAAATACTTTCTCATTCTACTATCACAGTGTTAACCTCTTGGCAACAGCCTAAACTAAGACTTGCAGCTGGGAAAGCGTTAGGAGCCAGATCCTTGGCCAGCATTAATCCTCTTGGCTCCATTGAATTTAATGGAACTGCCCCAACTATTTCAGCTACATCAGGTTCCCAACCTTGACTGTTTTTGCTCTTGTTGACTTCTTACTTCTTAATTTGCTGAACCACTGACTTCCTTTTGTTTGTACATCATCAATTCTGCTGAATTTAGAGGTGAAAGTGTTATAGCAGGTTTTGCTGGATAGGCTTTGCCCCTGGTGAGCACAGAAGCCCAGCAAACCAACAGGCCACACATGATCTTCCCTGCTTCTTGAGAAAGGGATAAGTGGAGATGTAGGTGCTGGGTATTGATTTGGGCTTAAAGATTTCATTTTTGTTCCTAGTTTTCCAGAGAGAGTCCTTGACACACAGACTGGACAAGAAAACTAGTCCACTGATCTGTTTTGTTTCCTTTCTTTCTCTCTCAGTAAATAACAAAGCCAGCAAGCACCCGGCAAGTTGCATCAGTAAAAACTGGGCTTAAACCTACAGGACAGATTGCCATTGAAACCCAACTGTTTGTACCAATCACAATTGAAATGTTGTTGTTTGGCAACAAGAGCACAGCTTGAGAATGGAAAGATCTGGATGGGTTTAACCCCCTCCGCACACACGGTCTCCATGCGCCTGGGGAGACCTTTTCCAAAGGATAAAGTTACTAAAGTATAAAAGAGAGAGCAAGATCAGGCCATAATGAATTCCCATCTGCTCCCTCCAATCTGTGCACTTGATGCATATGCCAGTTTGCTGTTCGTTTTGAGGGTACTGGGTTTTTTTTCTTCTTCTCTTCCTAGACCTGGAGCATTTGAAAGTAGGAGCTGAAAGGTATTGATTGAAATCTTTTTATGGTGACATTCTTGGCAGCTAGAACCTGTCTTTAGAAAGAATACAGTAGATCATGGCCAGATTACCTGATGACTGCTTCCCAGCACTGCAATGCTATTAAGTAGGAGCTGGTAAAGTCTTGCAGTAGCCTATTAATTATAATACAATATGGAGAGAAATGTCATCTTGTGTAATGTGAGACCTATCAAGGCTGGGAATATGCAGGCTTTGGAGAGACAGATTTAAAGATCTATTCCCAACATTGTTCTTAATGTTGTTGGGTTCCTCCCCCTCCTTCTTTCTTCACCCTAATGTAGAGGAAACTGGGGCAAATGAACCAGTGCCATCCTCTGAACCATTCTCATTGTCTTGTGCCTGGTGCAGCCAAATTTTGTTTGTGCAGGAGCAAAGCAGGGAGATGCTGGAGGGCATCACTTTGATTCTGTGTGGCTGATTCTCTGCAGTGAGGGAGGTGGGCTTAGGGGGCGGCCGGCCGTGCTTCGTGTCAGGATGTGTTTGGAAATTCAGAAAAGAAAAAAGTGGTGGTGATTTGCTGAGGCAGGAAAGGTCATTTAAGAACAAGGTGGAAACTAAAGGGTTCTTGGGCCTGAGGGTTGCTGGGCTTTCCTGGGCCTCCAGAAAAACACATGCCCAAGCTAGAGAGAAAGGTTGCCGGCAAATCCGTTCAGTCTCTGGGGGAAACACTCCGTTCTCCCCTCTGTGGTCAGCGAAAGAACATTGGGCTGTGGTTTCTTGGAATAGCTAGCACTAGGGAAAAAGTGTTTAAAATTTCTGCCTTTGTTTGGGAAAGCACCAGAATACGGGAAAGGTGGAGAATCTCTTGTGTATGCACAGATCAGATGGCTGCAATTACATCTGCAGCTCATCTGCACTTGGGGTCACTGATGATTCACTGCTACCTCCAGTAAGGTGTATTCTGTGGGTGTTTAAAGGATCACATGGGGACACCCACTGATTTTAGACCTGGCTTCAGTTAAGTCCAGCTTCTTGATCTAATGGTAGCAGGTGAGGTCTGTATGTCCTGGTGTCATGGGCACAGGGAACTGGAGAAGTACTGGGGAATTATCTTAGTGAAACCACATTTTTTGGAGAGGAAGAAACTTGAGGGGTCACATTGATTTTTTCTTATCAATGTCCTTTTCTAAACATTCACAGGAGACTTTTATCCTAGAGTTAGGAAAAGAAAGATTAAATTCTAGTTCAAATTTTGAACAAAATTTTGAATTAACATGTACTTTACAATTCAATTCCTACTGAAAATTATTAGAGAGCTTTATGTAATGCAGTTTGTTCCTTCACAAAAGTGAGCAAAATGGGGCAGCAGAGATTTCTTTGGGTGTTTTTTCTTGCTTGCTCTCTGCAAGAATTGGGTTTCTAAGAAAAGCTCTTGAGTTTCATCAAGTTCATTAGTCATTCATAGTGTACTAGGAATTTCAGTAGCTAATCCCTGGCCTCTAAATCCGTTTGTTCTGAGTATTTGGTGCTGGAAATCAAATCTGGTTGATTTTTATTGGACTCTTTTGAAATTCTTGGAATTGGGTTTCTGGTTAGAAACATGCATTTGCAAATTTAGAGTTGGCTTCCTGTGAGCATTCCCCATTTTCATTAAAAAAAAAAAAAAAGAAAAAAAATCTGGGCACTTCTCTGCCAGTAAACCCTTTTGCTTCTTTTACATCAAAAATGGCAATATTCTGACTCAGTTTAGAGGATTACAAGCCTGTTAATTTAAAGAGAAGTGTGACTGCTTATTCTGCTTTTGGTGTGATCCATATCCTTGGAGCAAAGGGCATTATCTATATATCTGCAGTTATGACTGATTAATTTTACAGCCACCTCTCTTTGTAATCAGTTAGGAGTGCACATCAAAATATATTGCATTTTTCAGTAAAGCCTGCTCTTTACTCAGTAACTTATGGGATTAAAATAATTTTATTCTCCTTAAAAAGTGCTTTCATCTATGATGTGATGTGAAAGGTGTCTAGGCATTAACCTGTAGTGGTCTGTAGCAGAGAGGAAGATTTAAAATGGGTTGATGGGCCTGATTTTTAGTGATACTGTTTCTACAATGTTAGTACCCAGCTCACAAAGTAGCCATGAGGACCTAAAGTATGTTTACTGCAAGGTGAAGAAATTCTCAATTGTCAGAGTTTGCAAATCTCTTTCTGTTTACAAGGGCTTCCCTAAATTTGTGCTGTTGGCCAGGAGGTCAGTAATAAAACCCAACTCTTCAAAACTGGGCTTTCATTGGGCATTATTACTGTTGCCCAGGCCCTGGGCTAGCTTGTTCTGATTTGAAAGAAGCCAGACAACAGACACTCCTTCCTCCAGAGAGAAACTTTGGAGATAACTGCAGCAAAGGTGCTTATTTCAGCCAAGGGCAGGAGCTACAGTAATGCAGTTCCTTCACTGAATAAATTCCTTTCCTTAACTCTTGCTGTGCTTTTTAATGTAATGAGGGAGACTGCCAGGGTCACCTAAAGTCATTGTGGCATTTTAGGAAAAAGGGTGATGAAATTGGCTTTTCTGCTAGTAATTCACATCTTAGCTTGGCTTAATAGCGTTTAAAAACAAAAGTGGATGGCCTGTGGTCTGGGGCAGCTGGAGAGCTTGAGAAAGTACATTTATATATATATATGGTATTGTGTAGTTAGAGGTATGCTTTATTGTATATGTGCCTTTTCCAAATGCATTTTGGGAGATCCTGATGTTGTTCCTGATATCCCACCAGACCCTTTCAGAATGCACAACAAAAACCAACCCAAAGGAAACATCCCTTCTCCTGCTCTGCACCCTCCTTGGCAGCTTGGCCCAGAGAGAGGACCCTGGGCAGTACTTTGCTGTGACATTTCCTGGAGTCAAACAGCTTTTAGGAGTGGGAAGGGCTGAAAATGACCGCAGCAAAGTACATTCCAGCTATCCAGCCAGAGCTGGTCTGCAGCTGGTCCCAGGGAGCACAGCATTCCCAGCACAATGCCAGGACTTGCTGTGGGAGCCCCCAGCTGCACCGTGCCCTACAGAGAGCCAGGGAACCTTCTCCTGTTTCCTCCCTCTTTAAGTAAAGCACCCTTTGGTGGACTTTGCTCTGCTTTAGAGTTCCCACTTAGGTCTGGGAGTGGGCTTTGAAGCTCTTGCTTCTTGCTTCAGCCTGGAAAAACAAATGTGGTGAGTCCTTTGGAAGTGGTTTGCAAGTTTGCCTGTCACGCTGCTGCCAGCACAGGAATTGGCACAGAGACCAGAGAAGCTCATGAGCAGGAGGCACTCAGGGGGCTCACAAGCTGGAACACTGCTGTGATGAGCACAGTGCTGGTTCTGGGACTTCCCCAGAGGTTGGTGACCTAGTTTCAGGTGCACTTGTTCCCCTGCAGGGCTGCAGAGCTGAGTGTACCAGGAGGGCCACCGTGGGCAAGGTGGCTGGGCCAGCAGGCTTTGGGCAGAGCCTGAGCCCAGCACAGCCCAGAGCCACCCCCTTGGCAATGCTCTCCCAAAGAGGGGTGCTGAGTTAGGTAGAGAAGAGCTGGAATTTGCTTCACAGTGAATAGATTCCCTTTTATCCCATTGATGTGTTCTGCAATATAAGCAAAGGAGAACATCGCTGCTTTCCAATTTGGTTTCTAATTTGACCTCCTTGTGTCCTTCTCCTACCCAGCTCTGAAATGTGCAGAGGACAGTCAGGAGGAGGGCTGGGCTCAGGCTTTGCCATGCTGCATGCTTAACAGGCCAAGGAAACAGTAAAACCAATCTCTGTTTAATTCACCTACCTTCCCAGTTGATCATGCAGATTCCTGGTTCCTGTTCACTTCCAGCCTTTGGAAAGGTGGTTATCAGTGTGCACACTTGGGTCCTCATCTTTGAAGATAACTTCCCATGCTATCTCCTTCTGTATAAACTTCTCCTTTTCATCTTGGGGCCTAATTAATCAGTGGATAGAAATGACCATTTCAACAGAAACCTGCATAGTTGTAGTAAAACTCATATTTTTTTACTGTTGGAAACAAAAAAACACAAAAAACTGTGATCTTTTGACTAGCAGTACTAGGTGAAGTATTTCAACAGAGTGAATGGCAATGAAGTTAATGAGATCATGTCTTGAGAGGGGCTGGTTTCTCCTGCTGGGAGAAAGGGAGCAGCCTGGCCCAAAGCTGGGGCCAGCACTTCCTTTCCATAGCAGGTGTTGGTTTAGGTGACTGCACTGCAGCCCAGGAAAACATTTGAGCACCATCAGCCTCGTGCCATCCCTTTGGCTGGATGTGGACATGCACAGGAGCTCTGCAGCTGGCTGTGTTTATCCTGATCCCATTATCTATGGGATCAGGGTGCAGCACAGCAGCTCTGGGCAGGCCTGGGTGGTGGTGCTGGAGGCATTCCCTTATTCTGTGTAGCAGCCTTAATTAATCCCTGGCCCTTGGTGGTACCTGGGTACCCCCAGCCTCTGTCTGTGTCACCAGGCTGGATAAAGGATGGGAACCTCCCATCCCACCTCTCCTTACAGGCACAACAGGGCCAGTTTGCAGTAAATTGGGCCGTTTAGTTTTACCTCAAGTGACATCGAGTAAGAAAAGGTTCTTGCAGGGGTGGAGGTCACTGAGTCCCTACTATGCACTTACTGGGATTTGACTTTGCTTACTGGAAATGGATGTTGGCTCCTGAACACACTGTAACAAGGGGAGGACTTTTTTTTGGTTGTTTTTGTAGTCATTCAGATTCTGAAACTGTGATCAATTATTTGACGAATTGTCAAGTGTCCTCAGAGCTTGAACACGTTCACTTCCTCACCATGTAGCAGTCTCCTCTGGCTTTCTGTGCTTTTCTCTTTCCCCCTTTTCCTTCTTGGAGCTTTAAGTCTGGGCCTGCTCTTATCTCCTGTAGCTTTGGGCTGTCTAGGGGTTTGGGGGGGGTGGGTTTTGGGTTTTTTTTGTTCATTGGCTGTACAGTCTGTTTACATATTTTTGTACTCAAGTGTAGTTTTTTATTAAAAACAGAAAAAAGAAAAAAAAGTCAATTTGAGAAAAAAAATAAGGTACGTACTCTTTGTAACACTTTAAAGATCTAGGGTACCTTTGAGATGACTCTACAGTGATGTAATTATAATACTGTATATTTGCCTTCCTTTTTAGTTGGTTTTATTTTCTGTTTTGGTTTTTTTTTTTCCTAAAATATATCTCTTTTTATGAGAAACTGGAAACTTTTAATGCAAATGTTTAGAAAGATTTAAAATTGTAAAGTTAAGAAAAAAAATCATATAATTTTTTTTTTCCTGTTGGAAGAAAATGCTTTAAAAAAAGTTTTACTACTGTTATATTCCAGGGTGGGGGTTACCAACCCCAAATTTGCTTCTTATGCTTCATTCTTGGATCCTGCTTTCTAAACATGATCATTGCAGACATGGATGATTTGCTTGTATTAATTCTAAAAACAAAAATCGCCAACGTTTGGGTTATTTTTCTGTTCAAGTGCAATACTTACCCTGGCATCTTATTAATGTACAGTGGTTTCTGTGTTCCTTCCTCAGTCCACACAAATCAGTGAAACAAAATGCTCTGCCCTAAATGCATTTAAAGATATGGTTCAAGTAAACTGATTGCGACTGACAAAAGATGAGAAACTGTAAATTAAGGCTAAAGCCCATAATTTACCTTCTGCTTGTCGTTGGCATTGAAACACATCCACATCCAGAATTAAGGACATACCTGTTCTTGACTCTTCCTCCCTCTTCTTTTCTAATTGCAGCTTTTTTGAGAAAAGCACTTAATATTGATGTTTATTAAAAATGACAAAAAAATAAAAAAGATCTTCTGGTCTGATCCAAAACCCACTCAGTGGAGACTCCTGTTGACTTTGAGGATGGATTTTGGATTAGGCCTAATCTCTTAGCTAGGGCAAAACTGCCCTTTACTCTAGGGAGAGATTTGCCTGCGTAAGAATTACAGGACTCGTGTCTTTTATCTACCTGAGAGACCAGAAAAGCTTCTTTAGAGTTGTCCTTGTCTTATATAACTTTAGATGGGACTTGTTTTACATATCATACGTATTTATATATAGTGTATTTTTAATGCCTTCCCTCCCACCCTTCAGTAGACTGAAGCCGCTGTTGTGTAAATATGTATTTAGGTACGTAATAAAAAAAAAAGGAATAAAATCCCATGGAAAGGGGGTTACTTCTTGGAAAGGCAGTTACTGCGCATGCACAGTAGCCACTTTTGTCTTTTAAATTTGTATTTAAGAGATTTCTTTTTAATAATAACAAAGGCGAGGAGACTGTATCCATCCCCTTCTGATTGATTGCCAAAATCGTTGCCCAGCCCCTGGTGTCTGAGCTGATGAAGAACAAGGTTCAGTGCCCGCTGGTCTCACTCCTTGAGCCAAATTGTGGGAGCCTTCCGTGGGCAGCTCGGCTCCTGCTGCTCTCGGGGCCGCGCTGAGCGGCGGGACCCGGGCGCGGCCCCGCGCGCGGAGCTCCGGGCTCAGGGTGCGGCCGCTTGTCCCGGCATCTCCCCCGGCATCTCCCCCGGCCGCTCCGGAGCTGCGCTCTGTCCTCCACTGTGCTCTTTTCCTGACCACAGCCAGGCGGCTAATCTGGGAAATGACCCCTTTTTTCTCCCAGGTGTAAGAATTTTTAGTTCTGTGATAGATCTGCCGAGCTAAAATTGAGGTATCTTTCAAATTAAAAAAAAAAAAAAAAATTTAAAAAAAAATTTAAAATACATCAGAGTTTACTCCAAAAGCCAGTGAAGACGCTGGGAGCTGTCCCACTTTATGTGTTCATTGGAAGGTGCTCTTATAAAAGGAGTTCAGAAACAATCCCTTTGACAGTGGTGCATGTGAGCAACCCTAATGTAAACCTGTATCCCCCTGCTAAAAGAGTTTTGCCGCTGTAGACTGAACTATGGGACTTGTTGTTATTTTTATTTTCTTCTTAGCATACATGCATACATATGGTTGCACATCTGTATGTGTGTGCTCTGTACCTGTGTGAGTGTTGTACAGCCATGTGAGAGTGGGAGTCCGTGTGTGTGTGCGTGTATAAATAAAAGAAGCTGCAGAAACTTTGTAATACTTTGTGAAAAGGATTATATTATAAAGGTTTGTACTGTCTTGAGTGCACAGCTACTGGAATAAATGTAGGGAATCTCAGGAACAAGCATATAATTTGTCCAAGAATTATTTCTTCTCAGAAGTGTAAGTGCAGTTTTTAATTCTGTATATTATTTAATATTTTACCAATAAAAATAAACTTCTGACATGAAAGGGTTTTCCATTCAAGCTTTCTGGACACCTTGGTGTATGCATACACGTTTCTTTCTTGCAGCAGGAAGCACACGTGGTGGTTTGGCAGGAATTGCATTTCTACCTGCTCACAAATCCTGTTAATTAGCCAGAGAGACTGAGTGTGTTGTGGGTTGGGGTTCTGAGCATGGCTTCTGAGAGGGGGGAGGTGAGCACAGATCTGGTTTTAATATTCATTGCAGCTAAAGAAATGCCTTCTGTCAGCTTCAGCACCCCTGACAGAAGTGTCCATGAGGGTCCTGCTGTGTCAAATGGTGGCATCAGCTGCCTGCCAATGGCTCTGTCATGTTTTTGAAATGAATTAGTGCCCTTAGGTTTTTCTGGAAACACTTGGACTGCACACACATTCCCTTTGAACCCTTCCCTCAGCATGGGTTTTTGGCTGAGTTTCCTCACCCTTCCAGAGGTGATGTTCCCTCTAGGGATTTGTTGGGCATTTCTCATTGCCCAGCTTGTCCTTCCTTCCTTTCCTAACACAGCTATCGACCTGGTAGCATTCACAGTACAAACCCTTCCAACTTAAAGGAAGATCTCATGGAGCTTCATAAATTGTTTGTTGTTTGTTTTACAAATCTCTTGTAAATTCTTGGTTAAAGATTAACCAGCCTCTCCCCATAATAAAAGTGTTCATCATTCACATGAGAATGGAAATTCCTTAAGATATCACCTGAATAAAAGTTAATCTTCCTTTAAGTCATGTTTGATGTATGTTGTCTCCAAGGAATGCTTCTGTTCAGTGAGCAGAATTTCCTGATTCCTGTCACACAGGATTGCTGGATTGCTGATTTTGCTTCCAAAAAACCCTCAGAATTCATCTGATGGGGCAGTCTGAATCTTTAGAGCATGGAGCAGAAATCCCATTGTGCCATTGTAGGACAGAAATGACTGGCTTGATGGACCCAGGGTCCTGTCCCAAAATTATTTGAGATGTTGATGCTCTTTTCATTGACTTCAGCTAAAGGTCTGAGATGATCAGGGGAGAGCTCATTGGCAGAAATTAAATGACTTTCTAATCCTTAGGACTGCTGAGTCATTTTCAGGGGTGAGACTGTGCGTGGCCTCACATTATTAAGGAAGAAGCTCTTAGAAATCTCCAGGCCTTAATTCAGGGCCAGCGTGGTGGTGTGCCTGTCTGGGCAAGAGTCACACCATGGGGCGCCATTGCCTTTCCCTTTAGGTCACCCTGTCTGCAAGCAAAGGGCAGCTTGACCTCACCCATTCAACTCTTATCTAGGCAACAGGGAATCATGTCTGATCCCTCCTCTGCATGGCTTTTGCTGGGAAGCTCTTACTGCATCAAAAACAGCCTTTTCCTCTTTAGAGCAACAGATGCTTAAAAATTATTCCAGTGATCAGTGTCAGCAATGCTGCCATCACCCAGTTCCCTTTGGTCTGTGGGAGGCCAGAGGTTCAAAAATATGGAATTATTTTCTTTGTTGCAGCAACAAATGATGCACCTGCAGTGGTCTGTGAACTGCAGGATCACCCCTCACATTGCTAACTGGATCAGTCTTGCAGCCAGGTAAGCTTTTTCTGTTTTCCGTATTTCTGATCTGCCAGTCCAGCCCTGCATTCTGCCAGTGGCCTTCTCCAGCTTTACCAAAACCAATATTATTTTCCTACTTAAGAAAGGTCGAGCCTTGGTTTCTGGCTTTGGCTTCTATAGCACTAAAATTTCTATTTTTATGCTGTACTTTCAAGAACTTACTGGAGTTTCTTCTGAGGGTGAGTTTATTTTTCAAAGGTGGCGAATCAAAGCAGGTTTTCCTCCATCTCTCTTCTCAAATGTCAAATCCCAGCCCTGCCATGAACCATTTCCCACCATGGCACTGTGGAATATATAAAGGGCCCTTGTTAATGGGACACAACGGCAGGGCCTCAAAATCCCATTATGAAACTCGCAATAATCGAGGGACTAAAAATAAATTTTGCTTGGATTGCAGTTTGAACATGCTTGGGTTGTTTTTTTCTTTCTTTTTAGTCGATCCTAATGTAGTTAGTCCTCAATAAACCCAGCTTTACCCTTGTGCCCTTCAGTGCTTATTTTTGTCTCTTCTTGGTGCATCATATAAACATTGTCATAACTTCCAGCATGCAATTATAAATGTTTGTTTTGGGTTTTTTTCACAGCAGAGTACCTCAGGAGCCACAATGACTTCTGGATTCAATGAAATATGAGTTGAAAGGATTACTGTGTAAATGCAGAGTCGCCTAAAATTTTAGAGTAAGAACGAAAGCTCTTTTCAAAGGAATATACTTGTGAAATAGCCTTTGTGTTTCCTGTTAATTCCTGGTACAAAGATTAGGGCTGGAGTCCCAGAGTATGGTATTTTCCAGGGATTTCTGTCAGTGGAGAAACTGAGCCCTTGTAATGAGACTACAGAAGTGCTCAATATTATCTCATTATTTTTCATTAATCCGCACACACCGGCCCGCCTCCACACGCTGTAATTCCATGTTACCACCCATGTTCACATTAAAATAGGAACAGATTATTCAAGACTCCCACACAAATCGTGAACCTCTATCCCTTCTGATCTGTCACTGGCCATCCCTGAGACACAGGAACCTCTTCCCTAGGCAAGGAGTCATCTTTAAAGGCTGGCAACCCAGCCCTTCAGAGCTAAATGCCTATTTTTATTCCTGGCAAATGCTCCTGTGGTATCCAACATCCAAGCCTGGATGAAACTACCCTGTCAGAACTGATTTTTAACAGAAAATTGCTTTTCAATGAACCCATTCTCTATGGAAAGTGTATGCTTTTCATAGATTTGGGGGATTTGGGGATTTTTTCCCTCAATAAGAAAGCCTGAAACTTTAAACCCTCAGAAGGTTTCTGTGCTATTTTTTTTTTTTTTTTTTGTTTCAAGAGGAAATACTTCCCTGCCCTCAACTCCTGTTTTCATATCAGTTCAAATAATGTCAAGACACTCTTTGCTGCTCTTTCCCATTATTTTTGTTACTTTTCCTGTTTCAGGCTGCCTGCGCGTAGCTGATAGGGTGTGGTGAGGAATGTAAATTATTATTTTCATGTAGGTGTGGTAGCTATTCAGTTGTAAATCCTGTTTTCAATCCTTCTGACTATTTTATTTGTGATCTGTAATATTGATTTGTCTTCTGAGCAGAGAACACTGCAATCTATCAGGAGCAGGGACATTTTATTCCTTGCTAAAATAATTCAAAGCACTCCCAGAAATCTGCAAGATGGGGAAAAAAGAGATCTTCCTTGAAGCCTTTTTTTTCCCCCCTCTTTGAAATGAGTTGAGGAATTTGTTTCTGCGGTTGATTTGTTTTTATCAGTTAGTTGCAAAATCTGACCAGCCTTGCCTTTCAAACCCATCTCCCATGATAACCTGCCACTGGCTGCCTCTTGATAACCGGCTTTAAAAAAATACATGTTACAAGGTTTGTGTCTGAACACAGCTCAGGGTGGTGGAGGAACAGGGCTGAGCTACCACAGGCAGCTCTGCAGTTGCTGTTGGAGTCGAGGGAAGGTGCCAAGCTGTTCCCAGCTCCACACAAGCCGTGCCTGGAACACAGCTGTATTTGCCCACAAGCTGTGAGCGCCTTTTGGCAGCCACAGATGCTCCAGCTCTCCAAAGCCTTTCCAGCTGCTCCTGCCTTGGGAAGACTGGGTCAGGCGCCAGGGGTACCTCACCCATGGACCCGACCCTCTGCTGCTGCAGATCTGCGTGGCCTGAGCAGCCTGGTGGGAGCTGAGCTGATTTGCCCTGGGTCTCTGAGAGATGCCAGTGATGCCTCAGATTTTAGCTCTTATATTTTTCAGATTTTGTACTGCTTTAGTGTGTATTTCTGAGCTTCATATTAAGGGATGGTAAGTTCTCTTCACAGAGTAGGGAGACAAAACAACTCCTTCTCTAGCTGGGCACCAAGGACAAATGATCCAAATTTCAGACCCAGGAGCATAAACAATGTGGAGTGAAGAGAGAAAAACAAGGATGAGACTTCATAACCTAAACCTATAACTGGACAATTAACTCCAATATGCAAATGAACCAGAACTTATAAAAGTGAGAGGTCTCATAACCAGTCATCCATTTTGTGACCATTTTGGTTCATCTTGGGTGTATCCCTGGCTGGGCTCTTGTGCTGCCCAAGGTGGATCCATTGAGGCCTTTTAATAAATCCCTGCTTTATTCTTTAGCTCCATCCAGCCTCTGTTCTAGGTCAGCCTTCTCAAGGCATCACCAATGCTGCCCTCAGCCCCCAGGGCTGCTGTGTGAGCTCCTCTGGCTGTGCCTCCTCTGTACCCAGCCCCTCCTGAGTACCTGTCCTGGTTAACAGCTATTCTAGCCAAAACCATTGCCACAGCTTCTGCCTGTGTTGGTGCAACTTGGCATCTAGCTGCCAGTTCAGTCTATCTCATTTTAGGGTAAATCTGGAACCGAGGAGTAAAATCACTGCTGATTTTTTTTTTCTTTTAATTACTTATATTATTATGGCTAGCTTTAGGCCTGTAGCATCCTTGTGCCTGAGGCTGACCAGCAAGAGTTGATAGTGTCTGTGAAAGCTGAAGTTTAAGTGTCACATGCTGCACACTCAAAGCTGATGGCCATTCTGGCCAGTGTACTATGAAAAGCCTGGAATACAGTTGTCCTTGGATACCTCTGCATATTGTTTTCTATCAAAAAGATCTTTTGAAGGCTGACCTGAGAACAACCCTTGTCCTTGCAGCTTGAAAGGCTTGTCCTTTCCCTGAAGTGGCAGAAGTGTGCAGTGTTTGGGCACAGGTTGCATTTCCCAAGCAGTGAGTGCATGGTTGGGATGTCTGCAGCACATAGTGAGTGCTATGCTGCTGCTGTGTGGCCATCAGGAGGCATTTAAAGTGCTTTTTCTTGGGAGTTCTTTCCAAAAATTTATTTCTTTGGTCGAGTGTTCTCTTTATTTGCCTCCAGCTTTCCTCCCCATTTTTTCCAGTAAGAAAACAGAAGTTGTCACTAGACATTAGAACACAGCAAGGTTTAAGTCAAGGCAGGTTAATACTGATTATTTGCATGATGTTTGTTTCTAGAAGCCCTTCTGAGCTAGGTGGTGTTCCAGCACTGAGCAAAAATAAGTCCTGGCTCGCACTAATGTATTTAGCATCTAATTATTTAGAAAACCCAAGCTTCTCATTTTCAGAAGTCCAAAGACCTTTCTGTAATGCTCCTTTCTTTTTTTTTGTCCGAGCCTGGTTATCAGATTTGGAGACAGTGTTCCAGTAACTGTCCCTCTGGCATTTTGCTGCTCCTTCAGACTATTCCCTGTGTAGTTCCATGTGGCTGTACACAGAGATGGATCTCCTTGTGTCCCCAGAGCAGCTGCACAGGATTTGTGGAGCAATGAGCTGAGCTCCCAGCTGTGCCCTGAGGTAGCTGAGCTCTGAGCCTTGGCTCCATCCCACCTCTCAGGACACAGCTCCCAGCCCATAACCAGCACCACTGGGCCTGGGGTGCTGGATGTGAGGCTGGGATGTGCTGAAACACGTGCTGCCAAATGAGTCCAGCTGCCCAGCAGATCCGGATGGCTTTGGATAACTGACATCCTGATCTTTATCAGCTCTGCCTCCTCTGTGAACGTTACTGGCTCTGTTTCTCTGGGGTTTTTTGTTAGATCTTTTGATAAGATATTAAATTATCTGGGTCTAAACCAGATCTGCGTTGCTCAAAACACTGCAGCTGGATGATGTCCTAGTTGTAGGTCCTAGGTGAAACTCACTGGTAGAAAGATGGGCTGTGATCTTTTTAATATGTGAGCACTGATTTTTTGTTTTCTCCAAAAGCAAAAGAGAGATGGAAAACAGTAACAGTGTCAAACAGATCCCAGTTTTACCCTGGTCATATCTGCTGGAAAGGAAATTTCTAAGCTGAAGCTGGTGTGATGCACCCTGTACAAGACACTTGAGCTGCTCTTAGGAGACAATTTTATGTAAGAGGACATGTAAAGGACTTTCAGCGTTTGATACAGACTCAGTTCTAGATGAAACCCTGAGCTCTTAAGGAAGAGGAGGTTTTGAAGATAACATCCCTAGCCAGCTGGTTCAGCCTTACGTGAAATTGCTGATATTTTAGTGATCTCTGGCTCACCTGTTCTGCCAAATTGAGATGACTGTAAGGCTGCTCACACACTTCATTTCATTGCATAAATTATTGCGTTGCCAAGACTTCTTTGAGACCCAGGCTGTCAATAGAGAAACCTTTGCTGTTATTTCAGGCTGATCTGTGCATGCCTAGGCAAGGCTGAATAAACCACAGATGACCTCTGATGTAATTTTACCTTTAGTCATTTGCCCCATTCCACTGCCAAGCTTGCACACACAATCTCCTAATCTGGAGATTCTTTTTAGGGCAAAATAATGGTGGAATGAGCCAAATGGGGATTTTCACAGCACGATAATTCTCACACTGCTGCCCTGACAGGGTACCCTCTAATTCATCATTCCCAGAGCCTTTGCACCACTTGGCTTATCCCTGAGCAGAGGGTTCAGTGCAGGCACTGCCTATCTGTGTTGGGAGGTATTTGGGCAGGAGTATTCCACAACAGCTATTTTGGGCTATTTCCCCATATTGAGAAGCTCTAGTGCTTATCTCAATGGAACGAAAGTCAAGCCTGTTCTTCTAGATAAAATGCTTTCCCCTCCAACTGCCTGATGCCTTATCTCTGGTCTTGCAGCATCACCCATAACCCCTCTCCTGACCCACTTAACTTTCTGCTTTCAGCAGAGCTGGGCTGGGGGCAGGGAGACTTGATTAATGAATAATATTCACTTTCTTCTAATGCAAAAACTCTTCAAGTGGTCCATGCTCATGTAATTAGGGGAGAAATCTCTATTCTTAATCAGCTGATAAATTATCTATGGGCAGACCTTTAAGAATGTATTTCAGGTAGCTTTGGTTCACATAAGTTATTGGGTTTTAAGCATTCTTCAGAATCTCCTGACAAAGAAAAGAACTTTAATGATATCATTGGACACTTGTCACCTTGTTTTTCTTTGCCTGTTTAAAAAACAAACCAAGACTGTGTTATCTCTTTTCCACATCTGAAATAATTTCTACGAAATCAATATTTTTGCAAGCATAGTAATAAGCTAATGTTTGCTTCTTGAGCTTCAAAAATTAGATAGGGACTGAATATAGGCAGTCAAAGCAGTGAATGTGTTGACTCTTACATTCCAATTTCAGCAGCAGGTACAGCCAAGGCAAGCTTGTTTGTTAATTTATTTGGAATTAAGCTGATACTTTTAAGCCATTTCCTAGTGAATGATTATCTATCAAAATGTTTTTATCAGCTGGAACTGACTGATGTTCATTCAGATAGTTTCTTGGAGAACCAGCATGTGTGTAGTTAAACAGAATTCAGTCTAGCTTCCTATTTGAATCCTATTTTTTTTTAGTGCCTCCATTCTTTACAGTGTGGCAGGGACTGCTCAGAAAATGCTCTTCTCCCTGAAGCTGTGTGCAAAGAAGTCCATTGGTGTGAACAACACATTGGTGTGAACAGTCCTGTTCATTTGTTACCACTGGATGGTCTGGTGAAACAAGGAGGGATAAAAATTCTGACCCTTGTGAGTAAGATTGCTAAATGTGGGAACTCTGGACCTTCCAGGATGGAATTCTGGAGAGGACACCATGGACACTGCACTTGCAAACATGATCAGGAAGTGGGACTGACATAAGGGCCTTCCCCCTCCTCCCCACACCAGTTTAGGGCACTAATGAGTGCCTTAGAGAGGCTGAGCCCTGCCAAGGTACAGGTGACCAGACTCTTGCTTGGCTTTATCATTTCAGCTCCAAGAAAGGGGTGTGATCCCTTTCCCACATCCAAGAGTTTTCACTGGGTTCTGCTACAGGGAAATGGCAAAAGCAGCAAACAAATCAATTAATGGAACTCTTCACAGGGCACACAGCCTCTCGTGCTCCTGCCTTTGCCTTCATTGCTGCCAGTGTGTGAGGTGTCACTGTCACACCTGCTGCTTCCCAAGGACAGTTTCACCAGCTCACCTCTGGTTTTTGAATTTTTTTTTTCCATGCCTTCATTCACAGGTGGGGAGGAAGAGTGAAGCCTGCCATGCTTGGCCAGCATGGAGCTATGATTTCACTGTGCTGGCATATTGCGTTGCAGCCATGTGTCACAGATCCTTTGCTTGTCATCTCCCATGTTCTCACTATTCCCTGTCACTTTCAAATTAATTCATTGTTAATCACTTACCCCACCCAGACGATACCCATATTCTTCTACTTGTAAGGCACCACCTGATGCTTCCTTTGGGGAGAATGGAGGGAGGGACAAACAAAGGCTGACAATTGCGCTGTGAACCAGTAGAATTAATTTGTCCCATATGCAATATTTAATTTGAACAGTATGAATAATGAAGCTCTTTGGTCAGGGCACTGCTTCTCCAGATACTGCAGTGCAGTTTTTCTATACAAGGAAACAGAAAGACAAAAGGAGTAAGATCTTTCTTTCCAAGTTTGTGTGGGATACTGCACTCCCAGCTCTTGGTGGATGACTGGGGGAAATTGGCATTAATCATGGCTATATTCAAGGGTGACCATCTTCTCAGTGCCATTGCCTGGGTCACTTCTGGTAGAATTACAGAATCATGGCATAGTTTGGGTTGGAAGGGACCCTAAAACCCATCCAGTTCCACCCCCCACCATGAGCAAGGACACTAGGCTGCTCCAAGCCCTGTCCAGCCTGGCACTGGACACTTCCAGGGATGGGCAGCCACAGCTTCTCTGGGCACCTGCTCCACTGCCTCATGCCCTGAGTAAAGAATTCCTTTCTACCATCTGATCTAAATCTCTTCTCTTTCAGTTTGAAACCATTCCCCCTTGTCCTACCACTATCTGCCTGTGTAAAAAGTCACTCTCCCTCTTTTTTACAGCTGTTCTCTGAATCAGGCAGGAGTTTTCTGAGTCCCAGAATGCTTGAGGTTGGCAGAAACCTCAAAAGATCACCTGGGACAACTCCATCCTCAAGCAGGGCCATGTAGGGCAGGTTGCCCAGGGGTTTTGAATGCCTCCAAGCATGGAGTCACTGCCACCTCCCTGAGCACCCCGTGCTGGTGTGTGACCACCCCCAGAGTTGCAAACATGTTTTTTCTGGTGCAAAGCTCCTGTTGGGAAACAGGATGCCCGTGTGGAGCAAGGTGGATAAGATCAGGGCAGAGTTCCCCCCTGTCTTGGCCAGCCTCTGGGCTCTGAGGAGCCACCTCATCTACCAGCCCCCAGCAAGGAAGCCTCAAACCACAGGGAACATTTTGAAACAGATTTTTGTCACCCCAGAGGAAACATTGTGGGGGGAGAACTGGCCCTTTTAGCTGTGAGCCAGTGATGACAAGATAAAGGCACCCAGCTCATTCTCTGTACCTGTCCAAGGAATTTCAATCCCTTCCCCTCAGGATGTGGTGGAACAGGGACATTTCTCTTTCACAGCTCTCCTCACTCTTTTGTTTCCTAATGTAATGTATATGCACACCTATTTTTTAATGTATGTCTATATAGAGGGTCTGGCGAAGTGGGACGTGCTAAAATGATGATTTTTCGTGCACAGTTTGGGGAAACACAGCCAGGAAAGTCTACAGAAGGATTCCTACTGCCTTGTGTGCTTCATCTCAGGTACCATTTGGAGCCCAGGGCTTTGCTGGGCTTGGTTGATGTTTGACCCCAAGCCAAATCCCTTTGGACCAGAGCACCTTCCTGAGTTCACAGGAGGAGCTTCTGCCTGCAGAGGAGTTGCAGAAGAACACAAGAGTCACGAGGTGCCCAGAGAACACAAAGTGTGGTGCAGGAGGGGCTCTTCAGGTGGCAGCTTGGTGATCTGGTGAGTGATCAGGTAATTGACAGCTGGTCTCTGCCTTTCTCCTTGAAAGAAGGGACTCAGTGTTAAATCTCTCTGGAGAACAGAAAGAAGGAAAGCCTGAGAATCCCCCACAGGTGGAATGAGATAATATAAAAAGCTGCAGAATTCCAAATTAAATTGATTCACTTTGCTCCCAAACGAGCACCTGAATCGGCATGAATCAATACAAATGGCATCAATAAATGTATCTTGTTGTCTTCCACTTTAACATCTGTTTTCAGAAGGTTCTCAGAAAGCATTTTGATATACCAGTGCATGAAATACTGCTGTCAGATAAATTCAGATTATCCTGGACCACTACAGGGTATTATATCACAGAATGAAAACAGGCAGCAGAGATATAAAAGCAAAGAAACCGTTAGTGCTGACTTCTTGGGAAATGTCAAAAAGGCTGATTTGAGAAGTGTGGTGTTTTAATCCCAGCACACACTAACATTAGTTTTGCTGCTGTTTTGCCCTGAACTTCTGCAGCACTAGCAGAGAGCTTGATCTCCAGCAACGCCAAATAATACTGGTTTATTGAATTTTGTGAATTTTACCAATAAATAAGAAGTATGACTTGGGTTTTTTTCAGAACTTAGTAATCTCTGGCATATTTGGCACTACTTCTGTTTTGAAAAAGGCAGTATCGTTACCCAAATTGTAATGACTCCTGAATTCTTTGAAACCTAATTGCAGAGTATGTTAATCTGGCTTTTAAGCTGTTTTCTAACATGAATTGGTATTGGTGCGTGTTTCTACCCAATATGTGATGTGTGCCACCCAAAAAACATGAAGTTAACATGAAAACCAACCAAAAGCTGGAGTATTGAAAAGGTCAAATACATTATTAAGCATTAAAATTCTGAGAAGTCCCTGTTGTGCAGGAGATCGTAACAAGAAGAGGAAACAGCACAACACGAGCGATCTCTTGTGATAAAGATCTGGTGGGCAGAGAAGAGCAGAGGAAGTGGAGCATGTGTGATGATTCCTGTTACAGGACGTGGCCCTCCTCTTCCTCCTCCCCATCAGGTGATGTGCTCAGGGCTTTGGCTGAAATATCCTGGAATTTGGTTCAGCTCTGGGAAAAACGTTACATTTTTGTTTATTTCGTCAAGCGGATGGGAACCTTTGTTTTAATAATTCTAGAAAGGCATCTGAGGCTGAAGTTGTCCCATCCCAGTAAAGCATCCTCTTCTCCTCTGCCTCTCAGGTCTGAGCTGGAAGGAGATGGTGCCACATGTGCAGGGTCACTGTCTCTGTATCATGGCTCATGTGTAACTCAGACACCTTTGTCCTGAGACCTGGCATGGGTCTCACTGTCCCATTTGACACCAAGCAGGTTCCCCATTGCTACTGACAAGTAGGACTACAACAAAGACCCCTATTAAAAAAAAACCAAAACAAAACTGTAAAGGTTTTGAAGCTTCTGTTGCCATTTTAAAGCTTCTGTAAAGCTTGAGCAAGTTTCTGGTATTGAGATGCACCATCTAAGGGATGAGCCAAAGTTGGTTACATTTCCTCAAATATAAAGAAGGAAATTATTGTTCCTGTCACTCAGTATAATCTGCTGTGTGCCCCCACCACGAAGGCTTGGTTTTTGTGTCAATTAATCATTCCCCTCTGCCTTCACCCGCAGGTAAAGCCGGTGAAGGGGGGAGGGTGCCGGATGCTCCCCGCGTCCCTCTGTGCCTCAGCTGCCGCTCATCCCGGAGATCCGATGCCCCAGAGGACAAGAGTGAGAGCATCCCTCGGGATACCCCGCCCCAGGCTGGCCCTGGGCACGGCTCTGCCCCACAGTGAGTCACAGGGGCAGGAATGGTTTTCCCAGTGCCTGCGGGTGCTGGGATGGCTGCTGGGGTCTTGCAGCACTGCTGAAATGCAGAGCAGCAGAGGGCCATCGGTGTTTCTTGGTTTTATCTCTAGTGTAGGCACACGAAGACAAAAAAAAAAAAGAGAATTGAGGAGAGGAGGAAAGCCGTCCAATTTCCCAAAGCTCTCTGAAGAGCCCGGGGTGATTAACAGCTGGGAGCGCTCAGGCAGATTGGGTGGGGTTTGCTAACTCAACCAGGCGTGCAGTCACACCGGGGAAGGGGTGAGGAGAGGTGATGGCATGGGAATGTGTCATGAAAGTCACCGAGGGAGAGAGGAGCCAGAGGAAAAACCTGCTCTGTGCCCGGAGAGGACGGGCATCACGTCAGCCATTGCATTTGGGAAGTGCTGCTACACGCACAGAGATGCAGGCACCAGCCAGCAGCCCACGTTGGCTCAGGAGAGTTTTTGACTTGAGTAAAGTCACTCTATAACTTGATGGACCAAAAAATAAAAGGTGAAAAAAAATTACTTCACCACCTTCACTCCTCATACAAGTTTTATCTAGCTGCACTAAGAAGTACAGAAGTACAGACCTGAAATGGGCTCTGGGAGTCCAAGCAGTCTAAGAACACCAAGCAGTCTAAACACAAGTTTAACTGCCGTGGTAAAAAAGTAGCTTAAATCAGGGTAATATTTATTCAAGTGTTCATGCAGATCATATTCACATATTAGTGTGCAAGGCAGATGAGACCCATCTCACCCTGTCCTGGCTCAGGTGGGGACAGTAAATTCTGGCAGAGTGTGGTTCATCTCCCCAGCACCCTGAAGAACCCCTGGTCCCCTGCTTTGCGTGTCCCCATCCCACCCCAGCGAAGGTCACTGCTGCAGGGCAGGAGGGGTGGCTCACCCACCTGGCCCCGGGCTTTGTGAAGGGCTGGGATCACACAAACGGGTATTTTCGGCTACTGTCATGCTAATTAGTCAGCGCTCATCAAGATAACTAGAAAAATAATTTTGCAGATCGTATCAGACTAGTTTGTGGTTGGCTTGGACTGATGCTTCATTCTGCAGATACAGAAATGTGCAGCATTTTTTAAAGGCCAGACTTAAAAAACGTTTACTTATGAATTTTCTTTTTTTCCATTCACCCCAAAAGGAAAAAAAAAATCCAAACAAAAGCCTAATCAGTGCCTGTTGATTTGCTTCCTTCCTTGACTTTATTTCTCCCTTCTGCTTGCTACCTGGTGTTTTCCCTGTCTTTTGAGATCCCTGTGAAGCAAAAGGGGCAACAAAACTGGCAATGCAATATTTTCCAGCTACCTCTCTGCTTTGCTGTGCTGGTATGAAAAGGTAGAACATAAATCCAGCCCTGAGATGTTCCAGTTTCAGGCCTCCAAATAACGTTCCAACCCTCCTGCTAGGACAGCAACTGCCTTGCTTTGTGTGTAGGTAGCAAAGAAACGATCCTGTGCTGGCTGTACTACGGGAACCCCTCAGCTGATGCTGTTCTACCCCTCATGCAGCTGGTTTGAAGATCCCTGGGATTTAGTCTTGGAGAAAAAAAAGTAACAATTGAAAAAACAAAGAGCTTCCTTTTACCTCCTGACTCCTTTCTAACAAGGGATGCTTTTTGGTCAAGAGCCTGTCTCTGTTTCAAGCAGAAGCTTGTCAGGCAGGATTTAAAAAAATTTTTCTTTTTTTGTCCCCCACCCCCAAGGATGAACGATTGGCCTAATTGAGGAACACTAAAATTCTTACTCTTTTTTCTGAGCACGAGAAGCACACCGGTAATTTCTCACAGAATTTCTTGCGGCAGCAGAACCTGGTCCCCTCCCAGAACGCATCCTTATGTAAGGAGCAGCTCAAGCTCGCGTTGATTGCTCCATCAGACTGGCGGCTGTGTGGAAACGCCTGGCGTGTTTGTTTGTGTGCCGGTGGTTAATGCTCATTAGCAGCGAGACTAATAGCACTGCCTGGAGCCAGGCAAAGTGCGGGGCGCTCTCTGCGAGAATTTCCCCAGCCGGCTTTGGCAAGCGCGGCCGGAGCTGAACCTGCGGCACCGCTGCTGCTCCTCCTGCCCGTGAGAGCTTTGCTCCAGGCTGTAGGACCGCATCTCCCTGCTCGAAAACCTCCAAAGCCTCAGTGGGCTGAGTGCTGTCCAAGGGACAGTGATGGAGCCATCCCAGCAGTCCCGCTCTGCCTGTGTCTCCTCTGTTTCTCTGTGATCCCCTCTGCTGCCGGCTGCTCCCCCCAGGCATCCCCTGCTCTGATTTCTTGAGGTTTTGCTGGCTCATTTCTCCCCTAGCCTCTGTTATTTATTTTTTTCACTCAGAGGATTATCTGTGTGTGACAGCACATGGGAAACTGAGGCATCTGGCTGCAGAGTGTGTCATGTGAAATATGTCAGCGGTGCTGTAGTGCTAAACAGGGAGAAAATACCACCAGACTGACAGCTCAGAGCGAGATCAGGGCGCTGATAGCTCTGCTCTCTCTCCTGGGCTTTCCTGGCCCAGGTTTTTGAGCAAGAAGATGCTGTCCTGGGCTTTCCTGGCCCAGGAGAGTTGGGCTAAAAATCTGACACAGCCCAAGGGACAATATGGGTTTCCCCAGCCCTTTTGCACTTAGAGAAAAAGCTCAGTTAGGAAGAAAGATGAGAAGCACTGCTTAAGTTTGATTCCTGGGGATAAACAAGATTTATCCCCAAGTTTCCCTCCCCAAAAATGGTACCTGTGAGGTTGGGGTGTCTGTTGGGCTGGCCCCTATCTGATGGTAAGCATGAGGATGGCTGCAGTCAGAGGTGTCTGCAGAGACCATGCCCAGGGGATGTGCCTTGTCCAAGGCACTGGATCCCAGCTCTGACAGCTATGAACTGACCTTGTCAGCTGTGCTGGGTGGGGGAAACACAGCACAGACCTTGGAAGGAGATAATATTTTAGGTGGTTATCAAGGAAGGAGCTGGGCTCCAAACAGAGTCGCTCATTTCCAAGGCTGGCATTTTATTAGCATTGTCCTGTTTGGGCTTAGCAAGATTCAAAGTCTCTCTTGTGGCAGGAGTGATGGTGGGTGTGAATGGCCAAGGCTGGGGTCTGAAGATAACTTTGAAGTTAACTTTGAAGGTAAAATGCAGTGTGGTACTCCCTGCTTGTAGCTGGAGGCTTCCCAAGGATGGGAAGGGGGACATGACTGCAGAAGGGCCTGGACAAGGGATGGCAGTGTAGTGTCTTAGTGGACAGAGATCTGTGCATCACTTGGAACCAATGGAGAGCTTTCCTCCAGGATCCCTTGGGAGAAGAAGAGCCAAGGGGGGGGTCTTCATTGAAGTTTTGGGCGCTGCAGTTTGGGCTGGGGACAGAGGAACGCGGATGGGGCAGGGAAGCTGTGCTGAAGAGGCCAAGCTTTGGTCCAGGCATGTGCATAAAACCATGCCTGGGTAAATGTCAGGCTGGTAAAAAAAAAAACAAACCAGTTAAAGAAGAGGTAATAGGTGGATGTGACTGGGGATTCTGCTGCTTGTGCAGCATCTGGCTTTAAGTCTCTTGGGATAAAATCCACCACACTTTTCCCTTGTAGAGAGAAGAAGATCTAGAGTCCATCAACACAGACTCTGCTGCATGGACACACACAAATGAGGTTTGGAGAGGAGTGTCCTCAAGGGTTTTAGTTGAGCAAGTGGTTGAAATGCAGAGTGTTCACAGGTTGTGCTATGGCATCCATAGGGTGTTTCCATTCTGGCATCCATAGGTGTTCCTCTGAGAAGAGTGTCCAAGGGATTTGGCCACCACAGTCTCCCTCATTTTTTTTCTGACAGCTTTGGACTTCTCAGCCTTCTGCAAACATTGCCATCGTTTGTCTGGATGATGAGTGCTCATGTTCCACGTTAGAGTCTCACTGAGGCATGGTGGCTCCACAGGAAAAGTAGCCTTTTCTCCTGGCTGAGAGTCTCAAGTGACAATTTCACTCTGCAGAAAAAGGCTGAAATTAGGTCCCATGTTGGGTAAAAATACCTTAACCAATGAGATACTGAATGAAAGCTGTTGGTTTTACTTTCTCCTTCTCTTTTTTTTTTTTCTTTTTCAAAGGAGAAATTCTTCAGTACCCAAGTTCTTGATTTGAAAGATCAAAGTGCTGCACTGAGGAGTGAATGCAGACTTATGAGGAGCTAAGATAAGACACCTCCGTCCTCGACATTCAGCGATGGTTTCCTGGTCCTTTTGTTGAGCTGGGGCCACTGCTCCTCAAGTGTGGTGCTTAAAATTATCTTGTCTTGAGATGTGCAGCTCTTCTTACCTGTTCACAGCCCAGGGATACTCCATCCACCCCATCCACCCCACAGGTTTCTGCTATGGGGATCAGCCTTTTGGCAGCTCCAGTAAGTCTCAAGGCTGCAGCCCTTCAGCCTCTTTTTGAGAGCCTGACCTAGTAAAGTCAATTAAAGTGGCCTGTAAGAGCTTTTGGACTCTCACAGATATAAAACAGAACCATAAAAACTGATGCACTGAATAAAATATAATAGCACTCTTTCTGGAATAGAAGCTGATTTATTTTAACTTGACTTAATACATTTTCTTATTCTAGCTTAAGAGCATCCAGAAAAGTTCCTCTAGTCAATTTTCAAGTGTCAACAAGCTGTTTTTCTTGGTCTCACAAACTCATCTTTGAAATGGGAATAACTTAGTCTCCCATATGGTGTCGAAAGCTACTTCATAGCGGAAATCTCCTGTATATTCATACAACATTTTAGAGGAGCAGGTGGAAATTATCTGGCAATTAAAGTTAGTGCTATGGAGCTAGGACTTGGAGTGACATAGCCAATCTATTCAAAGACCTCATCTCCTCCTGTCAGCAGTTGGTGACGTGACTGTTCATGGTGCTGCTCCTCATGGGGGGGAAAAGCCCTTGAGGAGATGGCAAAAGATTTCGGCTGATGTCTGATAACTGGCTTTGAGCTGATGGTGACATTTATCTGAAAGGAAATGGTTAAAAGCAGGTCTTTAGCAGCTCTGGCTCTGACATGGTTCTGCAGACTTATTGGGGTATTAATGAAGAAAAGTAGCATTCTGTGAATGCAGGAAGTGGCCTCCAATAAAGTTCACAAATTTCACAGAAAAACGGACATAAAAAGGTCAAGACTCTCCTCAGCCATTTTGTCTCATTTTACTTTGAGCAGTAGATTTCTCTACTCACTTAAATTACTCAGGTCTGAGCAATAGCACAGGATGGTTGCCCCCATCCCAAGGGGAAGTGTTCACCACCCTCTTGCAGCAGCAGTCCAAGATTTATCCCTCACCATTTTTCAGAATTGCTCAACACTTTCTTGACTGTTCGTAGCTGGTGTTGGATCACCAGATTTTCCTCTATTACAGAATTTACAAACTTCAAAATTCACAAACTTTTTTTTTGTTTCTCTGGCTTTTTTTAAATTATGTAGAACTCTCCTAATTCCCTCAAAGGGTCTGCTCAGACTTTCTAGACTTGACTGGAAGACCTGATGAACTATTTTACCTCCAGAGTGCATGACTGGTAGGGAGGTATAGGCATGTGTAAACAGCTGTTTTGGCTAAAAATTGATTTGAAATATTGTTTTAAATACCTATAAAAATGAAGCCCAGCACTTCATGGAGACACTGTCAATAGAGAGGAAGATTTGCAGCCTCTTTCAGACACTGCTCCTATTTAAATTTCCCTGTGATGTTAAGGTGAGGAGCATTGTGGCATTGCTGTGAAGTCTCTGCTGTGCAGAGAGAACCCCAGGTGAGACCAGCTCCCTGTGCAGCTCAGGTGAAATTCCAGAGCCATTGAAGGCCTGCTGCTCAGGGAGCTTTCTCCATCCTGCTGAGGCCAGGAGGAGAGCAGGGAATTCACTGCTTGACATGAGCAGTCTTGGAAGAGGGGAGAGCTCAGCTGCCTTAAAATTAAGCAATCAAAATTACAAGGAAACACGACTGACCTCAGTTGGAAGTGGGTGCATTTTAAATATGGGATGGTGCTTTTTTTGCAACCTGCCTAAGAAGTTTGCTAATGCCCCTGATTTATTAGAGAGGCTGAGACAAACAGCTTTGCACAGCAGCATAAGCATGCTTTTGACTTGGTTCCAGGTATGACAATAGCTGAGAGCCATCAAAAGTAGGAAGAAAATAGCTGCCAACACTTCTGTCTGACTTGGATGATCCTGATTTTCCTCTTGCTCTGTCAAACCCTGCTTGCTCAGTCCTTTCTGATGGAATTGAGGGCAGAACATCCTTCTGAGAGCAGCTTTTGTTCCTATCAGCATTTAACTGTGCTTCCTCTGTAGGATATGATCTGCAGAGCCCTGGGAAGAGAACTCTCTCCCTGTCCTTCTCCAAGAGGGATTGCTGGGTGCTGAGCACAGACAGTGGGCTGGACCTCCAAGTTTCACAGAATGCCAGCAGCAATATTCAGAGACAATATTCAGGAAAAAGGTTTGCCATTGGAAGTTTCTGAAGAAATATTGCCTCCTGCTCCTGACTATGGCAACTGGAATTAGCACACCAAACCTTTTCTTCCCTTCTCCCTGAAAAAGGACAGTGGGAGGCCAGGTAAGCCTTCACCAAACCTCAGCAAGGAAATACCTGACCTGGGGAAATTAGCTAGAAAATCATGCTAGAAAATCTGGAATATTAAACTATATTAGGATTCTGGTCCAAAATAAAGCCAGAACCAGAGTTTTGGAGGTTTTGTGACACTGGAAGGGAATATTTTTGCAATGTTTGTGAGGGGGATGATGTGTGGGCTGTGCAGTTGTAGAGTTTTGTTCCACATGCTCACGTGCCACTGCAGCTTCAGCTTTACAGAGCTTGTCCTCTTCTTCTGGGAGAGGGAAAGGACAAGTACCTGTTTGGATGACTGATAGGTAAGGTGGTGTATAAAACAAGATTGAAAAATATGACCTTCTCACTGGAAAAATACAAACTTCAGGCATTTGGGCACTTTCCTAGTCCTTTTATAAAACTTGGAAACAAATGGTTAAAAGCAGGCTAAGAATATTTACCCACAGATTAAACAAAATGTCAATTTTTTGCCTGTTTTTCCCCATCATGCTGTTTGAACCTGCTAAGAAATTAGTTTTGCTATGAGTTTTCATGCATAATTTGGGTTGCACGCAAAGGGGTTTTTTTTCCTCTAATATGTAAAATAATTGGAATTTGAGCAAAGTTGTATGTTTGAAGCTAGTACTACATGTAGCTAATGGATATGAAATTTGAAGGAGGGAACAGATCATTCTTTGGAGGTAAAAATGCTACAGTTTGCATGAGTTCAGTTCATGTACTTTGTCAGCTGCAGGTTTTGCTCTGTCCTTTGAATTTCCAGGACACAACCTTTATCTGAAGGCTTACATTGAAACTCTGAACAAGCAGTCCATGACTTTGAAGGAGAGGATGAGGGCTTTTTCCCTTACCTGAGGAATCTGCTCTTGAACTGAAGACCACAGCCTTTAAAAGCCTGGAGTGGTGATGTCTGCCTTTCAGAAATCCATGCAGGTGTGTAACTCATTACTTTTGTACCCAAAGGCATTTCTCCATGTGTTTCTTCACTAAGACTCAAAAATTCCACACTAGAATGCAATAATATTGCTCAAGGAAACTGGAGGTTGCCTTGCCTTGAAATAAATCCTGTCCCCTCATTGCTAGAAGTGCCTGAAGGTGTGTGCACTACCTGTCCCTAGAGTCATAAGCTATTTAATCATAAACTATAGGTAGTTGTGAGTTGCCATAAACAACTTGGATGCACTAAAAACTGCAGAGGGGGGAAAGGATTAAAAGTTGCAGGAGGGCAGAGAGAGGAGTCCATGCTTAGGGCCACATCTGCCCTGGTACCCAGAGATGTGCTGGAGGGGAAGAGGGAGCTGGGAGAGAGGCCCCAGCTGGGTGTGAGGCTGGAGCCTCAGGGTGCTGCTGCCCTGACCCCAGGCTGCTGCCCAGCTCCAGCTCATTTGCTGCTCTTTGAAGGTTTGTGTCAGCTTTGGAGGGGATTTTTCAAGGCAGTGCAGAGTGTGAGGGTGGCTGGTTTTTGCTGTTAGGGAGAGCAGGGTGTTTGTTCACCAGCTGCTGACAGCTCTGTCTCAGGACAAAGGGCGGGGACAGGATGTGTGAGTTTGGGGGATGAATCCCTTTCCAGACTATCCTGCCTTGGCCAGCAGTTTCTCTAGCTTTATAGCACATGTAGAATGTGTGAAGGGCTGGGGGTGTGGGGATTTTTTTCCCCTCCATCAGTCCCCAGCTCCTTTCCCCTGAAAAATCCTTGTGCTGCACTCACCTGCCCTGCACTTTTCAGCCCCTTACTTTTTCTTCCTCCACACCTTTCCAAGGGGTCTCAAGTTTGGGATAGAAGTCTCTTTTTTTCCCTCCTCTCCTCTCCTGTGGTGGATTCATCCCAATTCAAAGCTGGAGCTTGAGGTGGGCACGAGGGGGCTGAACTCAGACACTGTGGGTCAAATTGGGCTGCCTGACAAATCTGAAGTGTCCCTGAGACACTGCGCTGTGCTGGCTGACAGGGAAGAGGGGAAAGGTGATAAATGAGTCCCAAAAATGCTGTTCTGAGTGCACAGCAATGCAGAGTAGATGTGAAAACACAAGCACTGGGTAGATGCAGGCTGCCTCTCCTGAGGCTGGGAGCAGCTCCTTGCTCTCTGGCAGCCCAGAAGCAGCAGGGGAAGATGGAGTGGTCGCAGCCATTATTTTATGGCATGTCAGTAAAACTCCTGTGGGAAGGGACAAGCAGGCTGCCCAGCTTTTCACCCAATAATGCCCTTAAAAACACAACATCTTCTCCTGAGGCCCCAGCAAGAGGCTCTGCACACCTTCTCAGGTGCTGGTCATTGGTCTTGAAGATGCAGATTAGCAGTAAGTGAGGAGATTTTGTTTTTCCTGAGGTTAGAAGTGTTGTGTCAACTCTAAATTAAGACAGGTTTTGTCTGGGTGGTATCTGACACACAGCTTGCCACTTGCTAAATCTGAAATTAAGATGTTTGGACCAAAACAAAATCCCCTTCTATTAAGATATTTTAGCTCTGTTGTCTTCTGTGGGATCCTGAACAGAAGCTGCTATTTAAAGGTATTTTAGTGGGAAGCATCCATGGATGCTGATGGCAGCTCTCTCTCCACTCTCTGCTTATAGGGTGCAGACATTCTTCTTCAGCTTCTAGACACTACATCTGCTTGTTAAACTTAAAGACTGGGTTTTGCTCAAGCTTTTCCATTCTGGCTCACATTGCTCAGGGATCATGGTGCAAATGCTGCTTCTTTTGTGCAAGATCAGGGCATCAGGCCATTTGGTCTGGTTGTGTTCTGAACTGAGTGGTCACACTGCTCATCCCTGAGTGTTACTGATGGATTAGGCTCCTTTGGGTCTTGGTGCTGACAGTCCATGTCACCCAATGGCCACAAGGCTTGTGCAGGAGTGTTTCTTTGATATCTAACCACACTTCTAAGGAGAATCCCCCCAGGGCTTGCAGTTCACACTTGATGTTTGCTTATTTTCATATGCAACGCTTCAGCACTAAGAGGAGACCCTTAATATGGAAAAGTCAAATTCCAGCAAATGCAACAGTGGATCTGGCCCAGATTTCTGGCCAGAAACTCTGAGCAGAGTGAAGTAGCTACCCTGAAGTTCCTGCTCCCCAATTAGGAAGATGTCACAGCTAAGCAGCAGTCTGGTAAACTTAGGGATGTTTTTATTAAACAGCTTTGGGATGAAGAAGTATTTACACTGACCTTGTTTTTCAACTTCTCTGAGGGCCAAGGAGGAAGCTGGAGGTTCTGCAGGAAATAATTCTCCTTCATTATATAGCTTCCCATCTGTTGGGTTCGTTTTTAGGGTTTAGATTTATTCATCTCTCAGGGAGCACAGGGATTCATCTCTCAGGGATTTCACAGGCAGGAAACATTATCAGGGAGTTATCTCAGAGCACTCCTGTGTGGCATGCACAGGAGCTCAGTGCCAGCTGAGGGGGCTCAGTGCCAGGTGACACTGCTCAGGACAGGAGGTGAGAGGGTTCCTGGGGGGCCCAGCAAGCTCCCCCCAGTTCTGTGCTGTACCACACAGCACAGGTGGATGGGGCAGGAGGGTGAAGTGGGACCTTTGTGCTGTGTGAGGAAGGAGAGGTGAGCTGAGTTCTCCCCTCGGTGTCTGTGGTGATAGTTTCCCAAAAATATCATCCACAGTTGTGATTCTGTGCAGTGGTGGAGAGGATGACAGGCAGTCAGCACTCTGGTGGTGTCACCAGTCCTAAGCCTGCATGGAGGGTACAGTTCTCCCAAGCACTTGAGAGACTCATCATTTCCACTTCAATCCTATGATAACTCAAGGGGATGTTTCCCATTTTCCTTTTGGTGCCCAGTAAAATGGTCAGTGAGTCAAAGCAGGAGCAGCCACCACATCTGAAATGCAGAGTGCCACACAGGGCTGTGAGTCAGATCCTGACAGAATCAGGTGGGCAGAAGGCTGTGAGCAGCATCCTGGGCTCCCAAATCTGGTGTGGCACGGAGCAGGATGACCTGCAAGAGGTGAGGTGACACCAGGCTTGACAGGCAAGCACCTGCTGGTTGGTGTGTGCTTTAATGGAACTATTTATAGCCTTTTGGAAAATGTAATTAAAAGTGAAATCACCCATTTGACTTATGGTTTATTGGTGCCATCTAATTAAAGTGGAAGAAAAATTTCCAGGAGGAGAAAAATGCTGTAGTGAGTGCAGGTGGGATCCCAGTGGGAAATGGGATGGATAACTCTGGCTGCAGGAAATGGGGGCAATGATTTCCTGTCACACCCAGCATGCCTCTCCTCATTGCCATCCCCAGCGAGTGGAGGCAGGCTTAGGGTAGTGCTGCACTCATGATGTGATCCTTGGGCCATTCCTGCAGCAGGCAAATGTGGTTTTGCCACCCTTCTGCTCAAGGGACAGTGACCTGTGTGTGCTGCAGTGTTTCTGACATCTTTTATTGAAGGACCTTGAAATGAAGGCAATGCTGAGTCCTTTAGCAGTAGACCTGAGTAAATTAGGAAATACCCTTATAAAAGCATCTCATTCTGTAGCTTCCCCTGCTCAAGCTGGAATGAATTATAGGAGTTTAAAGGAACAAGGAAGCACATGGTGTGGAGCCATGGAAATTATGTCCATCAGCCTTTTCCTCAACAGCCTTTGCCTATCTGGGCACAAATGCCATGGTGTTCCAACAGGGCAGCTGGGCATCACTGGAACAAGCTAATTTTCATTTCAGTCTTGCTCTCACATGGTATTTTCCTGCTCTGTCAGTGCCTGGTGTTTCACCTAACACCTGGCTTCAGATCATTTATGGGGCATGGAAGAATTCTGCTCCCATTTGGAAAGCTTGGGTTTGTTCAGGTGGCTGCAGCATCATTTTACACGAATGAAAACCTTGCTAAAGCAGGAGACAAGTAACCTTTCTTGCCTGGTTCATGAGTTTCAAGGCAGTGTTGGACTCCCTGAGGAAGAAGGGGTTTGTTAGCTCTTAGAGGCAAAGAGAGTTATTCCGTTCTGTGCCCATCTTCTGAGAGGCAAAGCAGTCATGGCACCTCATCCTCCAGCAACAAGCCATGTTTAGCCTTTCCCATGGCTCTTCCCAGTTCTCCATGGCCAGGCTGCTCCAGACTGAAGCCAAGCTTGGAAGGAGCCTGAGGGAGGGCTCTGCAAAGCCTTTCCCATGGCTCTTCCCAGTTCTCCATGGCCAGGCTGCTCCAGACCAAAGCCAAGCTTGGAAGGAACATGAGGGAGGGCTCTGCAAAGCTGCCGTGGCAGAGCAGGCAGAGCTTTCCTCGTGCTTGCTGCAGAGCTGGGCTCCTGGCACCCCCCTCCATGAACCCCTGCTCTCACACCTGTTCTCACTGCAGAGACACTTCTTGCACCTCCCACAAGTGCACATGCTTGGGCTCCAAGAGCCTCCCTGGATTTCGGACCTCCGTGTGATGGGAATGAATTAGACTTGGCTGAGGGATGGGATTATTGCAGACCTGTCACTTCACAGTATGTTCCTGTTACAGCCCACACTCGTGTCTGCTAGTATTTTAAAGTAAACTTTAATTAGCATTTTCCCAAGAGTGTGAATAAATTGTTTTATTGTTGTTTTGCTGTTGGTTTTGTTTTAAGGAAAGGAGTGTTTACTCACCAAGGACATGTTTCCAAACTCTCTATCTGCACCAGTCCTGGTTTTTATGGTGTCTCATCACAGATCCCTGTAAAGCTCTGCGTGGGGCTGGGAGCAGGGCTCCTCAGGGCTGGGGTAAGATGTGCAGTGGAGGTCCATGCCAGTGTTGGAGTATTTCTGAGTTGTGTTGGAGCAATGCTGTCAGACTCCTGATGGCTGTGTCTCACTCATTTACTAGCAAATTATTCCAGGGGAGTTTCTCCAGTCTAAGGAAAGCTGTGTCTGCCTTGGTTTGGTTACCTGTGGGCTCAGCTTGGGCTCATTGACCTCAAAAGTCCTGATTAACTGCTGTCTAACCAAATCCAGCAGCACTGAGCAGATCTCCTCTTACTGTAAATACCATCTGAGCTGCTCTTTGCAGGGGATGTTGAGTGTGTTTCCCAGCCCTCAGTCCAGGGAGGGTGAAGCAGGTGCCTGATGTGGTGCAGAGATCTGCTCACAGACAGCAAAGGAATGGAAGGGATGTTTTGCACGTGGCTGAATTCCTGCAGAATTACTTTACAGCTGAAAATAAGCACACTAATAATGTGTGAAGGGTTCTACCCACCCAACCCACCTATTAGGTGGAATTTGTGAAAGTGGTGGAGTAATGGATGAGCTATGGTGGAATAGGGGATGAGCTACAGACCTGTTTGTCCTCTTTGAGGGGAGAGTGTTAAAAGAGGGCTGGGAAATGGGGCTGGGCTGGGCTGTTATCTGTGAGTGCTGGCACAGCCTGGCATCCCCATCCCATCCCACCAGTTTTAAAAGGTGCTGTGAGGAAGGTAAACCCACTGCCTGGAATACCAGAGGCAGGGAGAAGTAAACCAGCAGCTGGGGGGGGGGGGAGGGGAGGATGAGTAAATTTAGAAGCCTGGGTGGTAAGGAAAAAATTTTGGAGGGAAGAAGGTGCTGCCTTGGGTGAGCCACTAGGACTCCATTGGCTTTTGCATTGCAGGGAAACACACTTGAGCAAATGTGCTGGTGTGAAGTGTTCAGGCACAGAGACTGCCTCCTTTTAGTTTCAGCCATGCATGGCTTTGGTTCCACCCATCTTGTTTAAACAAATACACTCGGTGGGGATGAGGCAAGGAAAATCCTGTTCTCCGCTCGCCTGCCTTCTTCCCTCTGCTCTTCCAGCAGGGACACTCAAAACACAGATGGAGATCAAGGCGTTGGGTTTTAACAGATCCAAATCAATTTGATGTGTCCTTAAAAAATCCCACAGTCATTTCCAGTGGCATCAGCAGAGCTGCTAACAGCTGAGCGTGTGCCCAGTCACTTGTTGCTGCTTGTACTGGTTTTCTCATCATGAATCCCTTCTTTCCCTGTCATGTGAAGGCTCCAAGTGTGGCTTTTTGGTGGCAGCGACACAGGAGCATCTTGAGAAGTTACAAAGTGGGTTATCTGGAGTGTCACCATGGGAGCAGCAAAACTGGGTTGGCATCTTGTGCTTCTGAGCAGGGCTTGTTCCTCTGTTCCTCTCTCTCTGGTGAGACCTCTGTCAGTGAGTGCCACATGAAAATGCTCCAGACAGGTGATCAAAAAAAGGATAATGGATAATGCCTGGGAATCAAAACACCCAAATCTCTCACCTGTCAGCAGTGAAAATGGGCTAGAGGCCCTTCCAGCAGTTCTTCAGAAGGCACAATCTTCTTATCAAAGGAGATCTCTCTGCCCACTGGGAATGAGCTGCCCCCATTGCTTCCTAAGATGAGATGGGCAGCCCACGCTGCACTTACCCACTGGTGTGTGGCAGTGTCCTCATTTGTGTGAAAATACATATTTGGTGACTTGCAAAACCCCAGGAGGCTTCAAATTAGGAAGGATTATTCTTTTCATGCCACTTTTTCTTTATTCTTTCCCCTAGGGAAGACCTCAGACCTCTGCAATCCAACCTCCCACCTGGAACAGGACTGTCTCCAATACCAGATCATGTCAGCTGTGGCTTTGGCTGCCCAGAGCCTGATCACTGCTGTGCGTATGGATGTCACCACTTTCTGGATGACCTGTTCCAGCTCTTTCTACCCTCCTAGTCCAATTTTTTTTTTCATAATATCCAGTCTGAACCTCAAAAGTCACAATATGTGGTCATTGCCCTTACCTGCCAATACCAAGAGGAGTGGCCCTCTCATCATCGCAACCCCCTGTCAAATCCAGTGGCCAGGAACCTGTAGAATTTGGCACCAATTTCCCTTTTTTACTGGTTCTGTGTTCAGGAATCACTCCTTTTACTCCTTGGCATTGCTGCTGAAGGAGAAAGGAGTTTCCTGTGGCCATGACCTCCCCAGCTGGGGAAGAGCAGTGTCAGGCTCAAGCCCTGAGGAAAGGTGGGAATGTCCAATCCATGCAAATCCATAGGGCAAACTGTTTCTTTAAAGAAGAGTTCATTTGCTTTTCCCCTGTAGCTTATTCTACCAAAATTGAAAAGAGAGGATTCAGAAATTATTGGCATCAATTTTTAGTATAAAAGTTTACAAGGGACTGAGTTCTGATGCACATTCCAGGTCTCTCCTATTATCTTACCCTTCTCCTGACTCACCTGGTCTGGTTGTTCTGTGTTGCTCCATCCTGGGGGAAGCAGAGCACTCAACACGTTGCTCACCTCTGCTGTGACCTCTCTGATGCCACACCTTTGTTGGATGACAGCAACAAAAACAGCACAGAGAATTCCCAAAAGGGTGAGGACTCCTTAATCCCTTCAGAAAACCAACCTGATACTCCGTGGGTGGGTCCCTGCTAGTCTCAGGGTGAGTTAAAATCTCCTTCCTCATCCACAGCTCCCAGCCTTTCAGATCACACCGAATGAATGCAAGGGCCAATCCCCTGTGCCTCTGGCCCCTCTTGCCTCCTTGTTTGCAGAGGTGGTGCCTCATGGGGACAAGGGTCTCACCCTCTTAAAATCCCAGCTGTCCTCCCTTTTCCTAATTCCACACGTGCCTGTCATATCCATGGGTCAGTTGTTTGCCTGGAAGCCAGCAAGACAGCCCCCTCATGACCAGTGCCTTAGCTCAGCTGACAGTTTTGCTGCTCCTCC
>NW_005054463.1:1119462-1123380 GCF_000277835.1 Geospiza fortis | reverse complement strand
TCTGGAATGAATTCTTTGTCTGTTTATTTAGCATCTTTCTTCCATCCTGTGTTTTGCTCAGACACGTCACCATGGTACCGAGGTTCCCTGTGGTCAGTATTAGATATTAATCATTGAGATGGTGCAGGATTTGTCTCCATTTGCACAGGAAAAGGATAAAAAGAATTCAGTTGTCCATGTTATGGGATAGACTGTGGGTGAGACCAGACTCATGGACCCCATTCCTTTCTAGTCAGTCCATCCTTTCCATTTGGGGCTTAAAGAAAGACACGTTCCATAGGACAGACCCCGATCCCTGTGTTATGAAATCTTGACATTTCTCTCCCTTCCCTGGATTTGCAAGGTTGTGATTTATCAAGCAAGAACACAGAAAACCAACACCTTGTTCTACAGCCTCACTGCAGGGATGATTCATATGGGCTGCTGATGGCACCTGACACTGCATTTTGGCTGCTCTTCTGGAAACAGTGAACCCTTTGTGGATATCTGGTCATTAGATTATGAATTTTTGTTTGCTCCCACCTCCGCTTACTTCAGGCTCAGATGCCACACATCTTCATTAATCCTCTTAGCCCTCCCTGGTTTGGTTGCACCTTGTTCCCTGGAAGAAAGGAATTTGATAATGCACCAGTGAAATGAGCTGCAGTGATCTGACACCCAAACCCAGAAACAAGCAACACTTTCTCCACAGAAAAGCCCCACCAATTACTCTGTCAGTTTATTTACCTGGCACAGTCCCAGACCACTCCAAGGGTGGGATGTGTGCTGGGCAGTGCCTGCTGGGATGGACTGGGGGCACACAGAGGGGCTTCTGTGGGCTGGATGGGGCTGTGGCAATGCTGAGAGCAAAGTCTCCAGCACACAACAGCCACAGAATCTGTCTGAGTTCAGCAAAGCACATTCTGTAAACTTGGGCTTGTTTAATGGGAAAACAAATTTTAAAAAAAAGGGAAGGAAAAAAAAGAAGGAACCTGCTGGAAAAGAGGGGTTTCCATGGCTATGGAAGGTGCAGACAGCCTAGATCCCATTGTGTCATGGGATTCCCCCATGGATCCTTTCTGCCCACAGTCAATGGTCAGGGCTGTGCAGCACCTCAGGGATTCCAGAGAGAGGCCTTTACCCCTCTGAGTCTGATGGCTCAATGGTTATGGCTGGCTTATGGATTAATGATATATAATGATGTAATACTTGTCACTTTTAACAATTTTCCATGAAAGGCAGGGGTGACAGTAAATACATTTTGCTCTCAGCTGCTGTGGCATGGCAGCTGTTTGTTTGTACCTGCATGACAGAGCCTGTCCCAGCTCTGTGTCCCAAGTCATGGCAGGGCCATCCTGTGAACCCCCAGTAGGTAATTACCTGCTTGTCCAAAGGAACTGGGAATTTCTGGTGGATTTTATGTGCATGTGCATAAACAGGAATTCACTAAGGTTTTTTTTTTCCCAGCAATCTCCTTAAACCTTTCAGAATAAGTAAAACTTCAGTGCAGCAATTGGAAAAATGCAACTTTTTTTAAACTTCCTGCAAGGATAGCCAAAACTTTTCCTTTCATAACAAAACAGCTGCATCCTTAACTCTTGGAGAGCCTGCATCCCTCTGTTTTGGTGACTAATATCCCATCCCTGGTGTGCTGTATCCATGTTCCCAGCTGCCCAGAAGCCAGTGCTGCTGCAGGGTCTGGGGGCCAAACCCTGGATCAGCCTGGCTTGGTGTCACACACACCAGACATGCAATGGCTTTTCCTCACCATGACTCATGGAATGGGTGTGCCTTCTGCTTCTCTTGGAGCACTTAACTGGAATAACTCAAATGGAGAGGGAACACCTTGTACCTTGCCTGGTGTGCTTGTGCTGGTCTTGCCACAGCCCTGGAGCAAAACCAGGGTTCTCATCCGGCCTGAGAGACATCCTTGGCACAACATTTGTAGGTTTTCCAAGTGCCACATCCATGCATGCCCTTCTGGATCATAGAAACAGAATATTTTGTGTTGGAAGGGGTCCTCAAGGACCAGAGAAGTCCTGACTCTGATGTGGTGAATGGCAGAGTCCCCATGAAGCTAAGATTTCACAGGACTATCCCAGAAATACAGCTTGTCAGATTTATGGCGTAGCTTCTTCTTTTCCTTCGGTGCACAGTTCACTAAAAATCACCTTTTCCATGTGCACATCTGCCTTCTACCCCAGATCTTGGGATTTATGTATCAGGCTACTGACAACCAAGCTGTTCTGGCTGAAAACCAAAGTATTTTTGTGCAAAAAGCATTAGCATTTCCCATGGGAACTGTGGTTTTCCAGTACCTTCTGCTTCCATTCTCCTTTCAGGACCAACTTTTGTTGTAACCTGCAGCTCCCAGGGTGTGCTCCCAGCTTTCCCAGGACACAGAGTGGCTGTGCTAAGCTAGGAAAGTCTTTAGAGTTCGAGGTCTTATGAATTTGGGTGAAAAAAACTTAAGTGGAAAATGTAAAGGCTTTAAGGGACAAAAACTGAAGCCTGGTGGCACATTTTTGAGTCATGGTATTTTGCTGAAATTTTTTTTTCTCCTGCGTGGAATTCTGATAAAACCAAAATGGTGTATCAGCACTTTCTGAAGGAAAATACCTTTTCCTCCTAATTTCAGTCTAGCTTACTCCTATAACAAGAAGGAAGTTTTCACTTCCTTCTACTACTTTTTTTGAGTAGTTGCCTTATGAGGGATTTAACAAATGCGCCAAAAGCAACTTTTTAAATTTTCGTTTTTTAAAAAAGATAATTTTAAAAATCCATTTGTTGCCGCAGTAGTGGCTTTCTGGCATTAACAGAGTTTTGTAAATGATAGCACCTCTGCTGACGTACTGATAATTGGGTGTATTCTAGTCCGCCTAAGAAGAAAACGGGGCTTTTTTTTTTTTCAGCCGCAAAGTTCCTCCTGGAGTCAGAAAACAATGCGCCCAGCTATTTCCAATCCATGGAAATCACTGGTTGTGTTTATGCAGCAATTAAAGGGGGATTACAGCCGCTCCAGAGCTCGGCATCCCGTCCCCTCCCCTGCACACACCGGGAGCCTCAAAGCCACATTGTTCCCGCAGCCGCCAGCGCCGGGACAAGGCGGGATGGGAGAGGGGACAGGAGCTGCTGCCCGGAGCGGCATCCCAGAGAACCAGCAACAGCGAGAACACAAAGGGAAAGGGCGGGGGAAGGAACCTGAGTTAGGCTCTCTGCTTCCAGAGGTGTTCCCCGTGCCCATCCTCGGTGCGGGGCAGCGGGAAGGGAACCGTCCCTGCCAAGCCTAGCCTGGCACTGGTCCTGCGGGGGATGTGCCGGGAGGGCTGGGGACAAGCTCCCGGTGCTGGGAGCGCTGCTTTAGCGGGAGGGGCTCCCTTTGGAGGCGGCATCCCCAGGGACAGGGCTCCTGCTCTGCTCGGGGCTCCGGCTGGGGTGGAGCAGGGTGAACGTGTGTCCCTGTGAGCAGGGTCTCCGTGAGCAGGGTCCCTTTGGAGCAGGATGCCTGTGAGGAGGATCCCTGTGGCTCCGAGTGGCTCTGTGAGCAGGATCTCTTTTTCTAGCAGGATCCCTGTGAGCAGGATCCCTTTGAGCAAGGTCCCTTTGAGCAGGGTCCCTGTGAGCAGAATGCCTGTGGCTCCAAATGGCCCTGTGAGGAGGATCCCTGTGAGCAGGATTCAGTTTTTAGCAGGATCCCCATGGCCCCGAGTGGCTCTGTGAGCAGGTTCCCTTTTATAGCAGGATCCCTGTGAGCAGGTTCCCTTTTATAGCAGGATCCCTATGGGCAGGGTCCCTTTTTTAGCAGGATCCCGGTGGGCAGGATCCCTTTTTTAGCAGGATCCCGGTGGGCAGGGTCCCTTTTTTAGCAGGATCCCCGTGGGCAGGATCCCTTTTTTAGCAGGATCCCGGTGGGCAGGGTCCCTTTTTTAGCAGGATCCC
>NW_005054463.1:1116971-1119027 GCF_000277835.1 Geospiza fortis | reverse complement strand
GGGCCGGGCTCCCACAGGGTGCGGAGGGAAGCAGAGGATGGCGGGACGAGGTGCTGGGGACAGTAGTGCCACCGAGTGCCACAGAGCGACTGCAAGCATGGGACTGAGGGAAAAGCGACCAAGGAGAGAGGGATGATCCCGCCAGGAGCGTCCTGGGCACGCCAGGAGAGCCCAAGGGAGTCAGGAGGCGCTCCCTGGCCAGCGCCTCCAGCTGCCGGAGTTCCCGCGCTCCCTCCCTCCCTCCCACAGAAACCCGAGCCTGCCCCACCCACAGGGACACACGGGCTGTGGACAATCTCTGCAAGAAACAGATCTGCAAAGGAACTGAAAAAGAAAACAACACCACCAAAAAAAGATAAAACCCAAGCCCCCCAACAAAACAGGTTTTGTGGAGGGAAATTGTTGTGACCCCGACTTTGGTCATGGCCACAGCTGCACCAAACCTGAGTGCCTCACTCCTAAAAATGACAGCACCTAGGGCCAGAAATACCTGTGCACACCGGTGGAAGCTTACTTTTTCTTTCTTTTCCCTCTGTAGCACGGAGCCAGCGATTCCTCATGAAGGGAAGACGATTGCAAAAGCCGAAGGGCCTTCCTTACCCTGCTAATGGTAGGTCAAATAAATGGGGGCCTGAGAAGCATTGAGCTGGGAGCAATCAGCCCATGTGGTGACATCCCCCTCCCTGGGCAGGCAGCATCCAGAGCATCTGTGGGGATGACCTGATACTACAGAATGCAAGAAAGGATACCTGAATTTTGCAGCATTTGAATTTTGCAGCATTTGTTGGCTTTTCGGTCTCCCTGTGTGGCTCTTCTGCACTGTAATCTGGCCAGTGTAAAAGATGTGCAATGGCACAGAGGCAGATCAAGGTTTTGGGTTGGTTCTGAAGCCCCTTTGCACACCCATGGAATCATGCATTAGTCTGTGTTGGGACAGACCTCTAAAGACCATCCAGTCCAACACCATCTCCAGCTAGACCAGGCTGCTCTGAGCCCAGCCCAGCCTGACCCTGAATGATTTCAGGGATGAGGTGGTTGATGATGATGATGATGATTTCATCCATCACCACTCTGGGCCATCCCGTGTCCCTTGCAATGCTGGTTCCAGAGGTAGCACCTGCTGCCAAAACCCCTGGCGAGGAGCAGGCTCCATCTTTTCCCTGGGTTTTGCCTCAGCTTTGTCTCTCCTGCCTGCGGCAGCCGGCACTGCCCGGCACACTGCGTGGCTTGCAGGGGCATCTAGTGGCCGGATGCTGCAGGAGGGATCCGGGCAGCCCGAGGTTCCCACACAGGGGCTGTCCCACAGCCAGCACCTGCAGAAGTTCTACCAGTAATTCCCCCCAGCGCTTCCCAAAAATTTTTGGAGGCTCAGCACAACTTTGCAGGTGGCATCGACCCTCCTTGCGCCGAGCACGTGGCACTGATGTCAGCGACAGTGGCACCCTGCACACATCACTGTGGCTCCCTGGGTGCAAACAGCACTTTGGAGGGGGCCTGTGCTGCTGCACAAGTCTTGGTGGTGTGATTTATTGAGCTCGGGCATATCTCAGCTTAAAAAGAATCTCAGAATTGGGTGGGAGGAAGAAAAACCATCCTGTGCTGTTTTGCAGAGCCAAAATTTCTCTCTAGCGTGGTACAGGTGAGCAGAACCAAATCTGCTGCTGCCCAGAGGAGCCAGGCACACTGCAGGGACACCCAGCACTGCTTTCACTCTCTTTAAATGCTCAGAGGAACATACCTGTGTCCAAAACTCCCTGAAAGTAAAAGTGCAGTGTGGTGTATTGGAGGCTGATAAACAAGGCTCTTTTTTAAGGCCCCGTGACTCATGTCTCCTGGATTTTATAGGAAAATGCACATAAAAGCAATTACTGGGGTGTGAATTATTTAGTTTCTTAATGGCCTGACAGCTTTGACAGCTCCTAGCTTGTTATCTAAGCTGTTATCACAAACCCTCTTGATCTCCCAACTTTAACATGACTTTTAATTATGCTTTCATAAAAGGACAGACAATCTGCAGTCTGGTTTCCATTCAGTCAAACTTATTTAAACCAGGGAA
>NW_005054463.1:1102767-1116928 GCF_000277835.1 Geospiza fortis | reverse complement strand
TTTAAAGATATGTCTGAAGAGATGTCTAAAAACAATTGCACAGATAGCTTAGAGTCTGTTCTTTGTATGACTGCAGGATGGAAAAGGAAAAAAAAAGTCAATTTAAGAGGACTTGGAGAACTCAGCAGCAATGGTGATGGACATCACATACATGGAGAGATGTGAGCTGGAAATAGAGTGTAAAAGTTAGAAAGGTTGCACTAAAATTACAGTAAAAGACACAATGAGCAATGTTACAAAGTAAGTTTTCTATATTCTTCCAGATCAGTCATCCAACAGGTGGGAGGGAGCAGGTTAGGGGTGTTTGTACAATCTGGTTTCTTTCTCCCTGTGCATGTGCATTGAAACATGCTCCTTAATGCAAACATCAGATATTCATGTTTCTATATGACCTATTATAAGCATCTCTTATTGGAAAAGAGCAGCCTATATGACCAGAAGGGCTCTGGAGTTGCAGAGATATTGAGTAGATCCCATACATCAGGTGTTTGTTGGTCTGTCCAGTGACAGGCTGCTGTTTATCCTAAGATAAAACAGCATGTTAGGGAAATGCCTCTGTCAACTGCATTTCTATGGAAAATGCTTTTGTAGAGGGAAAATGTAAGGAAAAGGTAAGATGAGAAAAGGGGAAAAAAGAAAAAAGAAAAAAAGTAACTTGAGAAATTCAGGGGCAATAAATCAGCACACCAGATGGTATTCATCTGTGAATGCCGTGCAAAGCTACCAATTTAAAAAAACTGCACGGGAGTGTGCCATTAGAATGCAGACACAATATCTGCCCAGTCTCACTACCCTTCTCTGTGCTGCCTGGCCAGGGGACTTGGCTCTACCTGCCCACATCTCCAGGTGTCTTCAGAGTCCACTTGGCATCCCCACTGCAGCCTTGGAAAATTTTCTGTGTCTTGGAGAATTCTGTTTACTGCCTAATTCTCTTAATTGCAGCGAGGAAGTGCAGCTAAGTGTATTCTGAATAATCTCCTTGAAATCCAAGAGACTGATTTGCAATGGTCTTTCTGCCAAGTGACACTCCTGCGGAGGAAAATGCTTTGTGTTGAGTTCACATGCCTTTCCTGCTGGATTTTAGATGGCTTTTGGGTGGCCTGGCCCCGTATAGAGCAAAATTGAGAGTTTGGGATCCACTTGCATGTGGAACTGAAGGTCAGCAGGGGAGTTTGGTGTTGCTGTCAGTGTGTGATCCAGCAGGGGCTGCTGCTGGTGTCAGTTCCACTCTACAGACCATCCTGGCCATGCTGAGTGAGGCTCTACAGGTAATTCCCATGGCTGGGGTGCACTGGGTGGGAAATAAAATGGCAAAATCCAGTTTTGGGGCTGCAGCACAGGGCAGCATCAGGAGAGAGCATTCCCAGCTGGCTGGAGGGAGCTGCTTGCAGGGAAAAATGTCAAGTAAGGACCAAGCTGTAAAATACTGGGAGGGTGCACTCAGTGTGCCAGCTCTGAGGAAAACAACACACTTTTGTCCAGTTTGGGATTTTTAGCAATTCTTTGAAAGCAAAATAATGGGGATAAGGGAATGCAGGACAATATGTGGAAAAAAGGTAGCAGGTAGATTACAAAGCCCTTGTTGAGAGTTTGGGAAATTGCAGCCTGCACATACTGGGATGTCAGTGATTAAGCAAACCCTCCTGAATCCTGTTTTCACTCTTCCTTGCCTTGAGGATAAATTCTGCAAAAGTGTGAAGCTGTGGCAGGTACACAGGTGCATAAGACAGGGGGCTCTTTTGGTTTGGGGATGAGCCACACAAATTTCCCCTCTTTTAGATTAAAGGGAGATGCTGGTTGTGAGTACTGTTTAGAATATATTCGGTGTCTCAATAAAAAAAAAAAAAGAAAGTGTTTCATTCTCCAGTCTGAAAATTATTATTTGTAAAGAAAAGAAAATTGATTTAAAGGCCACAGAAGCAAATTGAGGGGTCAATTTTGATTTTAATTCCAACAATTAATTAAAGAACTCTTCTGGAAAGGTTTGTAAAATTAATATTGATCTCAGATACCAGGCACTCTGCAGTCATTCTCCATCCTGGTTTCAATCCTCCTGTTCTGATTAATGGATGGGGTTTAGCAGCAGCAGCAGCAGCAGAGCTCTGTGACAGGGCGGCTCAGCAGTGCTGTGCTGGGACTGGGACTCATCCCAGGAGTACAGGGCTCCTCCTGACAGCAGAGCTGGCACCTTTCTGCCACATCTGGCCACACCAGTGGCACGTTCAGAGGGTGCTTTGGTGGCCAGGTGTCAGTTCTGCTTTGTTGGGGAGGCAAGGACACATTTGATGCTGGAAGAAGCAGAAAGAGCTGGTAGCCACTTGGAAGGGCCTGGAGCACAAGTCTGATGAGGAAGGGCAGAGGCAGCTGGGAGTGTTCACCATGGAGAAAAGGAGGCTCCAGGTGGACCTACAACTCTCTCCAATTCCCTGGAAGCATTGCAGTGAGGTGGGGGTTCGTCTCTTCTCCGATGTGACGAGTAACAGGACGTGAGGAGACAGCCCCAGGTCGCACAGGAGAGGTTTGGATCAGTTAGAAATATTAGGAAATTTTTCTTCTCCCAGAGGGCTGTTGAGCACTGCCATGGGCTGTCCAGGGCAGTGCTGGAGTCACCATCCCTCCCTGGAGGGATATGGAGGATCACAGCTGCTCATGATGATCCTTCCCAAATGGAACAGTTTTATGATTTTAAAAGAAAATTGTCTGTAGAAACAGTACCAGAATTGCTTCATGTTTTTGAGTTGTTTTGGGCAGTTGGGTTGGGATTCTCTCACGGGCTGGGGTCTTTCACCACCAGGTATCGCCGATGGCCAGAGAAGATGATATTTTCTCTATCCTCTCTTTTCTTTCTTCTCTCTCTTCTCCCCACTCCTTATGAACACTTGTTTTAAGCCAGCAGATTTTCGAGGCATGGAGATGGGTGAAGGGCATAGTTCTGTTTCTGACCTCTGCTGTCTCTGTTTCTGTGCCATAAACATACAAATTTAGGAAGGGTTAACCTGAGCAGCTGCCCAGAGCACTCCCCCAGTTCCCCTTGTCCTTGCAGGTGCCCTTTATACCAACTACAAACCACACATTTCTCCAGCTGCGTGGGAAGAGCTTGCCAGGAAAATCACCTCTGTCCAGGGAGTTTGGTGAGGCAAAAACCACCTCAGTGTTTGCAATCCTACAGTGACAACAAATGGATTTCTAGTGTCACCTGGGCCTAAACCAAGCAGCATCAGCTTTAACAACATTATTGAATGTATAAGCCTGGAAAGTGAATTTCCAGGCTCAGAAAGTGTTTCTACCTGCTCAGTATTAGTCATGTTCACTTTATGGGAGGGTATTTAGATTACCAGGTGAGGGGTATTTAGCATAACTTTAAGAGTTAGGTGTAATTCTAGTCACAATGTAGCATGAAAAACAAAAATCAAAGTTTTCAACGTTGGGAATTGCTGCATGGCTGGAAGAGAATCCCTAACAATGAAATACAGCTGATATTTAGTGTCTTATTGTTTTATTTACTACTGCCTTTACAGCACACCCAGCTAGTTAGCCAGCTACTTATAAAACATATTTAATGTTTGGAGACACTCAGTACAGCTATAAAATGATTTTTAAGGGCATGCAAACATCATGTTTTAATGACTACAGGCACACTCGAGTTTCCTTTGGAAAAAACTCCAAATAAACCCCCATTTTCTGAGCAGACTCAATTGTGTCATCCTGAGTTTTGTAGATGAGCTACACAGCTCAAACTGGTTGACTTCCCGGCACTTGATGGGAACCATTTAAAAGGATAAACGTGGAGAGATCAATACCCCTTACATACTGTAAGTGATGCAGCACCGAGTGCTCAAGGGCTGTTAAAACCCTGTGAACGACTGCTCAGAAATCAAACGGGAGGGGGGAAAAAATAAATAAACAACAGCTGCACTGTGGTTTTAGGGACTTAGTCCCATTTTTTGTTGCACGGGGGTTCTACCTGCAGAGCTGGTGGTGATCTTTCAGGCAGGTTTCCCTGGATTTTATTCTTTGGTTTTATTCCTTGGTTGATGTGAGTTGGAAGGAAGGCAGAACCCCAGTGAGCAGGCAGAGATGGGAAGAGGCAGCCGTGTGTGTTTATCTGCTTGTGGAAATGGGGAATCCAGAGGCAAACAGGCTCAGCAGCCCCTGGGTGCAGGTAATTGAAAGTGAGTGCTGGAAGCACCCGCTCGTGTTTCATGCTCCAAGGGTTAATGCTCTGCTGGGGCACTTAAACCGAGCTCCTTGGAGAGCCCACATGGTATCTCCTGCCTATCCCTCAGCCATTACTTTGTTCCTCCTTTCAGTAAATCCTGATTATTCAGGACAGGGTAGGTTGGTTTTTTTCCCCGTGGCAGGCTCATGCTGGCTCACCCTTTGCACATTATATTCATCAAGAGGCTCTGCTGCATTCCCTAAGGATCTGTGCTTTTTCCTGGAAGTGTGAGGAGGGACTGGGAGTCTTGGGAGAACCATTAGTTCATTTGGAAAGGATTGATATGGATCTGGCCTTCTTCCAGTGCCTCCACTGTAGAAATGATAATTTATCATTGAAAAGCACACATTATTTTTGTTAGCAGATCAGCTACTTCAGTCTCAACTTTTCTGGATGGGTGCCATGGAAACCCAAATGATTTATTATAATTTAGAGGTTGGGATTGAACAAGCACCTCTTTATCTCTCTCTGTACATCTCCATTGACTCTGAGCTGTGCTGTGGCATGTAGGAACACTCCATGTGCTACACCAGGGAATTTATAAACCACAGTGATGCTACAGGTGTGCTGCTGCCTCTCATCTGCAGGTACCTGTGGGCAGGTAATGTAAAGCTGCCTTATGCTATCAGCAGGGTGGCCAAATAATCCAGGACAGCAAACTTTCTCTCCTGTGATTATTTTGCGGGTGCAGACACCAGGACTGAGACATTTAAAGGAGAAGATACATATCCCCGAGGCTGAACATAAAATATTTATATGAAGAGGCCGTGGACTAATAAATTTCAGTTATAAATGTTTACAGCTGAAGGTAGTAATAAATAACCTTCCAAAAGCAATATTTCAATTTGCACTTATTGTACTTTACTGCACGTTATATTTTCAGGAAACAATAATAATTATAACAGGACATGGAATTAGCTCATGCTTAATGAATGATTACCCAGTTTAGCTGTGATCGTTATAACATCAGGGCACAATTAAAAGTGGGAAATGTTGTTTATTCTGGAGAGACAGGGGACTGTATCTCCATGTATACATCCAACTAATGCATAATCTGTTCATTAAGTTGGGACTGAGGTGGGTACACTTTAATAAATTTGTCAGATGACTCCCCAGCTTCAGCTGTGCAGGCTTCACATGGTCCTCAGCAACAGAGGGTTAAAGCCAGGATAAAATTTAATTTTCAGTGACCTCAATGTCCATCTCCTACTTATTTGCTAGAATCCAGCTTCAGATCACCACTCTGGTGTTCAGTGCACCCAGCCTGGCTGCTCTCTCCTCATTACTTAGGGCAAGACTGTTGTCATCTTTAACCTGTGTGTGCTTTGTGCCTTTCCTTCGAGTTGTCACCTTGCAATTAAATGTTTGGGATGGGTTTCAAAGAGAAATAAATGGTCCTGGTGAGGTGGATGGAAATGCTGCATTGGAATCTCTGTTGGGTTGATTCAGCCTGGAGTGGTGCAGGTGGAGTGGTTTGTACTGCCTAAAAATGAGTCACTGGGTGCAAAGCAAGCACCTGCTAATAAATTTGATTGTCTGTCTCATCTTGTGGTGACAACAGCTGTGTTGTGACTGGGACCAGTAAGCTCTGGCCAAAAGGGGAGAGCCCCTGGGTTGTCTGTCTGGCACATCAGCCTGGGACAGGGAGGGGGATAATAGTTACAAATAACTGGATATTGCCTTGGCAAGCAAGCTGGAGGACTCCTATCTAACCCAAAGCCCTGACAGATGGGCTTCACCTTCTCTTAGGAGGGGCAGCTGTACAAAATTGTTAAATACAAATTGTTCGATCCTGTGGGCAATGCAGAGACAGGGAGAGGCTTCCTCTAAGGTTAATTTCACAGAATGACAAAATATTTGGAGCTGGGAGGGGCCCATACAGAAATCAAACCCACAACCTGCCATTCTTAGCACCACCTGTGGCTATTTACCTCACCCTGATCACAGGGAGCTGTGGCTGTCCTAGGGGGGCTTCTTACTTATTGCTGGCTGTGGCCAGCCCTCTCCATGGTCTCTGCTTTGCTTTCACTCAGCAGGCAGCTCTCATGTGGCTGCACACGATGAGATGACATCTCTCTTCTCTAATGTTTGATATCCTTTAAATGAGTGTCTGCTCTCTGGCTGCACACTGTGTTAATTTTTCTCTTCTGTTTCTTTTCTGTCTTTCCTCTCTGTCTTTCTGCTTTTCCTCTGTGTCTTTCTGCAGCCCACATGTCTCTGTGGAAGAAAGACTGACCTCCTTGGCAGGAAAGGTGTTCTTGACTGGAACTGCAGCCAGGCTGAACCACGGTGCAAGATGCCTCCAAAGCTCTCTACAGGTAAGTCTCAGAAATGTTTTGGCCAGTCTGGTACTCAGGATACCCCTGGGAATAGGAGATGCCCTTGGATGGGAAGCACGTCTCTAACATAAAGGCTTGAGTCCTTAAGTGGTGGTGCTGCCACTGTGCTGGTTGAAAGATCTGGGTGAGGCAAAGTCTGCAAGGAGCAGGCAGTGAAATGAGCAGGCTGCTTTCTTAAATCCTTTGTGCAATGCAGAGACAGGGAGAGGATTCTACTAAGGTTAATGTCACAGAATGACAGAATATTTGGAGCTGGGAGGGGCTCATAAATATCATCAATTGCACGGCCCATACAGAAAGAGCAGGCAGTGAAATGAACAGGCTGCCACAGCCAGCAGGAGGAAACAGGAGCCTTGGGCCTTGCAAGCAGAGAGCAGGAGCAGCTTGGCAATAAAACCTGCACCTCTCAGTTCTGAGGGCAAGCTGAGTTCCCCCATGTCTGGTTGGATGAACTGAGAGAAAACGGGATGGGCACACTTGCAGGAGAGAGTTGATAGGCAGCATGGGAGAGGAGGGTGTGTCCTGAGGGAAAGGTGCCAGCCATTTATAATCTTTGTACTGGACAACTTTGTACTGCTTTTTCCACTTCATAAATGAAAGGAGTGTTTCCCAGGCATGTCTAGTCCCATTTGGAAGTGTTGGACTCCTGCTCCTCCTGAAGTTTGGCATCCACGGGAAAGCTGTCTGGAGATGGGAAGGGGCAGCCCTGGAAAACCACTGAGGCAGAATTCACTTTTCTTAGATTCTCCCATGCCTAATGTGCTTGGTGAGCTTCCTTGTGGCTTCCTCTTCTTTTCTAGGGGTGGTATGAGAAATTTGACAAATTTCCCCCTGATAGTTTGCCAATCCCTGAGATGAAGTTAGCTGGGAAACCAAACCGGTCAGGTTGGCTTTGCTGGGAAAGCAGCTCATCTGGAGGCTTTGATCTCCACTGCAATGCTTGGAATGTGCAAGAGACAGGGAGAAAAAAAAAGAAAAAAGAGAACTGGGCAAATACTTGAAGGCCCACTGTGACAGCTCCCTTTAGGAGGCACTTCACCCAGGAGCCCTTTGGAGAGCTTTCAGCTGCTTTGTCTCAGGAGTGGCCCTTAAATGGGCAGGGGAAGGCAGCAAAGGCAAGACTGAAAGTAGGGACGTGGCTGTTAGGGATGCATAGTGTTTGCAGGCTCCCCTCCACACTTCTGGACAAGCTCTTGTACAAGGTTGTGACCCTTGCACCCCAAAATTCTATTTCAGATAAATTTTTCCCGTTGTGAAAACAGGAGTGTTCCCAAGGCACGTGGGCAGCTCTGCTGCTCTGGAATCAAGAGCACAGCTGAGCATTTCTGTGTGCTGGCACACAGGAGTAGATTGGAGATCCTGTGCTCTGTCCTCGGGAAATGCATCACTTCGGGCTCCTGCTCACCTGCTTTGCAGGAGCTTTGTGCAGGACAGCCAGACAGATGGAAAAATGGGCAGAAATGATGAAAAATATTCATACATATTAAGGTTCCCATTAATTATTGAGTTACCAATTCACTTATTGAAGAATAATTATTAATATTTATAGCATCCAGATTGCTGATGATAGATTAACTGTGATGGCATAATTTAGCAAATATTTTTAAAATAAAACATTTAACAAATAACATTTCCACCATTTTTCCATCTTAAAAAAAGTGTGAAGGCCTCATGAATATATTCAATCCTTTCTGATTTTATAGCATGCTTTTGAATATTTTATTATTATTATGGATTGCTTTATTGCAGATTTTATCCTCAGGTTGTTTCCCAATGAACTTCTACACTCTAAGGCAGAAAGAAACCTATGGCAAAATAAGCTTATGGTAACAGCACCATAAATCCACTGTGTAAGTACAGTAGTAAGTAAATGCATTATATGGCTCTATTTCATTCTACTGATTTCTCTCTCTGAAGTCTCCGTAGTACAATGATTGATGTATATGAAAACCATTTAGCACATATTAAACCGGGGAGTCAAAATATTATTTTAAAAATTTCCAAGACCCATTGATCTAAATTTATGTCAGAATCTCCTGAAAGGTTACATCGCCCCATGTTTTGCAGCATTCATTTTTCATTGTAAAAGTTCCTACGTAATATTGCAGCAAAGTCTAACATAAATACGGGTGCAAAAATGCAAAATTCCACAAATTTCAGAGACAAAACAACAAGGGAAATTTGCAGTTCCTTGTAAATGTCAGATTTGTTAAGGCTTGTTTGGGCTTCTTTGTTAAAAATGATTTGCTTGTATTGTTATCCCTGAAAGGTTTATTTTTATTGGAAAAATTGTTTTGGGGCAGATCTTTCCACCTGATCTTAGGACAAGCCTATACCTGCCATATTCTTAAGGCAGGAACTCTTCCACCAGATGTTTGCTGTGAGTGATACTGTAATGCTTTCTCAAAATTACTTAACTGCAGTTCATCAGGAAAAATGATTCCTTGGCTTCCTTCACAAAAACATGGTGTCAAAAATAGATGTGAGATCTCGTTATTTATATTGCTGAAGTGCTGAATGGCCCTGCCTGAGAACAGACTGTTCCTGCACCAGGAGCTAGGCTGGGAGATGGCCTTCCACTGAAGAACCAGCTCTTGAAGGAGACAAATGGAGCATCCCAAAACTGCTGCACAGAAGTGGTGGTGGAAATACCAGTGGCAATCCTGAGTCGTTTCCCAGAGAATCCCCAGAAAATGAACTTTCTGCTCATTCATCTCTCCTCCCCATCCTTCCTCTCTGGCAGCCAGGATGGGCCTGAGACATGCTCCTGGTGAAAGGAGGTAGAAAATTCCTGCTTTGCCTCAGTGTTTGTAGTGAGAAATGAGCTTTTTAAGGAAGCAGATCTGGAAATGTCCCGGGCTGTAGCTTGTGGCTCAGCTGAAGATGAGCTGATAGGCAATGAGGATGACTAAATTTGTTCAGTCAGTGGGTGGACATTCCTGTCTTGCAAAACCATGATGACTGATCCATCATAAAAAGTTGGACTATCAAATTTGCTATTTAGCAAATACAAACTGAAAAATCCTCTTGTACCTCTGAAAAGATGCCTCCCTGCAAGGTGTGAGGGGCCAGCTGCCCCACCTGCCCGTGGGATTGCTTTAGTCACCACTTCATAGCCATGGCTGGTCCTTTAGGAGGTCAGAAAGGAAGCTGGCTTGCAGGTTCATTTGGTTTAAGTGTGTCTATTGTAATTTATTTATTCAGGGTAAAAAAAAAAAAAAAAGAAAAAAATTGAAAATGTGCGGTTTTCCCAAAGCACTGGAATACGTTGCTGATTTCTTTGTTAGTGCCCTTTTCAAGGTGCAGGTGCCATTCCATGAGACTGCTCTGGACATAGTTTCTTCTGCCCAGGGTCATTTTGCAGCTGTAATCTCCCTGCCATTTTTATTCCTGGAAAATATATAGAGTTTACAAATAATATTTCCTCGCCTGAAAGACAAGATGGTGCTTCTTTAGTAGCTGCTGTTCTTTGAAGTGTGTGCAAGGGCTTTGCCATCCTGCAAGCTGTCTTTGGGATCCTGCCTCCTCGGGTGGATCAGAGGCTATTTCTTGGCATGAGGTAATTGGAGGCACGGCAGTTGTACAGCGGGAGGCAGGGGCTGCTCACTGCCTTCTCCCCACAGCTCCGTGCTGTGCCTGCTGACACAGCCCTGCTTGCTGCAGGCACTTGTGCTTGTTGGGGCAAATCAGGTCAGCAGGATGTGCAGCTGCCTGGTGGCTAAAGCAATCAGCTGGAGCTCCAGGAGATGGAGCAGGGCAGCGCTGACGGCGGGGGAGCGCGGGCACCCTGTGCGGGCGAGGTGGCCATTGCCTGCCCACCTGGCAGAGCACGGCGCTGGGAGCTGCTCTGCCAGGCTGCTCATTTGCAAATAGATGCTTGTGCTCATCCAGCTGTGAGGAGAGAATGGGAGATATCTTCTCTTGCCAGCAGAGTTCAAAGGTAGGTGAACTTTTGCAGTGTCCCGAGCACCCTTCACTCGTAAAATGAAGCCTCTGGAAACAGAGCCACTCTGGTGCTGTCACACATCCTATGGACAGCACCAGCATTCCTCAAAGAACTGAGCATTTTAGAAACACCTTAGAAATCACCACCCTGGTCATTCAGGTCTTTTTACCCCATAGTGTAAATGCAAATTGAGGTTTTCGTTGTAGAGGATATAAGTGAAACTCGGATGTGACGCACCGAGTGCCTGAAAAGCCTGACCTATTTATCTCCCTCTGCAATTCGGGTCATGGTGATCTTCCAAAAGCAAAGCTCTTCTCATTCAGACATGCAGAGCTTGAAGCTGCTGCTTGTGTCAGGCACAGGACTAGGATGGGTCATGCAAAGGGCTTGTTTTGTGAGAAGCAGTTGTTGGGCAGATACAGCTTCTCCAAAGAGACAGCAGTTCCCTTCCTCATCTTTGTCACCTCAGCTGGAAGCCAAAATGGATTATTTCATTTTTTCCAAGTCTTAAGTTCCTGCAAAGTGGAGCTTCACTTGGTGGGACTTCAGTCTCATTGTAGGTTTTCCATGGAGCTGCAGGGCTTTTCCTGCTACCCTACTCCCACCAATGTTGTCAGTGCAGCACTAGGGTGTGGCTGAGACATGGAGCTGTCATTCAAGACCTGCAGTTCCTCAAAGGCTGCTGCTCAGGGGCTGATGTGTGGCAAAACAGAAGCTTCCTTTGGAAATGGGGGAAGGGAGACAGGCAAAAATGGTGGCAGTGGCACAGCAGGCTTTCCTGCTTGCACCTGTTCTTATTCTCAAAGTTAAAATCCACCATCCTTGCAGGAGGAGCAATGCAGGACTGAGCAGTGCCTCATCCTTTGCTGGTGGAGTCACACCTGGTAAGGAGGGAAACCATCCACAAAATGGTTTTCCTGGAGAAAAGATGTCTTCCTGGCAGATGGCTTGGCCAGGCAGCAGGGATTACAAACCTCTCTGGGAACCTTTTCTTTATGGCTAGTGAGAAGGTGATATTGCTTGTGACAGCGCAGAAAGATTGGCTGAAATAAAATAAAGAGGTTTCCATGGTGATCCCTTCATATTGCAGTAAATTTTCATCTTGCAGTCAGCTGGGTTATACTTCTTCCCCCAGAGGAAGAGTCCTTGGCTCCCCCTGCATTATTAGTTCCTGCTGGTGCTAAGGGAAGGCTGGCAGGCCCTGAGTAGAGCCACTGCCATGGACAGCTCTGTGGTGGCCTTGTTAATTATCCTAAAGAGGTCAGGCTGCCCAGACAGCCTGCAGGTGCTTCAGAAACAATCCTGCTTTCTGGCTTGAACGGCAAATAGGCAAGGAATAGGTGTAAAGATGTAGCTGTGGCTAGAGGCCACAGGAAGGAAGTAGGTTTCTTCCCATTTTACAGCTGGGGATAGAACCACAGACAAATTGGGTGGCTGCCCCAAAAGCAGAGCCCAGCTGCTGTCTGAGGAGGGAATTGAATGTGTAATTTCCAAGCTATGGCACAGAAGACACCTTTTCTCCTGAGGGTAATACTGGGGAAGGAGGGGAAAGGAAAGGAGAAAATTCTTTGTGAGATCACCTGTGGGAGCACCACAAAGGGAAGAGGCAAGGGATCCTGCCAGGCTGTAGCTGTCAGGGGTGAAATCTGCCCAGCTGAAGAGTGACCTCTCATTTCAGGAGCCAGGGAAGCCCCTTGAGCTGTGGCAGGCAGTGACTCACGGGTTCCCCATCAGTGTGATCTCTGCTGCAGAAATGAGCAGCAGCACGACGTGTCTCACTGTGGGAAGGCTCAGCAGAGACTTTCCCGGCGTGTTCCCATCTGCATCTGAACTTGAGAGTCATGCACACAGTGCTAGTCGAGCTCTGCCACCCAAAACATGCTTCATGTGAAAAGCACTTCTCTGAGAAGGTGTGTCATTGAATGCAAATGAATGCTGCCTTGAGACCATGGTAATTTATGCTGCAGAGCAAAGCTCTTCTATCTGCTTCGTGCACACAAAGCCAAAATAACCCTGACCCACCTGTGGCCCCACTCAAACCTCACTCAAACAGTCTTTGGGCTGTTGTTGTGTATTCTATACAGTTCATAATGGGCTGGAGACTTGAGAAGCACAGAGGGATGCTGTGATTGGGGTACCTGGAATGGTCCAGGGTGTGTGGGGCCCTTGGGAGAGCAGAATGTGGGAATAGGGAGACCCTTGGGAGAGCAGAATGTGGGGATAGGGGGACCCTTAGACGAGCAGAATGTGTGTGGGGATGGGGGGACCCTTGGGAGAGCAGAATGTGTGTGGGGATGGGGGGACCCTTGGGAGAGCAGAATGTGGGGATATGGGGACCCTTAGAAGAGCAGAATGTGTGTGGGGATGAGGGGATTCTTGGGAGAGCAGAATGTGGAGATGAGGGGACCCTTGGGAGAGCAGAATATGTGTGGGGATGGGGGGAACCTTGGAAGAGCACAATGTGGGGATGAGGGGATCCTTGGGAGAGCAGAATGTGAGATTGAGTTACTCCTAAACATCAAAATTGCTGGGGTCAGCCTGCTCCTGTTCTGCTGGGAACTCATCACAGGGAATGATCAAATGAAACTTTTGAAGATATTTTCCTTATTTCACCTGAAGTTATTATTTCTTCCAGAGCTTGGGAAAGCTGAGGGGTTTTTTGTCTTTTGGGAGGACACAGGACAGAAGGGAGCTTTGGTGGGGAAAGGAATGGGCATGAAGTAGCCACTCTGAGCAAGAAAGTCATCCCATTCCCTGCCACTGCAAACTGGGGCTCAAGCCTTTAGCTTGGTTACTGCACTAGGGCAGCCATAAAAGCATGTTTGCCAGCCAGCTTTTAATGTGCAAGCAGTGAGCTTCTTATTATTAAATTAACAAAAAGCTGTGATTCTTTCTGTAAAGGAAAGAGCTATTCATAAGAAAGCAACAACAACAACAAATTTAAAAAACCACAGAAAAAGATCACAAGCTGACCAACTCTGCAGGGAGAGGTTGAGAGAGTCCCATTTTAATAATAAATAAAAAAGCATGTAAGAAAATAGAAGGCATAGGTTGGAGGCAGTGCTGTTGAGCTGCAGTGCCTCAGGTCCCAGGTAATCTGCTTGGGGTGATTGCCCCCATCCTCCCAGTGGTGACACGTGGGTTTTGCCAGGGTAAATTTGCTTTGCAAATCTACCTTTGTGTCTATGGATTAGCTTTATTTACTCAAGAATTGTGGAGGTAATATGGAGGAATATTCATGGTTCTATTAGTTAAAAGTCTTCTCTTGTTGTTAACATCATTTCAGCATGTCATTCAAGACAAGAACCAAAAGCAGATGTTTTAGGGATTAGAAATGCATTTTTACCCTTGTTTTGAAATAGTTTCTTTCAAAGTTAGCTATTTAGTTGCCTAGCTTTACCAGAGAAGCCTTGTAATGCTCCCCCACCATCCAGCTTTATTCCAGCAGAAAGGTTTATCATATATTTCTTTATTTAAAGCAAAGGGGAAACTCCTTTCTGTAGGAATTTTTACCTCAGACCAGCCCTGCCTCACATCTGCTGCATGTCCAGATGATCCTGGGCAGCATAACAACCTCAGCACTAAACAGGATTTTCCATCAAAGACCACAGGCATATTTTGGGAAGACTCAAAGGCTCCCCAAAGCACAGGAGGAGG
>NW_005054463.1:1074020-1102757 GCF_000277835.1 Geospiza fortis | reverse complement strand
GAGAACCATTTACAGCACAGACAAACACACTGAAATTGCATGGAATGGTGACTTCAGATCTCAAAACTACCTTTGGCCATGTGGCCAAAAGGAAAATTCAGCCTTTTTTAACCAGCAAGGTTTGCTGAAGATGGGCTGGAGCTCTGTTTCACCTGTCCTGCAGGTCCCAGACACTCCAGGGCACTGCTCCCGGTGGGATCCATCCCCTTGGAACATGCTCAGAGATCCCATTGAGGCAGGCAGCCACCAACTCCAGCGGCGGCTGCAGGAATTTGTTACTCTTTATTACAAAGAAATGCGGGAAGGTGTTTTTTTTTTTACAATTCCCGTTTGTTAAGAAGCGTGCACGCACCTCATTAACTCCGATGGTGTGGTATTTTTGGCCGGTTGCATTGCTGAGCATGTGTTAAGCGCCCATGAAGTGCAAGAAATTACCTTTGTAACAGCAGTGGTGTCTTCTGAATGCAGTTATCACCTCCCCAGCGCTGATAAGGTGTGAAAAATGATCTTCCCATCTACAGTTGTGTCAACTGAATGCAATTAGCACCTCTACATGTGTTTAAAATCATGACCGCAGGTTATAAGTTTGCAATACATTAGCACTTAGTCCCATCTTTGTGAATTGAGGGGGAAAAAAAATATCTCAGCAGAACTGGTGCAGTGAATACAATTAAGTACCATTAACATTCCATTAACTGTTTTTAATGAAGTAAATCCAGCCCCAGATGAGTGAACGACAGGTTAGGGACTTAGCCCAGGACAGGAGTTGCCTGCTATACAGAAAGAGGAAAATCTCTTTATTCCAGCTGGACCTTCGTTAAACAGCTCTGTTAAGCTGGAGTGGACAAGCCAGGCTTTTCCCTTTGCTCTTAGGCTAGAGGCACACAGGGATGCTGCATGGAGTGCAGGATGTGCCTTCTTAAAATGCTGCCTTCTTTGGAGGGAAAAGGAGAGAGGAAGAGGCTGAAAAAACCCCAGTAAGTAGCTTTTCCTTTGCTGCAAGTAGCCAAGCCCCAGTGTATTGATCATTTATTGTATCCTTCTCAGGGTATTAATCTCCAACTGCACTAAAAGAGAGCCTGACCATGTCTCTGTGTGTGGAAATCTCTCCTGGGTGAAAGAGTAATTGCCAGCAGTCTCCAAACTTCTTCTTCTCTTGCTGTTTTCCTTCCAAGTTTGACTGAATAAAACTTTTTTTTTTTATGGAGGCTCAGTGCGAATTTCACAAGAGCTTCAGTAACTTTTTAATGCAAACATGGCATTCATGCAGAATGGTCATCTTCAGCCATCAAACACTTGCACTTTCCATAGCAATAATTGAAAGGTGCAAATAAGAATCAGTGCAGACACACCCCTCAATGGGGCTGAAAGGTGTGAATGAGTCCAGACCAGTCTCTGTGCTTGGACTTGCCCAAAGCCACACTTTTCAAGAAGTTTTTTTTCAAGAAGTTTTTCTGATATCACTGACAGTGCTCCACAACAGTGACAATCCCCATGCTGGGGCTTGGGATGGACCATGGATGCAACAGCACCAGCTTCTTTATCTCACCTCTATTTATTTTTAAAAAGCTATTGATTTTTCACTTTCCAGATGGATCTGGAACAGCTGGGACTTTTAATTTGTATTCAAATTTTATTTTCCTTTTTTTCACTAAATTTGTAATTGAAAGGGACAGCTCCTCATCTGGGACACCTGGCAGTGGATGCACAGGGCTTCTCCCATTGCTGGCAGCAGTCCCATGCTGGTGCAGACCCTGGGTCTTGTCAGGGTAGAAGGGAACCCCATGGGCAGCTCGTTTCTCCCCCTGCATCACACAGGACATAAAGCTTTACTCAGTGATCCCTGCACAGAGCCAAGTGACTTGTGGCTGAACTAGGGCATATCTCTGAGAAAAAAATAGTCTAACCTTCCCTTGTTTTCTCTGATTTCCACACTGCAGGGCAATCTGCACAGCAATAACTGCTCCAAGAATGATGAGCACCTGCAGAGGACTCTCTGACAGTGATGTTGGCCTGGTTTTAACCAAAATCCAGTCCAAGGAAGCAAGGGAGCTTGGCTAAGTCAGTGCATCAGTGGTGAGGTCTGGCCAGGGTTGGCTTTGCTCTTGGTTCCTTTGACTTTCTGGTTGTTGAAATCTACAGATCCCAGCATGAAAATTGTCTGTTGGGGATTCACACCTGTACTTTTTCTTTTATTAAATCATGTATTTTAGTAGTTCCCTTACTGCATGGGGATAAATGCCTCTCTGCTATGTATTGTCCACACATAGTGATACCTACAGTGCCTCAACCCCGTTTTTCAGTGGCCTGGCATGGTGAGAGCTGCAACATCAATCTGCTCCTTTTCTCTGGGCAATCCCTGCTGGCTCCAGGCTCTGGGACTCCCTCTGCTTGTCGCAGTGGGAGCTGCCAGCAGGAAACAGCATCCAGACAAGGTGAGGTTGCACCCTGGAGGCAGAGCAGAGCACAGATCCTGCTGGCTGTGGGGGAATCTGAGGCACAAAGGGGCTGTGCCAGGTGGTTGCCCCCTCTCTGAAAGCCACTGACACGTGGTGGGCACCAGGTGGGTCAGGGAGGAATGAATCTGTTTGAAGGAAAAGGCTCAAAGCCAGAGGTGAGAAGAGACAAACCAGCATTATTAGGAATGAGTGGTTTGGGGCTGGAGTCCTGTGGTGCTGCCGGGAGGACACGGTGCTGACAGCCATCCATCCATCCATCCATCCACCCTGGAAATGAAATTAATTAAATTCCACTCCCTCAGCCGGCCTGGCCTGCGGCCCCACGCTCCCATGGAGGATTGCTGATGGTGCACATTGCTGCAGGCTGAGTCCCAAACTGTGAGATCAGCCAGAGAGGCTCCAGCAGCCCCGGGAAGGAGCTGGGGACTCCAGGAGTGGGGGGATCAGCTCATGGGGACATGAGGGTGGTGTAGGCACAGAGTTTGTGATAACTGGGAGTGGGGCTGGGCCCAGCCTCATCCCCAGTGGGCACAGCTGTGCAGGACAGGTGAATGCTATTGAAGGGAACAGCCATGGAGTGCCCAGGGGCACTGACCAACCACCAAAGGGAACAGAGGGCACACAGGTGCAGTGCATCAACAGGAGGGGATAAAAGGCTGGGCTGAAGAACAAGGAGGGCAGATGCTTGCAGCCTGCTGAGGTGCCCTGGTGTTGCTGTGTGTGGGCAGGGGCCTGAAGCCTTCTGAAGAGGTGAGGTGTTGCTGTGTGTGGGCAAATGCTTAAAGCCTTCTGAAATTGTGTGGTAAGACTCTGTGTATCATGGCCATCTCAGCTGTGACAGGGTGGGATGAAACTGAGGCCCTTCCTTGGCTGCTGGAGGGCTGCAGGTCAGCCCATAAACCATGGGATGTTGTGGGATGCAGGAGCTGATCCTATTCTCCTGCTGCTGTGAGCAGGACAGGTAATATTTCCCTGGAGCCTGCCTGGCTTCTGTTTTCTAATGGACCATGGAACCCAAAGTATCTTGTTGAAGCAATGGGAGGGGGCTGCAATAAGTTTCAAGTGTCCCTTCCTGAGCTGAGGTGCAAATCCCCACTACAATCTCCTAGCTCTGTGAGCTGAGCTCCAGGTATCAGAGGAGAGGAAAAGCTGGCCAGTAACTGAGGCTGGGAGAGCCCTTCTGTGTCAGCAGGGTCTGACAGGACCTCCTGGCCTCAGGGGCAGAAAATTCCAAAGTCAAAGAGCATGATCCTTGCTTGTGCCTCCTGCTGGGTTTTCCAGTGGTACACTGGGGGAAACAGTTCATTTAGGTTAATTGCACAATGCAGATATTTATAAAATGGTATCTGTTTAAACAGAGGAATGTGCCTTTTCCTGATGAGGTCTCTGCAAGAACAGCAGTGTGTCACTTGACCCAGGCCTTTAACTGGAACCATCTTGGCAATTTAATGAAATTAAATGGCTGGACTGTGGGGAGTTCATTAGTAAGTAATCCAAAGGCTAAAGCTCTGTGAGCTAGTTCAGCTCTCAAGTGCTTATTTGTGTTTGCCAGATCCAGTAAAGTGAAACCCCTTAATAGGTGCTGGCAGTATTTGTAACACACTCTCCTCTGGTCTGGAGACCATCACACAGGCATTGGTGTGATTTCATACTTCTACATGAATTTTTTTTTAATAAAAAGCACCTCCAGGACAGCCACAGGGTCCCCTCTGTGCTGGGTGCCTTTGCAGAGGCACTTCTGTTCTTGATGCCATCAGCCTCTTGCTTCTGGCAAAGCAACTAAGGGAATCTCATTTCTTTCCAAAAAAGCTTTCAGAGGTGGCTGCTGCTGCCAGCAGTGCAGTGCTGAACCTGAGAGGGGCTCTGGCTTCCTTGTCATGCTGGGCCATGGCTGGGACTGTGCACGGTTTTATTTCGGGCTGTTTGCCCAAGGGTGGGGACCAGGGGTGTAAAGTTCCTCTGGGATTCTGGCAGGTTGTTTAAAAGAATGCTGAATTGCTGCTTGTTTCTTGTGAGTGGGGATTTAGAGGAGTCAGGAGGGTATGGATCTTCCTCTTGCTGTGTAAAGGACTTCTGGGTTTCCGGAAGAGAACGTGCTGAAGTTTCATTCCTTAATTCACCAGATATAAGCAAGATTTACAAATAAGTGAACTGTGGCACCACTAAAGGTTTGGCAGGGAGTTCACTGAAGGATGTTTGAGATAGTCAAAGGCCTAACTCCAAGATATCTAAATTTATTTTTCATCCAAACCATGGGCTGGCCCTTCAGGCTTATCCACCATGAAAGCCCTCAGGGAAGGTTCTCTACCCCATGTCCTAGAAGGAGCACTTAGTTTTAAAAAAAACTGTTTAAAACCTTTTGGTGTGTCCAAGAGTCCAAACTTCCTGTGCAGTCCAACATCATCATATGGTCAAGCTCTTGGGCTGGAGTTGAAGGGCTGTGGATTAGATCCACGCACGAAAATGTCTCTGACCTGGAATTCTACCAAAAAATGGGGGTTTTCATTAATGGACTCTACTTTGTGTAAAAATTCTTGCTGGGATTTAGTGTAGGTGCTGCACAAGTTCTTTTAAAAGTAAATAATGCAATCGGACAGGTGCTCCTGCCAAAGAAATTGGATATTGAAAGGTATGAATATTATAAAAGCAAAAACCATCAATCTGAGCAATAGATATCCCAGATATTGTCAGATCTGCAGTGGTATCAGCAGCACAGGTTTTGTCCTGGAGTGTGTGAAATGCCTCTGGAATCAAATAGATTTTGGAAGGATGGTCAGTGCCACACATGCAGGAGGTCTCTGACTGGTTATTTACAGCATGGCTCTGCAGTCCCAACAGAGCTTCTGCTAAATTAGGCATTGCCAAAGGAACTTAAATTTACACCATGGAAAAGGACAGGATTTTATCCACCGATGGCATGTGAAAGGTCCTGTGGCAGCTACAGGAGATTTTAAGTTCAGCTTTAGTCCCTGTAACAATCCTGTCTTGTCTTCTCTTCTGGGGGCTTGGGCCAGCTGCTGACCTTTGCAGGTCCCTCTTCTCCTTCTCCTCCTGGCTCAGTGAAGTTCAGGAGCTGATAAAAAGACAGAATTAGAGACAGAATTAGCCACAGCTTTAAAAATCTCCATTTCCAGCGTGGTGCTGGAAGGAGCCCTGCTGTGCCCCTCTCCAGTGGTGCTGCACAGCTTCCAGCTCCAGCAGTGAGACAGGTGGGGTTTTGTTCCTGAACGCTGCTTTCCATATGGAACAGCATCCCAGAGATCACATCCAAGCAGTCTTTCTGTGTTGGGAGTCCCGCTCTCAAGGTCCAGGCAGGACAAAATCCACACACAGCCCAGCTCATGTCTCAAATCCTGCGTGTCCAGGCTGTGTCCATGGCAGGGAGGACCCACGGACACTTGGTCACACACAGGGACGAGTGGTGAGAGCAGAATGTGGATACTTCCCTCAGGCTGGTGTTTTAGCAAGGGAAGCCTGTGCAGAGCTGTCAGAGGAGGTGCGGGGTGCTCCCCCAGCCTGGAGCGCTCCTGCTGGGCTTTGCCTGGGAAAGGAGGAGCTCTTCCCGGCGAGGGAAGCAGAGATGGGCAGGAGGGACAAAAGCAGCGCAGCAACGACACCTTGTGCTGCACGGCGGCGGCTGCATGTGAGAGCTGCACAGGAGTGCTGAGTGCTGCTCCTGTCCTTGTCCCTGTCCCCCTGCCCAGCTGTGCAAGCCCCTTGTCCTCCTGGAGCTGACAGATGGTGGGAGACCCTTGTCCACAGGGCAAGGAGTCACAGCAGGATTTTGGCAGCAGCAGGCAGAGACTAGGAGTGAAAAGGCTACAAAGAGGCTAGAGAAGAAATTTCTGTGTATTGCACTCTCTTCTTCCTTTATTCTTTTACTGTGGCATCACTGCAAAGCACTGGAATATCCTCTGAGTGCTCTGTGGAAAGCTGTGCCTCAGTCATCTGCAGGTAGTGGGTACACCAGCAACATTTCATTTTCTTCTTGCAAGAAGTTTGTTGGTGCAAATATTCTGTCGTGTCTGAGAATCACTGTGGCTGAAGACCCATTTTGAAGATACAGACTGGCATTTTGTCCCAAACAAGGGCACTATACCCATCCCTCACCACTGTGACTGCACCAAAATTCTTCCAGACTTGCACCCTGGACTCAAAATTCAAGGTTTCTGAAAGCAGGTTGGGTTGGTGCCTCACCACTGCCCAAGAGCAGCATCTGTGAGGTGCCAACCCAGCCCACCACATGGACAGTTCTTTTGGAGACCCTTCAGCTGTAACCCTGGTTGAGTTGTGACCCCGTTTGTGCTGAATTCTTGCCAAATCAGCCTGGTGTGGAACAGTGGTGGATGAATTTCTTTTTGAAGCTTTGTCTTTGCCCACACCGGTGCCTCTTGGCCGAGCTTGTCAGAGGGAGGCCATGCTCCAAGATGTGTCAGAAATAAAGAAAAACCTTGGCATGAAATCCTGCAGCATCCAAATGCTGTGCTTTGGTAGCCATGAGCAGAAAGCAGCTCCTGCCTGGCCTGTGCTGCATTATGTCTCTGGGTAGGATTTTTGGAGATGCCTGCAGCACTTAGCAGCAGAATGGCTGCCCTAAGTCAATGAGACTTTGTTCAGAACAGCCTCGGGTGCTTTTCAAAGGCTTGGCCTCTTGTGGGCCTCTTTAAAGACTTGTAAATTACAGTTAATTCCTGTGGCTTAGGTGTATTCGTTGATACAGCCCAGGATTGCATTCCTATCCTCTTTAGGATCCCAGCCTGGATTGAAGGGTTGACAGGGAGCAGAGGGAGCAGCTCCTGCCTTCACCTTCAGTGTCCCATTCCCCAGCCTGAAGGGACAGGTCTGCCTGCTGCAGCTGGGATTGTGCTCCTCCTGCACAAGAACTGAAATTCAACCAGCATAACTTATTGGGGAACAAAACAAAGCCCATTGAGGTGTGTGCATCAACCTCCAGGTCACCTCCAGCTGGGAAATGGGGCTGCTGGCAGGGCACCTCTGCAGGAAAGAAAGGGCAGCTGTGGTTTTATGTGGTTTGTGATGCCAGCTTCTCTCTTTCATGTGGAAATGGAGGTGCCTGTTGCACCCAGGCTGAAAGGAAAGCCAGGATTGTACCCAGGCCCCCTGCCTGCAGAGCCACCATGCCATTACATGGCTGTGAGGGTTTTCTCACTTACTTTGGTTTGGTTTTTCAGGGAATATCAGATATATCTGATAGGATATCAAATGTATCCTTCCCATGTTGTTCATAGATCATCAGGAAGAAGCACTCCCCAAAATGAGTTTAAAAACCTGGCAAGTTCCTATCTGACCTGTTACTTGCTTTGAAGCAACTTCTGGAATTGGCTGTGGGTATTGAACCAGCTGCAAGGTTTCATCTGCTCCATCACTGGGTGTTCCAAATTGTTCTGATCAGGAACTTGTTGCCTCCCATAGTCAAGGCTGTTGGCTCCAGGGGCAGATTAAATTATCTTGGCCTGTAGGTGAGGCAGGTGAAACACAGTCTGCAGGAAATAGTAGAGGACTGTAGAATATGAAAGGGGTGTGATAAAAGGATTTTCAGAGAAGTCACTGGTTTTGTCCAAAAACCAGTGTCACAGCTCAAAGAGCCATAGACAAAGGCTGGTATTTCCATCTGAATGCCTGTGGAGCCATCAGATTCCATGATTTTTGTTGCGGTGTTGAGCCTTGGTGCTGGACTGCATCAGGAAGGAGGCACAGCTGTGCCTGTCCTCTGGGTCTGATGGAAATGTTCATCTCTCAGAGGCCATTTTCAGTGTTGTGACAGCACATCTCAATTCTGCTGAGATTTCACAGAAAATAAAAAAAAAATCAGAAAAACCTTGTTTGCCTTGATGTCTTCTCAGGCAGGTTCAAAATAGAGACCAGGGTTGTCCTCTTTGTGTGTAGCGCAGTAAAAATTATATTCAGAAATATATCCAGGTGGTTTGCTGCTCTGAATCTTCCTCTGCTGGACTGGAAAAGGGTCTGTATAATTTAATTTGTAGTATCTTGGGGAGCTCAGAATAGAGGGTGCTGAGCAGAAGACAAGGGGCTCCTGTCTATGTCCTGGGTTGTAGATCAACTCTTTGAGGTGAATATTTAGTTCTGTGAGCCTTTCCCAGCATGGTTGTCACAGCCCTGAAGGTGACATTGTGTCATGGAGCTGTAAGTCAGCACTGCCATCAGATCCTGGTTTGGAAACTGTTTTGGAGGCTGCCTGACCATGCCTTGGCCAAAGCAGAGGGAGAGCAATGGCCATGGCCGCTCCCTTGGCCCTTTGGTTTTCACTGAGGATGTTTGTTTGCTCCATCCCTGGAACCATCCAAGGCCAGGTTGGATGGGGCTACCTGGGCTCATGGAAGGTGTCTCTGCCCATGGCAGGGGTGGAGCTGGGTGAGCTTTCATGTCCCTTCCCACCCAAACCATTCTGGGATTTTTTGCTCACCCCAGAAAGTGGGTTGGGTGAGATCATACTGGGGATGCAGCATGTCAAAGGTCAGCTGTGTCACCTTCTCTCTCTGGATCTCTGCACACAGACAGCCCAGCTGCTGGGGGATCAGGGAACAATGACTGAGAGTAGAAATACCTGCGCACCGAGAAGCCAGTACTCTGCCCACAATGAAGGCTAAAACCTTTCCACTGAAACTGTGAAGGACAGTTGGATTGCTCTTAGTATCTCCAGTGCCTGTGTGGATGGGGGCAAGGATGTGTGACAGGTGTGATTATTTCCTTTTTTTTCTTTTTAATTGTTTTCTTTTTCCCCTTGCACCTGCAGGTTGAAGTATCTGCAGCGTTGTTGCTCACAGCAGCTCCAGGGCCACCTCAGAACAGTTCTGGGAGGTCCACAAGTGCTTAGGCTTGCTCTTGGGGCAGCAGGGAAATCAATGAAGGAAGGCAGGAGAGCAAGAAGTAAAGCTGTGAGTAAGTGCACAGCGTTTTGGGGAACAAAAGGGGGCTTGGCTGACCCTGGTGTGCTTGTTGAGGAGATGCCTACCTGGGTGCAGTGTCAAAAACTTGCCAAATGAAGTACTTGTGGACCATTTTAAGGTGGGAATGGCATTGTTCATCTTACTAAGTCAAGTGTGAAACCCCTTGTGTATTTTTAATCTCTTAAAATAGATCTTTAGGTGCTGGGTTTGCTGCTAATTGATGCACAAAATGGTGTTAACATATAATGCATCAGCTCATATCAGAGAGAGGGTGTCTGTTGAGTACAGCATTTGTGCAACAGCTGCTGGTAGGATTTTTGTGAGCAAGGAGAGGTCTTGTGTCTGTATGAAACCTCTCTGCCATTCTCTGGGCAGATGTGAACTCCTTGGCTGATCTCTGTCCCATCCCATGGTTCCTCCAGGCCTCATGAGAAGGTGTTGGCAGAAGGAACACTCCCCAGAGTAAATCCCCTGGGAGGGACCAGCTCCTGGTACAGGGTCACCTTTTATTATTTCCCAACAGTTCCAGCAGCACATGAAAGCAGAGGAGAGGAGACTTGAGTCATTTTGCTGCTCATGGAACTGACTACTGAGCTGTTTGTACAACTGCACGGGAGGACAAACCCTCTCACAGCCTCTCTGTGCTGACTGCCATCTATAAAAAGATCTTGACAGCCTCTCCTGTGAAAAGCTCTCACACCTCCCCTCTGCAGCATGCCTTTGATGCTGGAGCAGGTGGGTAGTCCTCAGGCTACTGAAGTGCCTTTCCTTTGTCTTCCACACTGCTCTGTTTCTGCCTGCCTGCCCACATGTGGCTCTGTAAAAGCTGTAGTGACCTCCTGGAAGTATTGGAGCCCGCACTCTCAGGGAGCAGGAACAAGGAGCTGCTTGAAGAGCCCTTTTTCTGCTTGGATGCTACAGGTTTGTCAGATGTGGTGACTGTAATCTGTAGATCCTCAGATTTCTGGGAAAAGGAAGAAGTTACTTAGCACTGAGACTAAGCTTGGGTCAGGTCCTCCATCCTTCCCCAGGCAGGAGTGCACGAGCACCCCCTTCTCTACTCCCCAGCTCCTACTTCATATTAGACTGATATAAAGAAAAAATCATCCATTGGTGTAATGGGATCACAGAAACCCAATGAGGCATGAAATTATTTTCCTTCTTTCCCTGATAAATCCCTTGTTGTAAATTAAACAGTTTACCCATTTAACTACAGGTGGATCAATGTCTGTGTCAGTCTGCTGTTAATGAGGAGGGAGATTATCCAGGACAAACATGGGTCTCTCTTGCTGATGATGAAGTAATGTTCTTCCCAAGTTGTGTTACAACTGAGATCCCTGGGAAAGCTGGGAAAGGAGCTCAGTATCAGCAGCTCTCAGGGTGGGGGATCTGGATGGAGTGATGTCCCCACACTCTGAGTTCTCGATGCACTAAAATAAGTTTCCATTCCAAAGAAAGTTGGGGTTAGCACAGGATCAAGTACTCCATGCTGGTAGACCTTGGAGCAGATGGAGAGAGCTATCCTGAGGCAACAGGAGCAGCCTCTGGCTGGGCTGTGCCCTCTGGACAGGGTATCCTTTCAGGGGCTGTGCTGAGCAGCCTGGCACAGGGAGGGAGCTTTGTATCTGTGCACCTCCCCAGCAAAATCTGAAATTGCATCCACACTCTAGCAAATGCAGTCAAGTATAACTAAGCTAACTGAAAGACAGGACTCATCTGGATTTTCACTGAATTGTCTTTCCAAAATGATTTTGAAATACTGTTTGTTTTACACTGTGGATATAAATTCTTTTTCAAAGTGCTTGAAGCATGGCAAGAGTTTTATCCCCATGCTTTATCCCCTGGGAAGGTTTGACTGTGAGGAGTAAGTGATGGGAAACTTAATAGTAAGAAGAGAGAGTTGAGCTTCTTAGACTGCTGAGTGCAGGAGTCACTGAAGGTTGGCTGGGGTTTGGAGGAACCTGGCCTGGTGGAATGTGCCCCTGCCCATGGCAGGGGGCTGGAATGAGATTATCATTAAGGTCCCTTCCAGCCCAAATAATTCTGTGCCTCTATAAAAGCCAATTTGAGTCACAACAGGCCAGGAGAGATCTAGGTGCAGGAATAAAACATAAACCTGTTACTTCCATGACCCCTGCTGCTTGCATCTTCTTTGTTAGAACCCTGATCAGTCAGAATCAGACTGGTCAACCAATATCTGACCAGTCAGAATCACAGGAAAAAAAAAAAGATTGGTTTGGGCTAGAAGGGACCTTGAATATAACCTTGTTCCACCCCTCTGCCATGGGCATAGACACCTTCCACGAGACCAAATTGCTCCAAGCCTTGACCAACCTGGGCTTGAACACCTTCAGGGATGTGGCATCCACAGCTTCCCAGGCAGCCTGTGCCTCACCACCCTAACAATAAATTTTTTTCCCTCATATTTAATTTAAACCTACTCTTTTTCAGTTTGAACCCATTCCCCCTTGTCCTGGCACTACAGGATCTTGTAGATAATCTTGTCCCATTTTTCTTCTAAGCTCCCTTCAGGGACTGGAAGGCCACAATTACATCACCCCTGTGCTGCCCTGTCCTGCTTGGTAGGTTCAGGGGAAGGTGGTTGGATTTACTCTGGGCAGGGTCAGGAGAAACAATGGAATTCTCAGAGTATTCAGGAGTGTCATGCTCACAAGAAACAGGATGCTGAAATGACAGCCTTCTCAGGGGTCACCCATCCCTCTCTGCTGAGGCAAAATCTGTCACATCAAACATCTGCCAGGGGTGGGTCCAAAGAAGGCTCCTCACCCTCCTCAGGCACCTGGTGTTTCTCACTCTCATCATCATCAATATCCTTCTTGATTTAAGCTTAAACCTCTGGATACTTCCACCATTCACGAGCATCTTGAAGAAGTAATTTCCTTCCTGTCAATAGAAGTGATTTCTGTATTGTCTCCTCTTCCTCTGGTCTGATCTTCCCCTCTCTTCTCCTGGGTCCTGTTTTCTGGGCACGTGCTCTTGCCTGTGCTCCTCTGCAGTCCATACCTTTGCCTTAAAGCCAATGCAGCACTTATCCAAGGGCTGCTTTGTTTCTTAATGATGACATTTAAGCTGCAGTAATCCTGCAAGGGCTTCTTCTACCTCATATCAAAGGCAAATTGTTCAAATTTTGATCCTCTTGTTAGAACCAGCCTCCTCTATCACAAAAGCTGCAGTCAGCATGAGAGATTTAAGTTAAGCAGCACTTTTCCTATTACCTAACACATTTTAACTTTGGACTGGGAGTAGAATTAGTTCTGCAGTTATCACTAAAATAATGTAATCTTTCTGCCTAAGTTAGCAAAAAAATACCTGATTAGTGCTCTAAAAACTGGCTGAGTGCTTATAACTCATGGTCATGGTTGGCAGGGCTCAGATGCAGCTCTGTAACAAACTGCAGGGAAAGCCCTGCCCCACTGCCTCTGACTGCTCCCAGATCATTCCCCTCATCTCCAATTTCATTTGATCTAACTATAGCTCCCTGGCAAATGACAATTCATAGCTAGGTGGTGTTCAAAGTCTAATTGCTCCACAGTTTTCTCAGTACTTCAGAATTTCTTAATTGCATTAGCCAAGGTGAGAATAATTGCTGCTTTCATATCCTTGAAACTTCTCATACAAAAGAGGCTTATGCAAGAATCTGCTCATTCTCTCCAATAAATGATCTCTCTGTTATTACAGAGAATGTTTTGGGGGACTGCTGGGAAGCATTCCACCACACCATTATGCACCTGAACAAAACCTGAAACTTGCAGGCACAAGAGTAAATTATAGTCTGGGGCAATCATCAGAACACACTTTGGCTTTGAATATTTTGGGGGTTTTTTTCCTTTCTTTCTTTCTTTCTTTCTTTTTTTTTTTTTTCTTCTTTCCTGGAAGTTGCTCTTTCAGAAGAACAAACCCCAAACCTAGAAGTAACCCAGTATTTTGCATTTGGGGACTTTGTGGGTAGAGGAAATCTGCTATTTTCAGGTCACTGGTGCTCTGACCTTGCTCTTGGTCACATGTGGAACTCCTAGTCTGTGCCAGTCACTGTCCTTATTTTTAATTTGTCCGTGAAATCTGTGATCAAGGACCATTTCTCCCCCTGGTTTGTGCATCTTCAGGATCTTGAGCTGTATTCAAGGCTTCTAGATGTGTTGGTATTGTAGCTGTGTGCATGTGCCTCAAGTGCAATAAAGCCACTCAGGCAGGGAATTAGACATAATGTTCTTCCTTAAGCTCCAGCAATTAAGTATAAACATATGCATGCACAATAAAATGTCATGCATCCCTTCTGAGGCTATGACTACCATTAGAAAAAGAAAAAAGAACCATGTGTTTCCTAACATGCCAATTGGATCCACTTAGTGTGAGAAGAAGCTATTCAGTGAGTCAAGCACTTAATCCAAGAAGCAAGTTGTATACAAATTTCTGATAAGGTAGACAAATTTCACACCCTGTTCTGGGGAAAATATTACATTTCATGGTGCTTTACAGATGATGACAAATCCTATTAAAAACCTGAAAAAAACCCGAAGTGTACCAGTTAAACATGGATATTTTAAATTATCTGGGTTTTTTGGATGCAGGAAAATAAGTAAAATGGGCATTTTGTAGGAATAACAGCAAGTGCCATAGAGGTTTTACACAGGGTCCTTGGCAAGAAATAATCTGATTATAGCTACAGGGCCAATTTCTCTTGCAGCACGTGAAATAATGCTCAGGAATAGTCCAAGTACTTCTTCCAGTTGCTAGACAAACTCAGAGGATAAATAGGATGGAGAGTCTAATGGTGAGGTTTGAAGGACTGCAAGAACATCAAACCTTTCAGGTGTGCTCCAGAGCTGTAAATCAAGGTGGGTTATGCCATCATTCTGAGGCAGCCAAGCTATAATTTAGGAACTTTTTCCAGTTACTGTGACTGGCTGAAGTACAATGGCAGGAGCTTTGCAGAGGTTTAGATGATTAAGATGAGATGCCAGAGCTGTGGGTGCAGACTAGAATGTGCTGTATCCCATGTCCACGCCCCTGGGACCCAGCAGCTGTGCCTTCTGTGTCACTTTTGCTACAGATGCTTCCAAATCCTCCATCTGCATTCTGTCTCTCCAGTGTGGTGTTTGTGAGGTCACCAGGATGAGGTGAGAGATGAGAATCTGATTCCATGTTCTCAGAAGGCTAATTTATTATTTTATTATATATATTATATTAAAGAATGCTATACTAAAACTATACTAAAGAAAGGGAAAGGATATATCAGAAGGCTAAACAAGAATGAATAATAAAAACCTGTGGCTGACTCCTCAGTGTCTGACACAGCTGATGGTGATTGGTCATTAAGTTAAAACAATTCACATGGAACCAATCAAACATTCACCTGTTGGTAAACAACGTCCAGATCACATTCTAAAGCAGCCAAACACAGGAGCAGCAATCAGATAATCGTTGTTTTCATTCCTCTCTGAGGCTTCTCGGCTACCCAGCAGAAAATCCTGGGCAAAGAGGATTTTTCAGAAAATATCATGGTGACACTCCAGGACTAGATAAGTCTCAAAGTAGCTCTAAAGGTCTGGGGAGCAATGTGAAATCATATTCCTAGGAGTTAGTGCCACTTAGAGAGAAGCTCTGATCCTGAAGGACAGATGTTTGTAGAGGCCACAGCAAACATTTTTGGGAACTTTTCTAGTGCTTTTTGACAACAAAGTGATGTGGAGCAAGAATTCTGCTTGAAGAGTGCGGCATGCTTTGGTTGGGAGTACAAATATGGGCCCAATCCAGACATGCCTTATTTCCTTGCTATAAACCAGGTGATGCTGAACTCCTGAGTTTCTCTAAGCTGTTTTAGAGAAGACAGCATATCACAGGACATGATTCCTAGTGGTGGGAGAAAGACCCTGGCAGATGGACTCAATGGCTCTATCTGCCATGGATCCAGGAGAACCTGCTTTCTCACAGGCTTGTCGTGCTCCTTGGCACCTCAGCATGCTCCTAAGTCCAAGCAGGTGTCATTTCTTCCCTGTGGCCTAATATGAAACTAATATTCTGGGACAATTTGTCTTGGAAACTTATTTCCAAGTTATTTACTGAACTTCAATAACGACCATGATGTCTTCATGAGAGTTAAGTACTGGGAGGTGCTAAAATGGCCATGAGTGACCTTCTCTGGTCACTTAGGATGACAAATGATCAGCTTGTGGGGACTGTGCTGGTTATCAAACACACAGAAATATTTGAGGGGGAGAATTGCCTCCAAACACAGATTAGTTTACTAAAAATAGCATCAGGAATGACTCTTATGTCAGATGGTGTGAAATGATGTAAGGAACAAAGGCTTTTTGAGAGGCTCTATTACAAGGGATGTATGGGATGCTGCTACAATAGTAATTTATATGGTATCCTGCTAGCAGGTCCATAGATTTGTTACCTACAAAGACTGTCCATGCCCTTGGAGGGAAAAGACTGAAATCTTGTCAAATTTTCTTTGGAGAAGTCAAGAAAACTTGTTCTCAAATTCTGACTAAATAGGTTGTTCATTTCAGAGGTAGGGAGGGGCTCTCAAAGGAGAATTTTATTCCCAGTTGCTCCTTCTGTGAGGTTTCATGGGCCACGTTGACTTTGGGAGTGGGAAAAGGACACAAGGTTTTCAATTTGACTGTAAAGGTTTGGACGTGAAATTCTGGTTGAACTGGAGGAGATGAGGTGGGCAAGCTTGCATGTGCAGCTCCAGGAGCGTGGGAAAAACATCCTGGAAGAACTGGAAAATCACCCCTGGAAATGAAAAGTTGACTTGAAACAACTTTCAGGTGTGAAAATACATGACTACAGTGAGGATGCATTTTTTGATTAATATTTTCAACTAAAAGCTAGCTGAATGGTAAGTGGCAGGAGAAAGCACCATGATGTGGTTCCCTTAACATGCCCCTCCACACAAGGGGTAAAAAAAGATCAAGGTTGGCATGAAGTAGCAAAAACTCAGCTGAAAAAAGCAAAAAACCATCTGCCTTTAGTTAGGGGAGCTGTTGCCATCATTATCAAACAGAAAATCCTAGGAATTGGTTTTGCTCTCAGGACATGCAGTGTTTGTTCTTATAGAAATATGTTCTTAGAAATATGTTTTTAGGTGTTCATATGAAGTGAGAGGGCAACTGTGGGAGAAACTGGAAACCCACTTCAGAAATCTTGCTTACTCCTGATTTCTAAGGGAGCTGAATGTAAACTGGGATGAGAAGAAATTTGTGACTGATTTTGGGTCCAAATGTGTGCTCAGGACCAAAGGCTGGTAAGATTTCCTGGCATTCACTGACTCAGTAGCAATGCACAAGGTTTCTGGAAAATGCCCTTTGATGTGCATTTTTTCTGGCAAACAGAAGGAATGGGTTCATTTTCCTGGGAATGAGACCCTAAATTTTCTGTGGCATTTCCCTGTAAGTATTGAGAAGTTTCTCACCTGCTGGAGAGGCAGCCCTGGCTCCCCACTAAGGAGGCTAAAAGGGCTGTTTATCTGATTTAAATGGGTTACAGCTTCTTTCCCTTCCAGGTGTTTGGAAAAACCCCATCCTCCTGCCAGGAGTGCTCCTGAGCCCCTTGCAGAACTGCCACGGAGTTTCTGAGAGCCCAAAGCAGGGCTGACAGCCTTCCCACTGAAACTTCTCATGCTGAAGGAGCTGGATTTGCTGCTCATCAACTCTGCCATTTCAACAAATGACATTCTCAAGGGTTTCTTCTTTTTGGCCTTCTCTTTCATAGTATTTGTCCTGCACTACCAGAGGTACTTTCTGTTCCCCATTAAATCTCCTCAAGTGTCACTCTCTCCCCAGGGTGAAGCAAGGAACCCAGTGATGCTTCAGGGGGCTCCACATGGTCCTTGCTGATATGCCATGCAACAAGATGTGTGGATGTGGCACTTGAAACTGTGGTTTAGTGGTGGGCCTGGCAGAGCTGGACTCAATGATCTCAAGGGTCTCTCCCAAACTAAATGATGCTGTGATTCCACATTGATGTGAGATCTCTAGTAGGAGAAGAGGGAAGGCCAGGACTCCTGACTGGGAGCTGGTTGTAAGTGAAAGGGATTTGAAAATTATCTGTTGGGAAATGTCATGTGTGGATAAAAGGAGCAGGTGGGGCTGTTCTTAGTTGACTATGTGAGTTTTAAGCTGGGGAACCTTTCTGTGGCTGTGACCTAAGGCTTTCTGTCTTTTTTTTCCTATATAACCCTCTGAAATGTGTGTCCTTCAGCTCTTGAATGTTTGCCCTCCCATGGTATCCCTTCAGTAGAAGTGGATGATCTGATGAGGACCTGGCTTTTCATGGCAGCTGTGGAAGAGGAAACGTCTCCTTATCTGGTACAAGTCTTATGCCATGGGAATATAGACTTCTCCTCTGTGTCTTGTCAGCCTCAAAGGTGGGCAGAAATAGTGTGGTGTGGCCTGATGCTGCTGAGGGGATCTACCCCAAGCCAGATTTTACAGAGACACACCAGTGAGGCTTCCAGGGGCACTGGGAACTTGGGGATATGAGCACCCTGAGTGCCTGTTCCCACTGCTGTGATTTGTGGTGTGTTTGCAGCACTTTCTGGAAGCGTTTAGATAATTTAATGGTCCCTTTGTGGTATCTGAGGAGACAGGGTTTGACACACCTTAGTCAGTGCTTTGGCAAGGAGAAGGTTTGTATTTAATTAACTCTGCCCTGCAGAACTGGGTATGAGGCTGTGGAAGGCTGAGCAGGGATAGGAACAACGTTGTCCAAGTCCAGAAATGCAGAAAGAAATTATGAGTTTAATGGGGCATGAAATTATCCTTTCTGTTTTCTTCAAAGTTAATTGTAGTTCCCTACATAGCCTGACAAAACCCTGTCAGAAACCCAGAATCATTTGCCTTCAGTGTAGGATGCTGATGTGTAGTTCTGAGGGCTGTTAGCAAATTACTTGCCCCAGACACCAAAAGGCACCAAAGACTACTCCCTGTTCCTCAGAAGAGTTACAGATGCAGATGGAGAACCTAGAACATGCTGAATTTGCTCTCTGAATTGAGTGCCTGTGATGTAGGAAATGAGAAATTCTATGGCTCTCTTTGAGCTGACAAATGGTAGTTGTTAGGGAATTCATGGATGACAGTATGATGCTCTAAGGAGTTGGTTTAATCCTTCCCAGGGAGGGGAGCTTTTGGGTTCCTGGGCTGCTTTGGGCACACAGGTGTGAGCATGGGACAAGGATATTGCTCCAAATCCTGGACAGACTTCTATGTCTGCATCCTCATTTTGTGCCGTTCAAATGGTTGAAATTTTGCTCAAACGCAGAACTGCTTCAGCATAAAATTCTTGATCTTCAAGGAGTCTTAAAATTTAGATGATCACATGAATGTTGGAGGTGTAATAGTAGGATGAGGGAAAAGGGAGTGAACAGAAATTCCCCCAGTCCAAACAGTACCAGAATTTCAGACTCTTGCAGTCAATTGTGTTTGAATATAAAGCAAATGAAAAAGTTTACAAATATTGACTTTTACCTCAGGCTTGTGCACTGCCCCATTCCCACCCCATTTGAAGCCCACACCAGCTATTCCTGGCTCAGCATCCCTTACCTCTGCTGCCTTCTCTGTGTCATTGGTGGAAGGTTCTTCAGCAGACAGGGAGATTTATTTCTTTTTGCTGCTGTGCAGGTGAAAAATTGGCTGCTCATCCAGTGTTATTTAGGTATGGCTCAGTGGCAAGTGACTCCTTTCCAAAGTTCTGCCACCAAGAGAGATGCTGTTGAATGTGATAGAAAGGGGAAGAACCTTTAAAGCTGAAATAGAAATGTAAACCGCTAGCAAATACATGTCAGTTGGCTGAAATTACACCTATTAATGGCTCTATATGGAGTGATTGAGAATCAGCCCTTTGAGTATCAGTAACTGTTCTGTCACTGGTTTCCTGGGACCAGGAAAGAAGACAAATATTTTCTATTTGTTGGAGACTGCAGTTGAATCATGAACAACTTTAAAAAGGAGGGAGTAAAACCCTGGGGCTGATCTACCTCTTTTTACCTTTAATTGCATGGGGCAGCATTGATTTCTGCCTGCCTCTGATACCAAGGCATTGCCAGCTCATATTTCTTCTGTGCTTTTGTGGTCTCCAAACAAGGAAACCTTTTTAGGAACCATGTCTGAGGGCTCTCCATCAGCTGCATCCTGTCCAAACTAGAGTGACTGTAAGAAGTCTGAGGAGTGAATAGCCTGCAGTACACAGATCCATTCTGCTCTGCCTGATAGCAGTAGCTGCAGCCCAAAAGTTGATGGCTGATGTCTCATTTACAAGGCTTGACAGGTTTGGGTGCTTCTGCTTTGGAGTGAAAGGCTGCCACAGTCACAGTTTTGCTTCAGCACCGCTTTGTTCTGATGAGGCATTTTTTGATGTCATCAGGAGCTGTGGCAAGCCACACACCAGGTGATGACAAGTGCTCCTGACACAGTTTAAAAATAAACTTGCTGTGGATTGTTAGACCCTTGCAGTGTCTGTCTGCTGGCTCTCCTTTCTCTCCCTCTCAGTGAGCTGACTTGGCTTTTCAACAGAGACTGGGTTTCACCACAACAAATTGATGATCTGTCCTGTGCTTTAAAGCTATTTTATGGTTGATTGTATGATTTATTGCTTCCATCCAATCAACAGCTGAAATGTCAATTTGTGTTATCTTTCCTCCAAACCTGTATTAACAGTGACCCTCTGAGCCACTGTTAAAGCAGCAGAACAGAAGACATCTGGGAGAGATCTCCAGTCACCTGCTGGGACAGTGGGACACTCTCAAAGCTCTGACCCACTCTGCTTTCCACCTCTTTCTCTGGAGAAACCACTTCACTGTGTGAAAAGGTTTTGATTTAAAAACCTGTGCTTCATGTTAAAAAGGGATGAAACTCCTGTTTCCTTGCTCCTGCTCCATCCTGTTGCTCCTGGGTCTGCCTGACAGATGCATTCCTCCCTGCAAACCTCCCTGCTAATTGTGAGTAGCAGATGCCAGTCTTCCTCAGCACATGTTGGGCTGTAATGTAGCCCACAGCCATTAGATTTGCTTTGACTCGTTCAAACCACACTGATTCAACACAGATTCTTCAGGCTGAGGCAGCACTAATGACTTGTCAGCATATGGGATAGCATGGATCATTAGATGGTCACTGATAGTTTCATGTTGGGTTTTTTTTCCTTATTCTTCAGGAAATAGACCAGAAAATTGTATCTTTTTTTTTTCATTTTGCCCAGGCTTTGTCTAAAAATAAGCCGTAAATGTAGCATTGTATTTGGCTGTGTTATTATTTGAAGTGCAAAGGTCTGTGATTTATTCTTCTAGAGGGCAGCTTAGCCTTAGGTTTTATTTAAATTAGGAGTGTCTTCCCTTCCTTTTAGTGAAGTTTCTAGTTTTCCAGACTTGCTTGGAATCTGTGTGATCTTTGCAACACTTCATTTATGAACAGTGACATGACATAACAAGATTAACACTGACCTTTCTGTGGCAAAGGCACCCCCTACCTTTCCCCCAAGACCCACAGGCTGCTCTTGGGTACAGCTACCACCTCATACTTGGAATTCTTTATTGATTGTAATGCATAGGCAAGCTGGAGGAAAAAAAAAAAAAGTAAGATTTACTTATTTTGTGGAGCACAATTTCTTGTTCGTTTAACATATGCAAAGTGAGATAGAGCATATGTGTAAATTGATGGATGAAAGCCAAAAACTACCCGTACAGTTTGCAGGTTGGGTTCATCTTTCACTCTGTTGGTTGGTTGTTTTAGCTGCTTCACTTTTTCTGATGTATGAGTGCTCTGTAGGGCCAAGGAAAACATGCTGTGGTTGTCCAGCATGGAGCACCTGTGGGAGTCAGAGGGAGATGAGAGGATGCTCTCCTTCATCCCTGTGTTGGGGAAGGAATGGGAGCAAAGAGGGTTTGGGGAGAGGAGCAGAAATGTGATACATCAGAGACAGGACCACCTGGAAGGCAAGGGGAACTTCTAATTCCTGCAGTTATTGCTGTCTCAGGAGTTTGCATGGGCTAATTTAAACTGTATTTGTGCTACTGTAAATGATATTTTTTAGAAGTGTTTTGTGCACACAGACTGCATGTACAAGGAGTAGGGGTGTGACTATATTTTGAACTAGGTGACATACTGTTAATCTGATATTGGGATGACAGTGGAATACAACAACCCTGACTACAATTTTTCTTAATAGCTTGATTTGAGACATTTTTGATTTTTTTCTAATTCAAACCTAAATGAGAGATGACATGAACCAAATGTTGAAGATACCATCTTCAGTTCATGTTGTAAATATGCTTGATCCCATTTTGTTACCTGGATTTAAAGCAGTTTAAGAACTCAGTAAAATTGCTTCTGACAAAATTATGAAGCTTTTTCTAATAGCTAAAAACCCCCATTTTCCCAGTTTCTTCTTCAGGATGAAATGTGTGTTATACAGTGTTGAAAAAGAGGTTTCAAAGAAATGGGTGTTTCCTTCTGAATATTAAAACTTCTTGGCCAGGTCTGTTTGCAGCTCTTAGCAAACACAAGAATACTTTATATTAGATTTAAAAATATATATATGTATATCTCAAGGTACTTTTGGTATCATGCATGTGTTTGACTCAGCTCTTCCTTAAATTAATGTTTTTGGGCATAAACAAACTGGGGAGAAGGGAAAGTCCACTTCCTTTTGGGCACCTGAGCAAGGGAGAGGTTTGGCTGTGGTATTGCAGATGTTTTACATTGTTTATTTATTTCTATATTTATTTATTTATTGTTACCTCTGCTTTCCCAGGGACTGGAAATTTCTGTAAATGTAGGTAAAACACTGACATCTAGTGCCTGGAACAAAGCAGCCAAACATGCTCTGAGACTCCAGCTTTGGAGCCCTCCTGGGCTGGGTTTAACTGCTCAATAATAATGTGGACTGCAGTATATTATGGGTATTTTTTCATGTTTCTAAGTTCAGACTGGATACATTTGGGGCCATCTAGACTGACATGCTCTTGTGCCCTTGTTAATCATGCCTTTCTCCAGGAAACAGAAGGAAAAGTTGAGCTAAACATCAGCTGACAGAAGCAACTCCTTCAAGCAAACTGTCTCACCACAACTTTCAGTACTTGCCTATCTCCTCTGAAAAAAGGTCTCCTGATCCCTTTTGGAGGGTTTTTTGTCTTTTTTTTGTAGCAGTTTCATGCTGGTAGTCCAGAGGCAGCCTACAGATCCCTGATGAGCCATCAGAGGCTTCCCTTTCTCAATTTCCAGCTGATGGATTCCAGCTGTCAGCACTGTCAGCAGTGCTGCAAAATAAGTTACTTAACATTTTATGCCTTTATTATCATACAGGTGCTTAGAATTGTTTACTTCCTTCTGCTTCTGATGATGTGTTTTAATGATGACTTCCAGCAAATGCTTTCAAAGAATCTCCAAGACCCACAGTGCCCAAAGACAAAAATGTAAAGGAATTGGCAATTCCTGGCAACAGGACTCCTCTTTCTGGCTTCATTCTTCAGGCTGCCCTTCAACACAGAAGAAAACCCAACCAACTAAACAAAAATCCAACCAAAACCCCAAACTACAACAAAAAACCAACCCCCTTAAACATGGTTGTCCCCCTAGATTTGATAATTTTCCCCCCACTACAAAGAAAGAAGCCAGTGTAAAGTCTGCTTAAAAGACTATTCTTGCCATGTGGATTTTTAAAACTTCTTACTTTCCCATTTCTTATGCTTCTTTTTGTTATCTTCTTAAACCACGATTACCTACTGATTTTTTAACTGGCATTTAAAATTATTATTATTATCTGTAGTAGTAATTTCTAGGCCATTTGGAAGATGACAGAAGAAAGCTCTGGTTTGCTTTGCTACCACTGCCCCTTCATGTCCTTAATCCCAGTTCCCTCTTTCTCTAATGCTTAATCAGGTTTTTTTTTTTTCAGTCATTCTACAGGATCTCTAGTGCAGGCATACACAGCTAGGGCCACCAAGGGGGAGCAAAAATGCAGTGAGTGTTGCAAAGCTCATTTCTGTAGGTCAGGCTTTGCTGACTGGACCAGTTCAAAACACATTATTCTGCCCCAGATCATAAAGAAAGTGTTTGAAATTCACATTCAGACTGATAATGTACAACTTAAATGTCTTTAAACAAAGAAACAAAATATTTGTCAGGAATTTCCATGTGCAGAAACCAGTGAGGCAAATATTTAATTATAAGTTATGTTATTTCTACAGGTGACACTGATGTTTTCAGGTACACAAATGAATGAAACCAAGTTGGTTTTGGGTAGGTGCTTTCCTAAAAAAAGGTTTATCAGACTTCATGGTTGCAACACTACAAAGATCTTTCCATTTACTCCTGCCACACTGTGCTGATGGGACAACAGAAGCAGAGATGCCAGCCCACAGCACAGGCTGGGAGCCACAGTGAGTGGGCTATTAAAACATGTATATATACCAAGAGCTGGCTTTTCTTATTTCTCCAGAGGAGGTAGTTAAGCCTTTAAATGAGCTAAGAAACCAGCTCAACAGTGTGGAATAATTATAGGGCATTTCTTGCTCATTTTTATATAATCCATTAAGTATCTCCTAGATTTATCTCCCTATCTCTCCTGTTAGATGTCATTTGCAGTTTCTACTCTAAATAACTATATTTATGGGATTAGCCAGCAGACAGGCTGATGAGATTTGGTATCTGGGATCTAAACTCAGTATTTCTTTCAATCTACCATGAATAAACCATTTTGATTTTTTTTTTTTTTTGCATTTCTTGTCTAAAATGAAAGTGTGAGCATGTTCTAGATACTTTTGCTTTATTCTGACTACAAAAATATAGGAATTACTGAATGAAGCTCTATGCCAACCTGTCTTTTAGGAAACCTGAAATCATATCTGAGCTATTAAAGTTTAATAGCTAGTGGGGGGAGAGAAGTAATTACTTCCCATAACATCTTTCTCTATCAAGAATTTCGTTGTTACATCGATGCAAAATTATTCCACTGGCATTATAAACTGCCATGTAATGTCTGATAATGACACCTCTTACTACCACAGAGAAACCTTTGTTATGACTTAGATTACACATTCATATCCCGCACCAAATATGAGGATGAATAAAATGAAAGTAGATAGCTAATATATCAAGGTGGCATTTGAGCTGAGAGTTATAATTTTTTAAATACATATATGAGAACATGAAATAAATTAGTCAGATTTGTCTCACCAAAAAGGGGCAAAACTCAATTTTTCTGCATAGGCATTTTGCACATTTCCCATCAATAGGAACAATGTTAGCAATTTTCCTTTTGCCTTCACTGTTGGCTCTTTAGTGAATTTTTTTACATGGCTGCTGCTGGTGATTTTCCTTATGCCATTTTTTTAGACAGGACAGGAAAAGCCTGAAGTTCATTTTGCCCTTCCTTTTTCAAGACGATAGTCCCTAGTTTAAAGTCTCCCTCCATCCTTTGCTCTTCCCCTCTTTCTCATACCACAGTGTCATTCCATAAAGCCTAGCCAGGCATGAGTAGGATGGCAGTGAAGAGGCTCCCAGAAATTGTTTTACTGTTGGAAAAGATGGGCTTTGTTCAAATCCAAGACAGCGTAGGTTCCTTCAGAAGCAAGTTTTTATTTGCTACCGGTTCACTCTTTTGTTGAAAAGCTTGGCTCAAACTTTCTGTAATTCAGTTTTGACTTTGTGCTTCCTTTTGTTTTAACCTTTAATATAGGATGTTGCAAAACTTTCATAGCATAGGGAAAAAGGATTTTATGTACAAAATTTCAGCTTTCTAATGAATGAAATTATTTGATATTTTTGAATAAGACTATGTTGTGACCTTTTTTGGATCTTTGATTTATCTTTAAATGCTATATTCTTGGGATGGAAAGTTAATTTCTCACTTTTTCTGGTCAACCATTCTTGTATGGGAGCTGAATTATTTTAAGGGAATTCAAACACATCACTGATAAATTCCTCAGCTTTTCAGACTCAAAACAGCTTCTGTCTCTGTCAGCTACAGCCTGAATTGCTTTTTAAAATTTTTCACTTAAAATCTTGATTTTTAACTTAATTTTTCTGATTTTTCTCAATCATATTACAGCAGGGTTGTTTGCCTTGCCAAAAGTTTCACTAATGCCCATCAGCAGGGCCAGGTTCCTAACACACATGGTGCTTCTGCTGATGGCATTTCAAGTGACCCTTGTAATCACTGAGCATCAACTGGCAGTGAAGTTTCAGCATTAAACTTTCCCTTTGCTCATTTGGGGTCTTAATTGTGCTTTGAAACGTTTGATGGCTCGCCTGACCTTTCTCTGGGTTAACTGAAGACTGAGATTTGTCTGCCAGGAGGGAGCTGCTGAGGAAACCTTGGAGTGTAGCACTTGATTGGTGTCACTGAGACAGCATGCTCTGGTATCTCCTGGGTTAGAAATGCCTCTAAACTTTTTATGGGCTTTAACTGGAGCTATAGAAAAAGGAAAACCTTGGGAATGCCAAGAATTTTACAAAGAGTAGGTGATGAGTATAAATTGAAGAGCCACTTAACATTAAATGCAGGGATTGGATGCTATAATCCCTTTTTGTGCTTCTAAAGCATTTCTAACCCTTCCTCTCCCCATGGGAAATCTCCCAGGGGAGCAGTGGATTTCCCTGCTGGTGGGCAAGTCCAGCATTGCCATCTCCCCAGGCTGCTTTCCTGCTGGCATGCAGCAAGGGCACCCCAGGTAGGACTGGGGCAGGACTGGACTTTGCTGAAAATCCTCAGTTTGCAAACTTCCCCTCTCTTGACCCGAAGCTATTCTGGAGATCTGCAGAGATAAAAATTACTAAAACTAATTTTATCTTTTTTTTTCTTTAGGTCTGTATAGAGGGCCAGATGATGCCCACAATGAGTGCAGATATTGCACCTGTAGATTTTCTCCTGCCCCTATGAATGTTTCTCATTTCCATGCTGGCCTTATGGCTCTGTGCTGACATTTATTCTGGCAGTCCCTGTGGAACCTGGCACCGTGTCCTGAACCACCCACCTCTCATCTCTGTGTAATTAGTCTGAGAGGCACGAGGCAGGAACCTTTCCTGGCTGTGTTTGTGCAGGAGGCCAAGGGCAATTCCAGACTCAGAAGGTGAGCAGTGGGGCAGGCAGGTGAGTTCAGGCTGAGGGGATGATTTCGGGCAGTGTGACTGATGAAGGGGGCTCATTTCAGACATCTGCAGGACCTGTGTGTCACACCAAAGAGACAAACCATCCTTTGGGGTGCTGCTCTTCAAACCTCCTTTCTTGATGGCAAAAGGTGCCTGAAAACAAGTCCTCTGCAGTAAGGATGCACAGCTCATCCCAGGCTGCAGGTAAGTGTCCATATTCCCACTGTGAGCACTTTCATTAGCAAGACCTGGGGGCTCTGGATCAGACCCTGGTGGGGAGGGTAGGGTGAGGAAGTAGATAAGGGCCAGTATCTTTCCAGCCTGTGGGAAAGGGGAAAACCCTGTGGTGTTGGGAGTGACACTGACAGACAGGGATGTGGCACATTTTGGCAGAGATTATGAAATCAACTAATGTAAACCTGGCATCTTATCTGAGGCTCCCCAACAGTCCCACTCTCAGCACAGTATCCCCATGCATTTAAAGTCCTGTCCCCTTGGCTGATACCTTGTTAAATATCAGCCTCCTGCAATAATATTTTATCTTGTAATTACAATCCCAGAGCATGCAAAAGAAATACCAAGATGAATATAGTCGATTACCTTCCCTTCATCCTTCAGAGCATTGAGTTAACCCCAGCCACTGAATAATTGCACCTGCAAAATAGGTTTTATTGCAAGAAGCAAGAGCAGGAGGACTCTGCAGCCAGTAGAGATCAAGACTGGTTGCCTTTGCAAAGCCATTTCAAGCCTCTTGGCTTGAGACTATGTCATTAGCTTGTGTCAGTGATTAATTTGAGAAGTATATATTCAGTAATGGACTATTTATTGTACAAAGTTTAGTCCATAATCTATTTACTTACCACTGCCAGCACATCACACAGTAGCATTGTAGCTAATACTGAACAAAGCCCTGAGCAGTGCAGTATCACCTTTTGATTTCTTCACTTACCATTTCTTTTTCTTACCAGGGATAAATCCTGCAGACCTTGATCTCTCAGCAAACCCATGCTGGTAGTTTCCCTGCTTTGCCAGGTCCTCAGCTGACTGGTGATGCTCAGTTAAGACATGGTTTAAGCACTGTCCAGGGGGGACCACTGAGGAGCAGGACAGTGATGGCACCCAATGAGGAAAGGAGCAGGGATGGAGGCCACAAGTCTGCAACAAGAAGGTAAATGTTGAGGGAAGGTAAAAGTTGTTCAGTGAGATGCAGATCAGGAGAAAACTGAAGTGGATAGACTGAAATTTTTTTGGTTACTGTTAGGCCGTCAGAATGCAAGTGTAGCTCACGTTTGTACCAGCCAGCTGTATTTCCAGCTCAGGAGCATGAGCTCTGCAAGGGAAGTGGATGCATTGTCCATTTTTAGTATATCTTGTGGTTTTTGTGGGGGGGTGGGGTAGGGAGGGCAGATAAAAATGCTTGAGGTGCCCAGGGTGTGTGAATCCAGGAATTGCTTACATTAAACTGAAAATGCCTCATTTGGTACAGGCACAGTTGATATGCCTGGGCAGAGGGCATGTCAGCTTCTGGGGAAGAGGGATGAGAAATGCCCTGGGGACCTCTCATCCCATCCTAGTGCCAGACTGAAGGGACAGGGAGACCTTCTTCTTTATTTCCTTCCATCCCAGCTGTGTCTGCTGCCTACACACCCTGAACCATCCTCAAGGGCCTTGGGGCAGCACCGAGCTCAGCTTTTCCAAAATGCCTTGTCATCCATTGAGGACCCCTGCTCTGGGCAACTATCTGCTTTACCTGGGCTTAAAGCCAGCCTCATGCTACCAATGGAAATGTTTCCATGTTGAGAAGGAAAACCATCTCCTTCCAGTTTGTGTGCCAAAGTCAAAACAAGGAGAGCGTGAGGTGTCATCAGCAGCTGATGTGGTGATGTGCTCTTCTGGGAATTTCACCTGGGTGTAAACCTGGTGTGAAGGTGGCTTAGTGTGGATGCAAGGTGTAGCCAGGGCTGGGTAATCAGCTCCCTGTCTGATTCCATGTCCCCCTGTGTCAATGATGAGAGGCTCCAGGGCAGGAATCCCCCCCACGTACCCCAGTTCCTGCGGGGCGCGGCTGGCCGGATCCCTGCAGCGCTCGGCCCCCGTGGGACACGGGGTGCACCCGCAACGATGTCAGAGCTGTAGCACAGTGGAACCCCGGGATTTTTAGCAGGAATTGCGTGTGCGGCCCCGCGAACGCCGGGTTTTGTCAGCGGCGGAGCCGTGAGAGGGCGGTGTTGGACCGCG
>NW_005054463.1:1073425-1073999 GCF_000277835.1 Geospiza fortis | reverse complement strand
GGGCAGCGCCTGCCCCCGCCGGGCCCGGAGCGTCTGCGCTGCTTTCTGGGGTGTTCAGCCTTGGTGTTTTGCAGCAGCGATTCGTTGCAATAAAATCTCCTTTGCCCCTTTCTCCTTTTTTCTTTTCTTTTTTTTTTTTTTAAAATTTTCTCCCTTTCGTATCTTTCTTCCTCCCCTTCTTCTTTCCTTTCTTCCTCTTCTTCCTCCTCTCCTTCCCTGCTTCTCCTTTACTTTTGAGGTCTTTCCCAGACCTTCCAGCAGTTTATGAAGCACCCCAGTGCTGGAGGGTGACTCTTGGCCAGTGAACATCCCTGCAATCACAGGTGGGCAGCTGGCACAGCCAAGAGCTCCCTGATGCTCCACCACACCTGACGTGTTCCTGAGAGGGCTCCCAGCCAAAGCTCAGCATCATGGCCACCTCTGCCATGTGCTCCCTGTGGTGACCCTCTGGATATTAAGCCCTGGAGGAGAGGTTACACCTCAGCTTTTCCCTGGTTTGAAGAGAATAAAAAGCCTCATTGCTGAAGCAACCTAAACAGGTAAAAATGTGCCAGGTTATTTTGCTTTTGCACAG
>NW_005054463.1:1061514-1073409 GCF_000277835.1 Geospiza fortis | reverse complement strand
TACACTGCTTTGTTTTATCTCATTTTTCGTGGTTGCAAATTATCTGTTTTTCTTTCCCAAACCCCAAAACTTTCTCTAGATGCAAACAATGGCACCTGAGTGAGTGTGCTAGTGAGCTGCCTTCACCTTTCTCTGCTGCTGTGGGACAGATGACTCCACACTACAGCAGAGCACTTGTGGATTATTATCTTTCTTCTGTGGAAATTTGCCTATCAGTGTCAGTGGCACCTGGAGATGGGAAAGCAGAGCTTCAGGTACTCTACCTTTCTTTCACCAGGTCAACAAGGAGATTGAGTTTTCTTCTGTTATGCTAGCAAAGCCACAGGTTTGTTTTTGTTTCCTACTCTGTATGACAAGGATAGGAGTTGGGGGCAGGGGGAAGGAAGAAAATGTTGAGGGACCAGCTCTGCCCCTTGCAGTTACTAAAGGGATGCCTTCCAAGGGGGGTGAAAGGAGAGGTCTTGGCAGGGCAGACAGTATGATCATCTCTCTGTCTCACACAGAATCAGTGGGTCATTAATGTTTGAGCCAGCCTCTTATTTCACTGCAGCTGTCTGCATTGTCAAAGCTTTTCTCAATACATCAAAAACGTGAAGGACTAAACAGCCCCAGCAATGGCTGGAACAGGAGTTATTCCTGATCTAAAGCAAACCCTGCTGAGGGTGTCTCTTTCTGTGATATTTGTGATGCTGAGCAAAGGGAATGACCAACATGAGATAACTACTTTTCCCGTTGTGCTCACTTAGGTTAAAGTTTTGAGAGGATAAGGATTACCTCCAGGTCTGAATCCTGCTTTTGAGCTGATGGATTCATTGCAGGCTCTGCTCCCTTTGCACCCTCAGGTGCCCCAAAAGAGGAGGAGATGTGTGGGAGCCAGAAAGCCAACCATTGGCAGCCCTGTATTGTGAGAGGTGTTTCATTTACAAAGGTGGGGACATTTGTACCGTCACCTTTCCCTGATGGCTCCCCAAGCCTTGCTCTGCCAATAGAGCTCAGCACAGAGAGGTCCTTAGGAAGACTCACATGAATACCTTGTAAAGGTCTGGAGGCTGTTCTGCAGAAAGTCCCTTCCAGCACTGAATTTTACAGTGGTCCAACTGGCTGGCAGGTGCAGTTTGTTTTACCTGCTTGCTTGGTTGCTTTGATCTTTAAAAAGTCTTGTAAATATCTCGAAAAAAAAAAAAAAAGTGGTTCATTTGTTCTGCATAGTAAAAAAAAAATCCACCCCAAATTGCACAATGGAGGGGATATTTGTCAGTGATGTTAACTGGAGTTTCAGTGGGAGAGGGCCCAGCCTTGGACAGATTTTCCAGGTTAATTGAAAGGAATATGGTGATATCTGAAATGGTACTTGCTCCACACGCTCATGGCTTTGTCAAGCATGGAGAAATGCATAGGTAACATCTCTCTTTACACCTGAGCCTGTGAAGAGAGGATGAGCTACTTTAATGGCTCTATCTTTGTATTGAATTCCCTCTTTGTTGGGTATCCTGGGGTTTTCACTGACTAACACCTTTCCATAAGACATCTCTCAATCAACACAGACAACTATGTTTACTGGACAATATTTTTCCCCTGCTTATCAGCACGTCAAGCAGTACCAAAACACACAATCTCCTCCTGAATCCCACAGCAAATCATTCCTTTTTTTAAACATCACCTAATGTCAGTAATGGTGTTGGAGATGGGTTAAGACAGCCATGCTTCTGCTTCGTATCTATGGAGAGAGGAGAGCTTAGAGCATCTACCTGAGAGGTGCCACCATTTAGGAGGGAGACCCTTCTCAGCATTATTTTGCTATTTGGGTTTTTTCCTTGCAGTTAACTGTAGATATACTGGAAAACAAAAAAAAAAAAACCAAACTCAAACCAGTGGGCTATTAACAAGTGGGTTTAATGTTGACAATGGCACTGTGCAGTGGGAGTGTGATCTGGTTAATGTTCCAGAGCAGAACAGCCCGTCAGTTCACATCCCTTTCCTTGGCAGCAGTGGCAACGCTTCCCCCAGAAGTTAAAGCCATGTGTCTCATTTCTGAGAGAGGCTTATTCATAAAAAGGGAGGAAAAATTGGTTGTCCGATCCACAGAAGGAAAAAAACACACAAGGGGATAAATTATGAGAATTAAGATGGGCAGATAGATTTCTACAACTCGTGTATGTAAAAATCTGTTCCTGGTAGACTTGAGCTGTGTCATTTTAGATGCATTTCTCCAACCCACGTAAATATTCCTGTCAAAAAATCAAATCTGGAAAAGAAGGAATTTTCATTTTTCATCAAAGCTCTACAGTGATCTTGTTATTAAAAACAGAGGGAAAAGATATATCAGGAAGGCAAAGCAGTTGCAGCCACATAGTTGTTTTCAATAATCCAGTGAGTCACTACATAGAAGAGCCTTTCATTTCTCCCTGTGTTTCAGACAAAATTGTTTATTAAGATTTTGGTGCATTATTTAAAATTAAACAAAAAAAAAGGAAATTGTACCTCTTTATTTTAAAAGACTGTTGGAATAAAAATTCAGATTATTCAGATTTATCAAGTGCATTTTATAAGGCAGTAAGCACAGCAATTTTTTCCTCATACCACAAGATATTCCCTGGCTTTTCCATCTCATTCATAGTCATACATAAGGAAGCTGTTTACAAGGCATTGCTACAGGGAGAAAAAAATATTATAGAAATGAAAACTTGATCCAACCAATGGCTGGATTTGTAATGAAAGACCGAAGTGGAAGGTAAACAGCAGCCTAATGTAACACTTTAAAAGCAAATTATTATACCTCACTTATTGAAAAGTGAGGTATAATAGCTGCAAAGGGGATCTGTACTTCAGATCTTCACCCATGCAGAGGTGTGGAATAGAAGCTAATTGCATATGTAGCTGTAATGCACACTGAGCAGCCAGAACAGACAAATACAAATATTTAAGATGTTTCACTTTTTAAAAATCACAAGGTCGTGAACTTGCACTTTGTTTTTGTTTCTTTTTCCCCAGGAAATTGGACAGGAGGCTGGCTGAAAGTGTACCAGTGCTCTACAGGGATTTCTTGTGCCTTTTCAAGGAAGGATTTGCTGTGTTCTAGAATGTGTAAATATTGTTTGGGGCTTGTTTTGTTTTGTTTTTTATCTCAAATGCTTGCCAAGGAAATTGAACTGTACAAACATAATTAGCCAGGGGCTGAACGTTTAATCTTAAATTCCAAGTCTTCATTAAGTCTTAATTTAAAAACCTTAGGAGGGAAGCTTGCAACCATTCCTGTTCATAAGGATGGCTGGAATTTGTGGCAGGTTTTTATGGCAGAAGAGGGAAACCACTCAAATGGGGAAAGCTCAGAAAACTGTGCTGAAGCCAGTTAGTGGTCAAGAGGTCATGTCATGGATAATGGGACAAGATTTGGATTCAAGTCACCTCTGGTGTGGTCAAAGCAGGTCATGGTGGGTGGGGCTCTGGGTGTCCTGATCTGGTGAAAGGTGCCCAGGTGTCCATGTTTGTGGGGTTGGGATCAGATGAACTTTCAGATCCCTTCCCTCAAACCATTCTGTGGCTGGGAATTTAAGAAGGTGCTATGGGAGAACTGGAAGGCTTGTGGGGTGAAAAAATGAGTTTTCCCTTTGTATGAGAGTTATTCCAAATCAGAATGGGTGTTTAGAGATAGGTGGTTTTTTCCCATGGGTGATCTTCCAATGGCATTGTTATTTTTACCTGACAAAGGGACAATTTCTGAATTTGAATCGTTTTTAGTCTATCAAGATAAAATAAGGTGCTAGTACCTGTTATTTTTATCTTAATTTACTGAGAAAAATTTCTACACTAGGCATGATAAGGGAAAAATAAACTGGAGGGAGAAAATTAAATAAAACAAATCCTTTTATTCCCTTCTGAAAGTCTTTTTATAAGCTGGGAATCTGTGGAGAAATGCGAAAGTGCTGCGATTTATCCTACACCTTCCTTTGCCCTTTTTCAGTGATAAGAGCTATCAAATGACATCTTTGTGAGGAACCCTCTGCATATAGAAAGAAGTCGAAAAAGCAGCAGCATTAATTCCTGTGAGTGTTCATGCCAAATCTGTTCTTTTGTTTACTGTTGTCAGGGGGGTGGGACCTTTGTCATAATTTGAAGTAGCCCTCTTTTTCTTCCTGATCACCAGATATTCAGAAAAACAGTAACAGAGGTTAAAAATAAATATGAAAATCAATTTTAAACTCTAATAACATGATTTATATAGTACCTAGCACTTGCTGAAAGTTTCTTTTTCTAGTGCATGCCTCTGAAAAAAAAAAAAGAAAAAGAGCGCAAGAAGAGAGCATTCACCTTGCAAATGGCTGGATTCCAGGAAAGAAGGAAAAAAAAAACGGAAAAATTGGGCAGAGATTTGCATGGCTGCCTGCAGACCAGGCGCCCCACTGGCCTGCTGCCCGCTCCTGCCCCACCAGTGGAAATTTTGCCCTTGCCTTGGCAACAGCACCCTGAAATGCCACTCGGCTTTGTGCCACCGTTCCCAGTGGGGAAGGCAAGGAGGGAATGTCCTGCATGGAAAAGCACCCCCAGGTACCACCCCATCCCTCCTGGTTTTGCCATTTGGATGAGGACAAGTGAGTTCAGTCCCTGAGTTTGTAACAAGTTGGGTTGTAAATGCTCTTTGGTGCAGTCTGCTAAGTTATTGAGTGCTTCCGCTCACCTCGGCAGCTTCACGACTCCTACGGCTACATGGAAAATTTAGAATAACAGAACTATTTCACATGGCAACAACGACCTGGAAGGATCTGACTGGTGCAGTTCCTACAAATCAATCCAGTGTGAGCTTCTAAGCCAATGGGCTGGTCCCCTGTGAGCGACCGAACATCTCGTCCTGGGCGTGTTAACAGCAAAGCTTGAAATAATGGTGACTTCTGGAAACCAATTTTGATAACCAGACTCTATTTGTAAGGTATTTAGAGCTAATAAAGCTGCTGTGGTCTTGGGAGTGCCCTTTTCCTTGAGCACAATGGGAAGCTCTTCTTGTCAGGATTGCTATAGAAACAATGAATTATCAGGCAAACGGGACCATCCAGCCAATTGTGCCAGACGGGGGATGTGTGCTGATAACGCAGCAGCGTTAATTTGCTCTGCTTTGTTGTAAGTAGAGCTTGCATTGCCTATAGAAATGTAAAGAGGCAGGTGAGCTGAAGTGGCTATTATTTATAGACACAGTTTGTGCTGTATAAATGAATTTTTCATAGGAAGACTTTTTAGGAAAAAAAAAGGCTTGAGAAGCTGCTTGGTAAATAATTATGACCGGGAGCTTCAAATGTGCTTTGAAGAATGGATGGGTATCCTTTAGACCCCCTTAAAATTTTTCAGGTGCAACCTTGAATCTGTTGTAAAGAGTGGGGCGCTTTGACCATGTGTGCAATACCCCAGCCCCACTGCTGACAGCCTTTACAGGATAATGCTGAACCATGGCTGGTATTGCCTTCTGTCATCTTGCAAAACTGAGTCACTCATAAGCAAATGCAAATATCATTAGTATGTGGATGTGCTTGTACTGTATGGCTTGAGAAGTCAGCACCAGACTGAAGTATGATCCAACAACAGGAAGAAGAAAGAAGCAGAAACTCCTTGGTATCAAGTGGATAAACTCTATATTTTCTTTCTTTCATTTTGCTCAGTGCCACTTGGGAGAATGTTCCTCTATTTTTAAAAAGGAAGAAGACATGAAATATGCCAGGAAATCATTGAGCTGAGAGGAGTTTGGCTTCAGATGTGAGACATACCACCAGGATCACAGAGAAGGCAAGGGAGAGGTGGGAAAGAAGGATGGGTGAGAGAGGACTAGGCAAGAGAATGCTGTATTTGGATATCATATAGGAATTGGGAAGGAACCAAAAACACCCATGTTTTTTGCATGTGGGTGATGGGAAAGACACTGCATCTTCTACTGAATGAGGGTGGTGAGGAGCTGGCACAGGTTCCCCAGAGAGGTGGTGGATGCCCCAGCCCTGGAAACATTCAGGGTCAGGTTGGATGGGCTTCTGAGCAACCTGATGTAGTTGAAAATGTCCCTGCTCATTACAGGGGGTTTGAAAGGACCTTTAAAGCCAACCTAAACTATTCCATGATTCTGTGAAATGTAAGGGAGTGGCCCTCAAAACCATCTCTATATATATTTTGATATATACAGGAGGAGGACCAAAGAAAAAAAAAACCAATATGATACTCTAATTCAGAGTGAACAACATAGGCCTGTTTTAGGACTCTTACAATAACTGAGAGTGTACTCAAATCTTTTTGCTATTAATGAGATATAAACACCACTAAAACCCAAGTACAATCTAAAATGTTCTCTTGAGATCAGCCTTTAGTTACAGAAAATACAATTAGAAAGCCTGCATTGTATTGGCTGCCGCTGCCAATTGTCTTTATAAGATATTTTTTCTATTATCTAATTGGGTGGCTTCTTTCAGGTTCCCAGAGTACTCTTCTTTGTGCTTCAGGGGAATTTTTGTTACTCTTCAAACAATAATTCTGAAAAAAACCCTACACACACACCAAAAAAAAAAAAAAAAGACAAAGTAGTGCATTGCACCATCCCACAATGGGCCCAGTGTTGATGCTGGATTAAGTGTCCCTGGTCACATCTCTCTGCCTGCCTGGAGCTCCACTCTGCTCTGCCTCTGGGGTTATGATATCATCTCTGAAGTCCTGCAAACACAGCTGAGCTCCACACTGCTCCCATTGTGGGTCCCACTTCGGGAAACGTGGAGCTGGGGATCTCAGCCATGCAGCAGAGTATCAATGGAGGAGGTGGGTACACCTCCATGCCACTCTTTCTTCCCACAGATGCTCATCACAGGCATCTGCAAAGGCCTTGGACTTCCAGAGAGTGTATTTATTGTTCTGCTTCTTCAGGTGTTAAATGAAAAGCCTGCACCTATAAAGAAACCCCCATAATTGTCCTGAAATCAGTGTGAGGTGGGCAAGTAAATATTTCCAAGGGTCTCAGCTGTCTGCAGGTGAGAAGGCATCTTTTTCTTGCACAAGCTTTCCTCTTGCATGGGCTTTTGGCGGCTTGTCATGTGTGAGGCTGTGCTGGCAGGCAAGAGGATACCCAACTGAATATTTCTCTCACACCAAGTGTTTGTATTTGTTTCAGGGTTGCCCATTCTGTGCAGAGATGCCTGCTTCCAGCTTTGTGCACTCTGGCACGTGTTGCCTAATGGACCAGGGCCTCTCGTTCAGCACAGCTGACAAGGAGCATCTCTGTCACCGCAGCTGACACACGCTTGCTTTGTTAAGTGACACGAGATGCTGCAGTGCAAGGCACAAGTTCTCCAATGCTTTCAGCTAAACAATTTACTACTGTGCTGCACACATCCTTGTCTGCTCCAGCGAGCGGGAGGGCCTGGAGCTGGTTAGATGTGTCCCAGCTTGGGCAGCTCTGTCCCCCAGGATGTTGCAAGGAGCAGTAGAAACAAAGTGAGGTGTTGACCTAATGTAGGGCATTGCAACCTAGCCAGCCTGACAGGTCCCAAACTGCCTGCTGAGGTTCAGCACCATGTGGTGTTTTCTGCTCTGCTGCAGCTTCTCCAACCCTCCTGTTTCTGCACCATCCTGGGTGCAAGCAAAGCCAGGGATTTGGAGTGTGTGCGTGTTTCTGGCTGCAAAGTGCAGTATTTTCTGCAGATGAAATGCTCATCAGAGACTGGGAACACAACCAAGGAGGCTGGGGAGGAGAGGAGGAAGCCACACTTGATCCCACAGAAACCACAAACCTAATTTCATACCGAAGGCAATTAGCCAGCACACATTTGGTTAGGGTGGCTGTGCTACTTTGTAAAACGTGACCTTTTAATGAGCTGGGGAGGTGGATCTGAATTTCTGCTAGTCTACACTGGCAAAGGAAAACGACCAGTGGTTCATTATCGTCAGGAGAGGGGAGCAGGGGTGAAGTGGCCCTCAAAACCATCTCTGTGTGCTTCCAAGTCCTGCTTTGCACGACAGGATCGTGTTCCTGACTCTGTGCCATCGCACTCAGCCACCCTCCCGAAGCCACCAGGATGCTGCAGCATCCTTGGCTGGGCAGTGCTGACTCAGGCCCAGGGTCCTGTGCCTGCTCCCTGGCACTGCTGTCCCCCAGATATTTCACAAGCAGATATAAAAATCCCTAAGTTAGGCTCTTGTGGCTGTGCTCCCTGCAAGGGGAAGCAGTAAAAGGCTGATTTATGCTCTGAACCACAAAAGCCTTTTATTGCTGCTTTCTTTTTTTTAATGTAGCTGTCTTGCCCTTAAATGTCTAATCCCTTTCTAACAGTCTTGTGGAAGTGGCAGGGCTCTCCATGGGTTAAAGGAGGTGTTTTTCAAGAGGACCAAGTTGTCCACCAGGTCCCCAAAGCCCCTCTTGCCCTGGCCCAGCAAGGGAGGGGAAGGCAGCAGTAAGCTCTGTGCTGCCAGCATGGTCCACCACATTCTGCCAGCCCTCAGCTTTCTGGGGCTGTTGGAGAGTTATTCCATCACTTGGAGTATTCCCTGACAGTCTTGGGCACTGCTGCTCCTTCAGGGGAGAATAAAAACCCCAAGCTGATCTAACTGAAGCAGGGATTTAGGAGTTTGACTCCAGGCATATACATTTAAAGACATTGCCCAATTATTTCTTCATTTTTATTAATTACTATTAGTCATTTATGGCCCCTTTTAAATTCAACTTCTCAAGAAAAATATTGCTTTAGAAAAAAAAAAAAGAGAAAGTCATTTCATGATCAATTAGCAAAAGCTACAGCTGCACCATAAAAGAGAAATACTGGGGGGGGAGGAATATTTCAAATTGACTGGGGCATGCAAGTTGTTGAATGGAGGGAAAGCCAGCTAAGATCCTAAGGAAGGGGTGATGCTGGAGAGGGGCAAAAGTACACAGTGTGGCATTGCTCAGTTCATTGTCAAGCCTGCTGTTAATTACTGGCTTTATTAATGATTTGGAAGCGATAAGAAGTGTTAATTGCATCAGAAAATGATGCTACACTGGGAAGAGCTGAAAGCAGAGGTGAGAGTAGAAGAAAGAACAGCGAGGCAGGGAGGGCTGAGGGGTGCAAGAAGGATTTGATTTCATTCAGGCTCTGGGGGCTTGTCTACAGTTTCCCCCAGTAAAAGAGCATCAACAATGTTTGTGGACAAGGAAGGGGCCCACAGAGGTCAGACAGGAGGGTTTGGTTTGAAGCAAGAACCATGGAGACCCTTCCTGTCACCCTCAAGGGAGGAACAGAGACTTGCACGTGGTGTAAGGCAGGCAGAGTCCCAGAGGCAGGCACAACAAAACTGAATACATGGAGGGGCAGCTGACTTCAGAAGACCCCAGACAGTATAGCAGAGTGTGTTTAAAAGAAAACACTAAAAAGGCAATACATTGCTCTGCCTGCTGGCAGCCAAACTGAAGGAAGGGGGAAAACAGAACCCACATTAATGTAGAAATTGCATTTAATGGTCATCTTGAGAAGCCATAGGACAAAATCAAGGGAGTGAGCTGCCACAAGCTGTTAAGGAGGAAACCCTCTGCCCACCGGATGCCAGTGTTGCCCAACATTAAATCACATGGAGAAAACTCCTCTGGCAAGAGAATATTTGGTGCTTAAAGACACTCATCACTCCAGCTACCCAAACACCACCACACTCAAAAACGCACTCGCAACTTCCTTGGTGGCACAGTTAAATCTATTTGCAACTCATCATTCTGGAGGTAGGCAAAGGTGACAAAGCCAAGGACGAAGCACTGTGTAAAATTTTACTTGTACTGAGCGGGCCCTAAAGAAGCCCAAGCAGAGTTTTATTGCGCGGCTCCTCGGGCTGACAGTCTCCATTAACCATCGGTTAATACTGCAGCGTCAGAGCAAAGCCAGAGTCGCAGCCCTGTGCTGTTAGAAAGCGTCCTTCAATCCAGCAAGAGACCTCGGGGTGAGAATATTTTGCATGAAGAGCCACTGGTGTAAAGAGCTGAGCCTCTCAGCTCTGCATTGCAGTCAGCGTGTCGTGTGCCATCCCTCCACACCACAAATAAATCTACAATTTCTCAGCTGGGTGCCTTTGGAAACCTCATACTAATACGCTTATATGGGAAGAGAGACCAGGCAAGGTTCAAATAAAGAGCTCATGTAATAAATAAACATGAGGTCAGTATGGGAACAGCAATAATTGCTTTGTATGACAAGATTTGCATAGCAAACATTTGTGATTAATGTACAGCCGACGTCAGGTAAGGAGCCTTCGCTATCGTTGCTCCATCTGCACCTTCCAATCTAGAAGGTACAGCAGCTCCAGCCAGAGCAATTAGTCACTGTTTACTGAGAGGCAGATCGAGCAAAATTTTTCTAGTTCAATATTTGAGCGAGTTTCGCCTCACAGCCTCCCGTTAGATCCATTTCTGCGCCAGGCAGGGATCGCGCTTCCTTCCTGGGGGTGGCAAGGAGGGATGATCAGCACCGCTGCAAATCTGCTCAGCAAGGGCAGGGGCTGGCTCCCAGCCTCTCCTGCTGGCCTCACCCAGCTGGTGTTCTCAGGGAAAACCCTAAGGAAGAGGCTGAACACCCTGCATGTCAGGGCTCTGCTTCCCTTTCAGCTTTTTCTTTCACCTGCCAGTTTCACTGTCCCTGTCACTGCTGATGTGGGCAGTGGGATGCAGCACCGAGGGCAATGACACCTCCTTCTTTACAGCCTCCTTTCTGCAAAGCCTGGCTAATTCATTCCAGCTAAACTTCCAGATCTTTGGCCAAAGAGCCTTAATCCGACTCAAAATACTCTTTTGATTTGGGGATTTTTTTTTTCTTTTTTTTTAAAGGCATGCAAGCCTCTGGCTTCCCTGGAAAGGAGGCAGTTTGGCTGGAGGGACTGGGGTTATTCCTCTGAGGTTAATTCCTATGGGAAAACCATTCCACTGGAGCTGGTTGGAGGGAAGGCACTTGCTGCTGCAGTCTTCCACTTCATCTGCTTGGGGGTGCCAGGGAAAGCTGTTAGCATCACTGGAAGTCACTCCAAGAAGTACTGCACAGATCAGCTGGAAAGGCATAAGGAGAGTTCCTTCATGTGGGTGAGATCCAGAAAGGCTTGACCAAAGTGAGCAGGCTTCAAAGCCTAGGGCACACATTTTGGGCACATGAAGTGAAGAACTGAAGGTGTTCTTCTCTTGTGCACTTGGCAGAGTTCAGTTATGACTGAGGATGCCAATCAACTCATCAAGAGTGATAAATGGCAGCTGCTATCTCCCACCTGTGATGAGATGTTGAGATTTTCAGCTTCTATCTTTCCAAGACAAATCTTGATGAGCCTGTGGTCCCCTGGACCTGTTAGGGAGGGTGTCTGTGTTGGCATTTCACCCTTGCGCTGGGGTGAGTGGTAGTGAGGGGGATGCTGGGCTGATGCTTGCAGGCACTGCAGCTGTCCCCACCTGGGAGCATCAGGGAGGTGCCACCAGGCTGGCAGGGGACATCAAGGGGTGGCTGCATTGGTGGGAGATGCCATTACACCTCTGTGCCCCACAGAGTTTTTGCAGGTAGGCTGGAAAACGTGGCTCTCATCAGCTGCTTCAGTGCCAAGTCCACCCACTACCACACTGAAGAGTGATCTCCAAGGTGCTGCCAACCTGCCCTATTGCCCTTAAAACCTCTCTTCCTCCTTTACAGCCAGCCTAAAGCTTCCCAAACACTTCGGCTGAGCACTGGGAAGCCCTACACTCACCTTGGCGCTGAGAGTGCAGGTGAGATGCTCGTCTCTGCATGAGGGGCTGTGAGCACTCACGGGAGCGGGTGTTTTGGGGAGTACAACCCAGGCAGGAGGGTGACATGCCTTGCCCTTGTGCGGATCAGGCGTACGGCGGTGTCCCACAGCGGAGGGGAGCCGGGCGCGCTTCAGCTGCCCAGGATGCTCCTCACACCTCGG
>NW_005054463.1:1048769-1060559 GCF_000277835.1 Geospiza fortis | reverse complement strand
CCCGGCCGCGTTGGTGCCCCGTACACCTGTGCGTTCGTGTGTGTGCGCCGCGCGTCCCGGCCCCGCCGCCTCAGCAGCGGGCCCAGGTGTTCGCGCACCGGGGAGGGCGAGCGAGCGGCTTGGAAGTTAACGCTGGAAAAGGCGCTTTTTCCTCCGGCAGGGTCTGACTGGAATTTTTAACTTTCTGGAGGGAAACTTGCAGCGTTGGCTTGAATGTTGTTTTCCTCTTGGCATCCGAGCAGCGCTTTCTTGCCGCCGTAGTATGAGCTGTGCCGGCTCAGTCGCCCCGGGAGGGCACGGGGATCGCCCCCCGCTGCATCGCCCTTTGCTGTGAATAAAACATTAAAAGGAAATATCTTCAGTCTTTGTAACTTCGCTTTCTTTTTTTTTTTTTTTTTTTTTTTCCCTTCCCTTCTCTCCCTGCTGATGCAAAATTTATGCTGTTTGGGCGGTATTGGTGCAACAGCTCCTCGTTCTCACAATTTAGTTTATATTTCGGGGCTTTATGTAACAGAGAGAAGGAAGGATACGTTTGGTGAGAAGCGAAAGGAGCGTGTCCTGGCTTTGCCTGCCTGATTGGGCTTTGAAGGCGGTTTTTGATCTTGGGACGCAGTTTACTTTTTCGCTGTGCGATTGTTTCCTAACCCTCGAAATCGGGAGGGGTGAAATGCTGGGCTGCTGCTTTCTTTTGTATATTCTCTTCCTGCGGTTTGAATCGGTAAATCCCCGCTGAAGAAGAATGGCACTCCTCGTTTCACAGGCGCTGCTTCTCTGTACCTTTTTGCCTGCCTCCCTGTTTACACGCAGCCCGACTGTTCGCCTCACTTGATACTTTTCTGTCTCGCACTTTTCCCGTAGCCTGCCCGGGTTTTGGGCAGCAGCCGTCCCCACTGGGATGCTCCCGTGCTTTCCAGCAATCCTTCCCACCGCTCGGACCGGGCTGTTGGCGTGGACGATTGCAAAAGACTCTCCATTGCTGGATTTATACCCCAGTGAAAATAAAAAGCATCGGTCCAGGGTTGCTCGCCTGCCTTCCTGTCGCCTCTGGGGAAGCCTCCCGGATCTGTGCTGCTGAAAATCCTCTGTGCCCTGCACTGTGCAAAACAGAAAATCCGTTTATTAAAATAGAAGGGTTGGAATGACATTTCCTATTTGGTGGGGTTTAGGCACTGGCAGCTAGTAATGATTAAGCCTTGCTACTTGATGCTTGTTGGAATAGCAAGGCAGGCTGGACAGGGAGCCATGATTTGCAAGTATTTAGGACCCCCCAGAATTTGGGCTTTCTTGGCTTTTGGGGGCAATAAGATGGGGCTCTGGCTGCCGCCCTCATTTTTGGTGCATTGAGAGAGATGGTGATGGTGTTGCTCGTGCAAGCAAGCTGTTGGCCAAACTTTTGATTTCATTATCCTGTGTGTAAATATGTAAACACGTTGGGGTTTTCTGATTTCTTCTGTCTCCGTGCTTGGGCATATAATGTTTGCAGTGCACAGCTCAGTCGGGGTCACGTGAGCCAAACAGCTTGGGCTGTTACCTGGAAGCTGGCGAGTCTTTGTTCTGCTTGAAAATAGCTGATAAATTAACTCCATTTTCTGATATGTGGGGTTGGTGAGTTGTTAAATAATTACAGCCAAATTAACTTAGTCCTGTTTGAAGTATTCAGCTGTTCTGAGAATAATTGTACTTCAAATATTTTTGCAGCTTTTTTTAAATTTCCTTTTTTTTTTAATTTCCCAGTGAGAGAAGTGTGTTCAAGCTGATGTATGGGCAGTCTTTAATTTCATGCCTTTAGTCCTCTCTGGGCCATGTCAGATGGGACATGCCACACGCCTTCAGAGAGATGCAGCTCCTCTCCTTTGCTACAGCCCTCCTTGGCACCTCTCCCGTTTATCCCGCCATGGTGTCTATTTGATGGTTAAAATTAGGCTGAGCTCTGAGTGCCTTTGCAAAGGCACGATAGATATTGACTGGGAGGTTCAGAGGGCCTGGCCCCTGCGCGGGGGTCGTTCTGTCTGGGCCTTTCACCAAAGGGCAGCGGGCGCTGTTGTGGGCTGAGCACCCTCCTGGTGTTCCTCCCGTGCCACACAGCCCTTCAGGTGTCTGCAGGGCCATCTCTGCTGCTGTCCCTGCGTGTCCCCTGAAAGCCAGCGCTGCTGCAGGGCAGAGGAGCCTGGTTCTGGTGCCGCTCTTGGGGCATCCCCAGGGATCCTGGGGCAGCTCCAGCACGGAGTTGTGCCACGCAGGCTCTGTGCCTGCACCTGCCCTGCCGAGACCGGCACTGCAGCCTGCCCCAGTGACTGAGTTGTGACTTTGCTTTTAAAAAAAAGAGATGGTAATTGATGTTTATGTGTATGGAATTTGGCACTAGGAGCTGTGCTTGTAATTAACATGAAAACAGTAATAATAAGGACCTGAAATACATGCCTTATGAGTAAAGCAAATGAGACTTGGCAGTAGCAGCTCGTGAAGGGGGAAGCCTTTCTCCTGAGCCTGCCTGGTAGTGAAGTGGGCTGGGAAGCAGAGAAAGGCACGTTTGGTCCGTGGCAGCGAAGGGCCCTGCACCCTGTGGGCACTCCTGGCTGAGCCCCATGTGCTGCATTGCACTCCTGACCGTAATGCCGAGTTGTTCTGAAATGTGCCCTCGTTTTTCTAGCCACACACCTTAATGGAATGAATGTTTTATTCTAGTTTTCGGGGGGTTCTAGTTTGGTTGGGTTTTTTCTGTTGTTTTGTTTTTCAATTCAATTTCAGCAAACCGCAGCACGTTGACTCGCGCTGCGTCTGGAGGCACAGCCTGTGATCCAGAGCGTGCACATCTTCCTAAGGCTTTTTGGAGAAACGCCTTTCTGTGGGTCACTGGTCGGAGCTGGGGAGCTGCTGGGCTGGGAGCTGAGCGTTTCCTGGGCGCTGATGGTGGGGCTTGCGGAGTGGCCAGCCCGCAGCCTGGCTCTGTGAGCATCTCTAGATGGCAGCAGCCCCCAGGAGCTCCCGGCATGAGGACGAACCGCCCGGAGCTGGGGCTGTGATTTCCCAGGCGCTGGTCCTCCTGCTCAGCTGTCCTCCACACCCTTTCCCAGGCCGAGGAGCAGCTTTTCAGGTGGCTCACGGGGAACCAGCCATCCCTGGAGTCCTGTCCCCACCTCTTGTGCCCCTGCATGTGTGACAGGGGAGGTGTAGGAGCACACTGGGAGAGTGACCCAAACATTGAAGTGCTTAGTATGAGCAACAGAGGAGCTCAGGTGACTTGCTCTGAGTGACTCGTTGAGATAAAAAGTAAGTCGGTACCAGACCAGTGACTGGGTGCTGAAGGTGAATGAGTTCAAACTGGGAATAAAGTGCTTGGTCCTAATAGTGTAGGAACTGTTGTGATAACCTGGGACAGAAAATAGAAGATACACAGCCAGTCAGCAGCACAGGCTCAGATCAGATGGTCCTTCTTGCTCAAAAAGATGATGTAGCCCGTAGGTTTCATTTCTTTTTTGTGTTTTTGCATGACAACAACCCCCTCCTGATTTCCTTAGGGCAGTAAGGGTGGGCCAGTACATGATGGTTGGTGAGGGGCAATAGGATGGTTCCCTGGAAGCTTCTGAGCTTTGTGTCCTGTGTGCAGATTGGGGTTTAGTGCTGTGCAACCAGGCATTTATGCTGTTAAAACCACAGGCAAGTGATGGCAGCTCCGTGGAAACAGCTAAGCCAGGTCTGCCCTCGTGCGCTCCACACACTCTCAATGCACTGAGGCAATTTTGCTGGGGAAGGAGAGGGGGCTGGTTCCTGGGATTTGGTTTTTACTGTGGCAGGAGCGAAGGCAGGATGAGGTGAGTGCAGCTGGGCTGTTTCCCGTGAATCACTTGTGTGCTGACAAGTCCTCGGGGTGTGCAACAGGCTCTGATTTTCTCTGACTTAAAGGGTTTGCTTTTGCAAACACGTGCAGGCTGCTGGTGGATTTTATGTGTGCCCACGTAGCCAAAGCTGAATTATCCCATGGGAGTACGCAATCTGCCAGAGAGATTCATCATTTCAGCAACTTTAGTTAATGTTTGTTTAGCGACTTCTTGTTTTGGAGGAGCAGTTTAAGCCGTGCTTGGTGGCAGTTCCCTTGTGATGAGCTGTGTGTCCACGTGATAAATGGTCTCATTTCTACTGTCCGCTACCTCTGCTGGGCATATGGGCACATGCCAAGCCTCCTGAAGTCTTTGAACAGCTGCTGCTATATATATCTCCTTATTTTCTTTTTTTTTCCCCAGCCTGCCAGGGAAACTTGTCCTTCTTCCCCCTTTGTATAAAGGGTGTGCAAAGTCCAGGGTAGATGAATATTTGCTCGTGCATCAATGATTCGTGAGGGTCTGATGTTGGCTGATGTTTGGGCAGCAGAGTCAATAATTCAAACTGCAGGAGCACATACTGGTCACACCATAGGCTTGTGCTAAATACCAAGAATATAAATATATATGAGGAATAGAAATTTATACTGCAAAGATTATCAAAAAGTATTTTCTGGTGGTAGCTGCTTTTTGTTTCCATGCCTGAAACCTGTAAACTTTAGCTTCTTACAAAGGAGGAGATAGGAAAATCAAGTAAATAAAAGGCAAAGTAAGCCTCAGACTTTTAGCAGATACAGTTCTTTTTGAACTATAAAAAAATGATCAGTCATTGTATAAGTGTTCCTGTAAAGTCCTTTTTAGTGACTTCTAAGATTATACTCCTGCTATGTTCAGCTCCTTTCTCTCCCAATGTCTGTGCAGCTACACGTACAATAACTGAATGGGCATTTATAGCTTGATCTTTCTTAATCTCCTAATAAGTCAGCAGTGCAACGTGGGCTCTTGTCACATGGTGACATGCTGCCGTGTCTCATCACCAGCTGCTGTTGAGCTTACAGAAATACAGAGCTTGCAGAAATCTTCCGAAATCTCACTAGGGACCACCCTGAGCTCAGAGCAGTGCTGGCTGTGGTGCTAGGGTCTGAGCTGCCCCATGGTCTCCCTCCTAGGCTGTGTTCCCAGAGGAGCTGAGGAGGAAGCTGGGACGTGCTGCTGATGGGTTTTAAATTCATGTGCAGAGGCTACTGTGGCACTGCAAGGCATTATGTGACCCTTTGCCTGCAGCTGCTTGACTAAACTGCCTAATAAATGTCTATTAAATAGAGTTGTGATACCTGACCTCTCTCTTTTTCTCACCCCTCCCAGTTGTGATTCATGTAGGAAATGGATCGTGCCAGAAGGAGGTTGAATAAAAAAGCTTGCATGCTGTAAGAAAAAGAGAAACCAAAAACCCCTTCTGAACAAAAGTGGGTTATGGAAAAGTTGGGAAAGCCCAAAACTGTGAAACAGCGGCACAGCCTTGGCTGTAGCATTGCTGTGAGAGCAGGGCACGCTCATGTCCCGGGTGGGTGATGATACACTGGATAAAGCTCTGCAACCTGTGCCTGTCTTACTGACTTTAGCTGTGGCTTGGCTCTTTCTGCTCCGCTGAGACTCTCCAAATGGTGCTTCCATCCCTTTGTCTCCTGTTTTCCCAAGAATGCCTCTCCTAGGGGGCAGGCACCTCTCGATTGCTGCCTCTTACTGACTCCCTGAGCAGATATTGCAGATGTGCTTGCACGCTTTGCGTTTCAGCATATGCTTAAATAACCTTGGTGTGCAGAGCTGAATGTGCAGGGAAGAGATTTGTGGAGGTGTTTGGCTCATTTGAAGCCCTGTGAGCTGCTGAGGACCTTCTCCTGTGGACATGGCTCCCGTGGCAGGAGCTGGTATGGGCAGGTTGGAGCTGCTTTGGTGCACGCACAGGAAGCAAAACCATTACACTTAACTTGATACATATCCCAATGTTCAATTTCCATTAATTGAAATTACGTTGAAATATTGAGCATTTTAAACATAAAAGTTTATGTACCGTGGTTAGTATGCTAATGGAATATTTTAGTAGTCTTTTAAGGTTAATGTCGCAGCCAGATGCAACGATAAGCATTTGTTCCTGAGAATTATTTTGCTTTAACCCCTTTTCCAAGATTGTCCGTGTTCTGGTGAGTGTTCATTGGCTGCACTGTGCCTGCCAGCCAGCTGTCATTTTAAGGTGGTCTTTTTGTCATCCAATCCACTATGCAAAGTTGAATTGTAGTTATTTTTGCTCATTATCTTTGGCAGTAAAAATGTATTTATCTAAATTTAAATTGCTGTTTGCTGAGGATATGTGACAGTATTTAGAATTCAGTATTATTTTATTATCTCTTTGAAAGGATAAAAAAAGGCTCATTTATTTCAAGAGATATTTCTGCAAGCATGTAAAAATACCAATGAAGTAGCTAACGTTTTCCAGTTGTTGTTGACTTCAAATTTAGCAACCATTGTCCCTGTTGATATATTTGATGCTCTAAAAATGTACTTGCCATTAAGTAGGAAGCTGAAGTGATTGGTAGGCAGATAATATTCTTCAGTAGCTATTAATAATGCTCAGAGGACATAGGCATTGGAGTGTATGGAAAAAGCCATGGAATTGTGTAGGACGGAGGCAGAAATAATGCATGTAGCTGTTTGATTTGAAAGCCATCCTTCTGCAGCGCAGCGGCTGCTGCCTGAATTAGCACGTTGGGAATGAGAGAAACCGATATGCCAACACAGTGCTGTGCAGCTCATTTTGTTTAGGAAATTCAGGTTCAATCCCTGCTCTTTCACTTCTTCCATGAGCTGACTCAGACCCGGTGCAGCGTGTGGGGACCCCATTCTGCAGGGGGCTTTGGTGGTGGAAGCTGGGAGTTGTTCCTCCCAGAGCCAGCTTAGCTCATGGGAACAAGGGAGTTAATAGCCCATTCAGAGAAAATGGAAATTTTCAAAACAAATATAGAGGCATTGCCACTCTTCTTTCTTCCTTTGTCTGTTTCTTCAGCCACAGGAGGACTTGCTGTGCCAGCACTGCGAGTTTCTCCCTGGATTTCTCAGCATAGAGTATTTCTTTGTCTCCTGGAGTTTTGAACTGCTCTTACAATCATGCATGCTTGGATCCTCTCGTGCAACACGTTTTAAACTGCTGCCAGCTCACGCAGCTGTGTGGCCCTGGTGTCACCTGGGGCTGCACTGTGTATGGGGAAGATCATATTAGAAAAATGTGGAATTATTAGAGCCTATAAATAGTGGCGATAACTTGTACAGCATTTATGTCGCCCTCGTGCTGCATAACACGCTGAAATCCTGGGCTAGGTTTGTTTCTAGTGTTGCTTCACGTGCCACTGTGAAACTTCATTATATCACGATATAACAAGCAGCTGCTGTGTAAGCAATGTGGTGCCTGCAGCACAGGTGGGGGGTTCTTTCTGGAGCAGCCAGCAACTGTAGTGATGCCTCACATTTTCCCTGCCTTGGTCCAGCTTCTTGGAAAGGAAACAAAATCAGGTCTGTGCTGAATGTTTCTGCCTGTCCAAGGGTTTTGGTGTTCAGTTTGAACCTTTAATAAAATTGCTAATATAAGATTATTTAAGAAGCTTTTCCTTTCTTGTGGTAGCCAGAGATTGGGGACAGAAAGAGATGGCTTTTTTTTTTCCCTTCTGTTTTTGGAAGATTAGCAAACAGATTCACACAGTGTTATTTGCCGCAAATTTCTTCGTGTTAATTTCAATCCAATATCTTGGATTGTGACACTCTCAGTCTTCACAAAAAGAAGAAGAAAAAATCTTTAGCTCCTCTGTATGCAGAGAAAAGTCAAAACTCATGTAGCTTAAGAAATGGGGGAAAAATTCCAGTGATTGCTTTTATAAGCCATATTTTTAAAACCCTTTGTAGTATTTTATACAGGGGCTGATTGAATTGTGGTTTTGCAGTGTCTTGCAAATATTGCTGGTGAAATTGGCAATGGAAAGGTGGGTTCATTAAGACTTAATAGCATTGGTCCAATGGCTGCCACGACATGTGGTTAAGGCATTAAAATATGTGGGCTATGCCTCATGCTATGGTACAGCAATTTCTGGGTAGGTGTCCTTTGATACTGGAAAACAATTTTGCCAGACTGTTGCTGTCAATTTGAATAATCCCACTCTTGCTGAAGGCCCATGGAAATGAGACAAAACATGGCAAATAGTGGCTTTTTCCAAAAAAAGACTGCAGAGTGTGTGTGATTTCTGTAGGTCCTCTCTGGCCCAGATGGATCCTGTCCTTGTGGGCGTAAACCTTCTGCTCCAACACTCTGTACCTTGGGCTTTTCCTGTGTTAGAAGTGTCCAAATTGTTCCAGGCTGTGTGAGAATTGCCGTGACACTAGTTCCCTTTTGGTTTTTTTTGGATCTAGTCTGACTGGTTTTTTCATTGCTGTGATGAAGTGACATCAGCTCCTGGTACATTCCTGACATTGGTGTTTGGCAGTCCATCTTTTTTGGCTTACTGCTGACCAGGTCCTTGTGTTGGGTAGCCCCTGTCAGGTTCAGATTTATTTGTCTTGCCTTTTGGGGCCAGTGTCAGGTTTTCGTTGTTTGTCCTGAGCTTTAACACTGGTGTTTCCCTTGGGCACAGATGGTGTTTCAGTGCTTTATGAGGCAGTGCTGCTGCAGGCTGCTGAAGGATGAGCACTGGAGCAGTGCCAGCAAGGAGGAGGGATGCACTGCTACCTGCCTTGTTACTCCTCAGTTTGGCCAGTGCTGATGTGAGCCAAAGTGCCAGGGTTTCTTGGAGTCCAAGCTGACTCTTGCAGAAGATCACCAAAGCTCATCTTATGTGTGTTCCTTAAACCAGCAGTTGATTAAATTCCCTGAGAACTAGTATGAACTGCAGCATGCCTGTTTTTCTAGGAATATCTATAATAAACCCCCTGTTTATTTGATGGCACAGTCTGAGGCTTATTCTGGCAGGTAAAAGAAAGCTTTCCTTGGGAGTCATCAGCATAAGGTGCTACAACAACATCATTACTTGATCACTCAAGCCTGGCTTAGTGATATTAAGGGGGGTGTATCTGGGTGCCACACAACACAGGACTTTAGTGTCTTGTGGAGATGTAATAAAGAAAGCTATCAGGGAAGGGCAGAGAGGAGCAAAAACCACCTCAGACCTTCTGTGGTTTGGGTATAGTCGTGGGGGATGAAATGCATAATGAAAATGCCTGTGGGAACTGGAGTTGCTTTTCCCTGGGTCTCTGAGGGAATTGGAGCTGCTTTTCCCTGGATCTCTGAGGGAACTGGAGCTGCTTTTCCCTGGGTCTCTGAAGGAATTTGAGTTGCTTTTCCCTGGGTCTCTGAGGGAATTGGAGCTGCTTTTCCCTGGCTCTCTGAGGGAACTGGAGTTGCTTTTCCCTGGATCTCTGCAAGTGTCTGTGGCTCAGGGACTGTGATATCAAATCGTCCTGCTGATATGCTTCTTGAGTGAGGTGGCAGTGACTACTTCAGTGGTAGTCTTCGTTTTTAACACTCTAGTTAATTTCTTTCCCACCAAGTTTGGGTTTCCAGCAGTATGATTACTTATGGATTTGTAAGTCAGAAATAGCTTGGTAATTGCTATATTCCTTTGCCCCCAGTAGCAACAAGCATCTTAAATTTAACACGTCATCCACACAGAAAATTGATGTTTGGCCAAAACTCGCAGGCTCTGACAGCTAATCTTACAGAGCTTTTGCTTGACATGTAAAATAGAGACTTGAGGTTGACATGCACAGGAAAACTGACGGTATTTAGGATTATTCCATGAAAGAAAAATACTCCTTACGATTGGCTGAAAATAGTTGAGGATGATTAAATTTAGATAAAAACCTCTCCCTAGAGGTCACAATGCGAAGGCCTGGGACATCAACCGCTTGGATCATGTGCAGAAAATCCTGCATCACCTCATAATTCAAAGCTGGGTTTTGCTTTATCTTCAGGATTTGTCTAAAGAAACTGTGCTCATGAGCTGCTAACCAGCTTGCTAAGAATAGTTTTCTTTTAATGTGTTTGTGCTTTGATTTTCCTCCCTAGAATACATCCTGAGTAGCAAGAAAGCCCCAGATGTCTTTCACTGAAGGAATTACAATAAGGAACATTACAGTGCTTCTGATGGAGTTACCTGGCATGTTTGTACAGATATTTGGCTCTCAGTTGCAATTTAAAGGACCAGAAGTTTCAGCAGAGAAACTTGTGGCTCAGTTTGGTGGCCATGTACTGCATTACACCAGGGTTATGTGATGCTCTTTTTTGGGTAAATACACATTTCACCATCTTTTTTCAATATTTGGTTTGGGGTCAGTAAGTCTGGATGTCTAGGCTTCAAAACTACTCAGTATCTATTTATTAAATAGAGCATTTATGTTCAACAGAAAATGTAAGACCCAATTTGAAAATTAGGCCCACACAATTATACAGTCAGGTAATAGCACGTGTAATTGCTTGCACAAATGGTCAGTTAGATGTGTAACTGTCCATTTGCATGCAAAATTAACCTGTTTTGCAGATTGGGCTTGGAATATTCATGGTAGAAAACATGGCTTTCTGGAGATGGCTGGGTTGTCACACCTTGCCCTTCCATTGGTGTCTTAATTTTATGGGACTGGTGTGGTTTAGTCTTCAGCTGCATTAGAAACAAGCTCCTGAGTAAGTTCACCACCCTTGGGCTCTGCTTTTGTGGTGCTCCAGATCTATGACAACTGTTGAAAAGATAGTGAGGGGAATGTATGTGTTACACCCATGCATGTATTAAATTTAAGAATAAACACAAATGCACACAAACAAATTGCTCTGGAATTTACTGTTTTGATGACATTTAATGTGATGCTTTTACAGTGGCAGAAGATGGTTTGATTTGTATATTTTTATGTGTGTATTTTCACATACGCTTCAGAGTTGCTTTTATTTTCCTTTTCTATCTGGTGTGCTGTCAAAACATTTCAGTGAAAGAGTTCAAAGCAACAGCTGAGGAATCTGTAGGAATACAGTCATCACTTTGCAGTTAGTGCAAGCACTTGTTCCTCTGGCACAGTCCCTGGGTGCTCACATGGGCAAGGCTTTTTGTCTCTCTGTTGCCACTCCATGTGTTTGAACATTGATTCTCCTTTTCCTGAAAATCCAGAATAATTGTGTAACTGGCTCAATGCGTGTAGGCTTTATCCTCCAGAGAGAGGTGGTGGTGATTTGTTATCAAAATTTGGTGCTGTTTCTGAGGAGGGAGTACTTGTTTGTGCCTTTAGAGAGAGGTATATGCTTGTGCTTCTCTCCAGGCTGGGATGCAGGAAATACTGTTGTTCTCATAGAGCAGGGAGCCTTGCTGCCACCCATGGCATCATCTGACTGTGCACATTTTAGGGCTCAGTGTGGCACTTCCTCATGCCTGAAAAATTAAGTTTGGCAGAAACCTTCAGTTGTTGTTGTCTGGGACCTCAGAGTTTTGAAACTCTGAACAGCTGAAACCACAGGCTAGGCAAAGCCTTCAGGCCAGACCTGGGGCAGTGGGGAGTGCAAGAGGGCACTATAAATGAAATCTCTCTTATTTTAAATGCTTTGGATGGAGTTTTTCCTCGCAGCTTCAATGGCAGCGGTGTCGTGGGGCGCTGCCTGTGTGGGTGCTGCTGTGCAAAGTGCCCAATGCTGCTGTGTCAGCTGCTAGAAGTCCAAGTGTGGATGCAGCTCCTGCTGCTGTGCTGCTCCCTCCCAAGGAGGGATTTGCTGCAAGGAGGCCCCCAGTGTGCTTCAGCTGTGGCTGAAGGGCGAGGTGGCACCTTGGTTTGATGCTGGCTTGTCTTCCCAAAGCGACGCTACGCTGAGCCCGAGAAGGATTAAGCAGGAGCATATTAAGGTCACATTTTATTCCTGAGCTAGAGGTTTATGTCCTCTGTGCATATTAATTTCACAGCT
>NW_005054463.1:1036566-1045337 GCF_000277835.1 Geospiza fortis | reverse complement strand
CAAGCCTGGCTTAGTGATATTAAGGGGGGTGTATCTGGGTGCCACACAACACAGGACTTTAGTGTCTTGTGGAGATGTAATAAAGAAAGCTATCAGGGAAGGGCAGAGAGGAGCAAAAACCACCTCAGACCTTCTGTGGTTTGGGTATAGTCGTGGGGGATGAAATGCATAATGAAAATGCCTGTGGGAACTGGAGTTGCTTTTCCCTGGGCCTCTGAGGGAATTGGAGCTGCTTTTCCCTGGGTTTCTGAAGGAATTTGAGTTGCTTTTCCCTGGGTCTCTGAGGGAATTGGAGCTGCTTTTCCCTGGCTCTCTGAGGGAACTGGAGTTGCTTTTCCCTGGATCTCTGCAAGTGTCTGTGGCTCAGGGACTGTGATATCAAATCGTCCTGCTGATATGCTTCTTGAGTGAGGTGGCAGTGACTACTTCAGTGGTAGTCTTCGTTTTTAACACTCTAGTTAATTTCTTTCCCACCAAGTTTGGGTTTCCAGCAGTATGATTACTTATGGATTTGTAAGTCAGAAATAGCTTGGTAATTGCTATATTCCTTTGCCCCCAGTAGCAACAAGCATCTTAAATTTAACACGTCATCCACACAGAAAATTGATGTTTGGCCAAAACTCGCAGGCTCTGACAGCTAATCTTACAGAGCTTTTGCTTGACATGTAAAATAGAGACTTGAGGTTGACATGCACAGGAAAACTGACGGTATTTAGGATTATTCCATGAAAGAAAAATACTCCTTACGATTGGCTGAAAATAGTTGAGGATGATTAAATTTAGATAAAAACCTCTCCCTAGAGGTCACAATGCGAAGGCCTGGGACATCAACCGCTTGGATCATGTGCAGAAAATCCTGCATCACCTCATAATTCAAAGCTGGGTTTTGCTTTATCTTCAGGATTTGTCTAAAGAAACTGTGCTCATGAGCTGCTAACCAGCTTGCTAAGAATAGTTTTCTTTTAATGTGTTTGTGCTTTGATTTTCCTCCCTAGAATACATCCTGAGTAGCAAGAAAGCCCCAGATGTCTTTCACTGAAGGAATTACAATAAGGAACATTACAGTGCTTCTGATGGAGTTACCTGGCATGTTTGTACAGATATTTGGCTCTCAGTTGCAATTTAAAGGACCAGAAGTTTCAGCAGAGAAACTTGTGGCTCAGTTTGGTGGCCATGTACTGCATTACACCAGGGTTATGTGATGCTCTTTTTTGGGTAAATACACATTTCACCATCTTTTTTCAATATTTGGTTTGGGGTCAGTAAGTCTGGATGTCTAGGCTTCAAAACTACTCAGTATCTATTTATTAAATAGAGCATTTATGTTCAACAGAAAATGTAAGACCCAATTTGAAAATTAGGCCCACACAATTATACAGTCAGGTAATAGCACGTGTAATTGCTTGCACAAATGGTCAGTTAGATGTGTAACTGTCCATTTGCATGCAAAATTAACCTGTTTTGCAGATTGGGCTTGGAATATTCATGGTAGAAAACATGGCTTTCTGGAGATGGCTGGGTTGTCACACCTTGCCCTTCCATTGGTGTCTTAATTTTATGGGACTGGTGTGGTTTAGTCTTCAGCTGCATTAGAAACAAGCTCCTGAGTAGGTTCACCACCCTTGGGCTCTGCTTTTGTGGTGCTCCAGATCTATGACAACTGTTGAAAAGATAGTGAGGGGAATGTGTGTGTTACACCCATGCATGTATTAAATTTAAGAATAAACACAAATGCACACAAACAAATTGCTCTGGAATTTACTGTTTTGATGACATTTAATGTGATGCTTTCACAGTGGCAGAAGATGGTTTGATTTGTATATTTTTATGTGTGTATTTTCACATACGCTTCAGAGTTGCTTTTATTTTCCTTTTCTATCTGGTGTGCTGTCAAAACATTTCAGTGAAAGAGTTCAAAGCAACAGCTGAGGAATCTGTAGGAATACAGTCATCACTTTGCAGTTAGTGCAAGCACTTGTTCCTCTGGCACAGTCCCTGGGTGCTCACATGGGCAAGGCTTTTTGTCTCTCTGTTGCCACTCCATGTGTTTGAACATTGATTCTCCTTTTCCTGAAAATCCAGAATAATTGTGTAACTGGCTCAATGCGTGTAGGCTTTATCCTCCAGAGAGAGGTGGTGGTGATTTGTTATCAAAATTTGGTGCTGTTTCTGAGGAGGGAGTACTTGTTTGTGCCTTTAGAGAGAGGTATATGCTTGTGCTTCTCTCCAGGCTGGGATGCAGGAAATGCTGTTGTTCTCATAGAGCAGGGAGCCTTGCTGCCACCCATGGCATCATCTGACTGTGCACATTTTAGGGCTCAGTGTGGCACTTCCTCATGCCTGAAAAATTAAGTTTGGCAGAAACCTTCAGTTGTTGTTGTCTGGGACCTCAGAGTTTTGAAACTCTGAACAGCTGAAACCACAGGCTAGGCAAAGCCTTCAGGCCAGACCTGAGGCAGTGGGGAGTGCAAGAGGGCACTATAAATGAAATCTCTCTTATTTTAAATGCTTTGGATGGAGTTTTTCCTCGCAGCTTCAATGGCAGCGGTGTCGTGGGGCGCTGCCTGTGTGGGTGCTGCTGTGCAAAGTGCCCAATGCTGCTGTGTCAGCTGCTAGAAGTCCAAGTGTGGATGCAGCTCCTGCTGCTGTGCTGCTCCCTCCCAAGGAGGGATTTGCTGCAAGGAGGCCCCCAGTGTGCTTCAGCTGTGGCTGAAGGGCGAGGTGGCACCTTGGTTTGATGCTGGCTTGTCTTCCCAAAGCGACGCTACGCTGAGCCCGAGAAGGATTAAGCAGGAGCATATTAAGGTCACATTTTATTCCTGAGCTAGAGGTTTATGTCCTCTGTGCATATTAATTTCACAGCTTGAGATATGGTAGAAAGGAGAGCAAATAAGAGTGCAAGTGTGTTGGGTAGCCTCGGCAATTGAGCTGCAAGAGAGAGCAAAAGCTAACAAGCTGCTTTTCCTTTCCACGCTGCATTAGCATGAATGATAGAAAAACAGTGGAAAGATTCAAGCCCAAAACTCCAAAATTACCAGCAATATATTTTAATTTTGTTTGTGTCTGCCTGGCATTTAATTCATTTTGGCTGGTGTTTGTGAGAGGTTGTGGGGAGAAAGAACAGAGAATTTGCAGGTTGCTGTATGCAAAACTAAAATCTTTTGTTTTATATGCTTATAAAACAGAGGTTGCAAAACTCTTCCTTGCGCCTTCCCAGTAGCTTTCATGAGGGTTATACACCCACAGGGGGTGAGGGAGATGGTGTCAGAAAAGCAGAGTTTGTAGCTGACCTGCAGCCAAGAACACAGGTGGAGGATTGCCCCTGTAGGGTGTTTGAAAGAGGCGGCCGGGAGTGGGAGTGGTGTCAGAGCACAGGAGGCTCTTTGAGCTCTGTCCTGGCAGCTGTGATAAATGGAAAATCCTTTGACTTTTTGTGGGATGCACAGGCAGTCTTTTCAAATTCCAGTGTGGGTGATTGCATTTTCTTTATTCTTCTGTGTAGGACCCGTCAGCCTTTGGGGAAGGTGGGAGCTGGACAGGGGCCTTGTGGGCTGGAGCTGCTGGCTCTGTGATGTTAAATGTGGGATTGGCCTTGCTGGACTTCCCAGAGCATTTAGATGTTGCTGGAAAAGTTTTTGTGGCCATTGATGACCACCTGCTGTAGGAAACATGGTCCTGAAGACTTTTAAGCTCTCCAAAGCCATGGATTTCTAGTCCATGATGTCAGTTCAGCTTCATGAGATGGACAGCCTTCTGAGTAAGAATATAAACCCATAAAGCATTCCAGGATAAGAAGGGATAACAAAATGCGCTGTGGAAATTACAATACTAATTATATTACATTAGTACAGAGGAGCTAATAGCTCTCTTTGCTCCATAGCAACTGCTGTGCTTTGTCACAGGTACTGCTGTGGGAGAAGGCAGATGAAAGGGTTAAATCAGGTTATCCAGGAGCAGCCAGACCTGCTCTCTTCCCAGTCTTGTGCTGGAGCTGTGTGACTGAAAGCACTGTGGGGTCGGTGGGTTGGCAGGCTTGACCCCACGGTGGGAGAGGGGGGTGAAAGCCAGTCCCACAGGGAGCTTGCAAAGCCTTTTTACACTCGTTTTTGTATCACTCTGCCTCCTCCTGAGTCACCTCTGCAACTTCCACAGCCTCCAGTACAGACTGGTTTATCTCTTAATCTGGCCTTGTAATAAAATATTACAGGTGAATTAAAAGATGTTTTTATTAGGGCACTTTTGGCTTACTGTGAGCAATCTAAAAATAGACTGTGGATATTCTTGATCTTTAGAGACATTAGCCTATCTTTAAAAAACAAGTAAGGAATGAGGTATTTTATACACAACTCTCAGAGCTGTATGGAAAAAAAAGCAGACTACAAAGCACAGCGCAGGAAAATTGATTCATCATCAATTTATTGCATGGAGCTCTAGGCAAGCTCATCTCAAGACAGAACAGAGATCTATAAAATCTTTTCATCTGAAACTATGAATTAAATTGGGAGGAACTGCTGATGAGGAGAGGCCAGAACCAACTCTTAAACCAGACGTTCTTGTGGGAATGGGTCTTCTGCTGCAGCAAGATTTTCACCAGCCAGGATGTGGAGCTTAATTCTTATTACCCTGCTTCTCTCCTTAAAGTGAATCTGGCTTATGCAGGAGCAAGCCTGCAATATTCCCCCTGTTTTCCCCACCCCTGATTTCAGTATAATTTTTCCTTTCTTCATCAGTGTGTCTTGTTAATCTTGCAATTTCTTTCCCTGACATGTTCTCTTCTTCTATTGTGTGTGTGGATTCTTTAAACCTCCTACTGCCAAGGAAACTTGCCTTTTTCAGCTGGAAACAAGCAGATGCATCTCCATTGTAAGATCGCTGTATAAATAAGTAAAACTTCTTCATATATTCCCTTTGAAGAAGCAAGTGAGACAATGCTCAAGAACTCCTGCCTGCTTTTTTTTTTTTTGGCATTGGGGGAAGCTGTGTTATGTCAGCGACCTGTAATAAATAGCCCTGCAATGAGAAGCGACAGCCTCATTCACTTTGCATCCATGCAGAAACAACTAAGCTCTCTTCCCATGCCACAGGAAAAAAGAAAAAAAAAGAGAAAAGTGAGAAAGAAGGGAATTAAAGAAAAGAATTGACCTTGGCTTGCAGTTGCTCTGGTAGTAGCAGGAAGCAGTGAGACACCGAAGTTTTGCAGTGGCATCGCCTGTGTCACTGCAAACTGTGCAGGCCAGAGTGCAGCCTGTGCCTTCCTCCTGCTGCCTGCAAGTGTAGTCAGCCAAGCTCTTCACTGGCAAAAGACAGTGCTTTGGAAGGCTCCTCAAGTATTTTGACAGAGGGTGGGGAGGGAAGGAAGAAGGGCTTACACAATAGCGAGGTGTGGTGTAGTCAGACCACTTCTCTGCAACTGGTTATTTTTTTCATCTCCTGGATTTGTTAGAATTTATGGTGATGTTAAGCTGATTTGGAGGGTTTTTTTGCAAATAAGGGTATATGTTAAACAAAAGGGGGAAAATGTAAAGACCTTTAAGAGTGCTGGTTGAAAGCAGGCTGTACTTTTGTACATCTTACTGTTTGTAATGCTTGCTGGATGGTTTTCTTTATTGCTTTCTCATTGGGGTGTTTCTCTTCATGGGAGCTGCTCACCCTGCTGTAGTAGCCTGGCTTTGCTGTGGGATCCAGCAGGTTGGGATGGCTAAACCCCTCCTTTGCTTTGCCTGGGAAAGGGGAATGGCAGCTGGCACACTGTTTTAGCATCAGGCTACTGCTGAGCACAGTGCTGGTGTTCCTTTCGGTGTGTCTGTGTGTCCGTCTGTCTGTTGGCTGTTGCTGTCTCTATGGGGCTGCACAGGCCTGCACTGGAGATATGGGAGAAGAGCTCTTTCCTGCAATGGTGTGGTTTCCCATGGCAAGGTGAGGAAGGTGGAAGGATGCAGCAGGAAGAGGGCAACAGGGGAGAGAGAATACACCAACCAGTTTTGTTTGGGTATGGTTAGGGGGTTTTATGGTGTTTTTTGTTTGTTTTGTTTGGTGGTTATTTTTAGGAGCCCTTTCAGGCAAGCCTTGCTTGCCCAACATCATCATCTGCTGGGGTCATCCTGCAGTGAATACAGTTATTGGCCCTGCCCCTTGCTGGGCAGGGGAGGTGTTGGTGAAATTGCACTCAGTTATCTCCCCCAGCAGTGTGCCTGGTCAAGGCTCCTTGTGGTGAGAAAATGCAGGTCTCGTAGCAGGAAAAACCCACTTCCCACTTTTGGGGAGGGTTCTGGTCCCTGGGAGCTTGTCAGAAGAAATACCTGTGCATTGCACTGGCAGCTGCATGCCTCGGTGAAGTACATCCTGTTCAGGTAGTGGTGCCACGTCCCCAAAAACCACACAAAACCTCCAGCTGGGATTTTGCATGTGCTGACCAGCCACTTCCTTTCCCACTGGCAAGGAGCAGAGATGCTCTCTGGGAAGGAGTTGGCACCATCCCAAACTTCAGTGGGGGTAGCAGCAACACGAGGGTGTCTGGTGAAAAGTGGGGGAGCAGGGTAGAACACATGCTGGTGGCACTGCACCAGAGGGGCTTTGGGACAAATATGCAGGGAGGAAAAGAGCTTGTTTGGTATTTAAGCCTCAATATGAAAAGAGTAGGACACTTAACACTTTCCTTCTGTACTTTCCAAGGTCCAAGGAATAGGAAGATGTACAGTAAAAGCAGTTGTCATGATGCTTCTATTCCTTTGTGGGACAAAGTTTTTATTGCAGCTGTTTCTTTTTATAAATTCATTTGATATTCAGCATATAAGCACTAAAAGTAATTAAGCCATTTAGTATTCCTGCAGATACCCTGTGTACTTCTGAAAGTATTTTGTTACATTTCAGCCTTAGTTAGTGGATGCTTGCAATAAATTATCACTTGGATTGCCTCTCATTTCTTTCTACTGAGTATTTTTCTTCTTTAACACAGAGTGCCATGCAGTTGTTGATGTTTAATGTGGCACATGAAACACTGTGCAGTGTAATTTTCAGAGGAAAAAGGGTAAATCCACATGTGTACTGCTGGCTTGATGCTGCCTGCCCCCTCTGTGACCAGGTTTGGGTTGGGATGAGGAGGTGCTCATTGCTCTCTGTCTCTCTTGGGAGCCTGGGAAGAAGTTGCCCATGTTGTGCTGAACTCCCCTGGATGTGAAGGTGCCTGTTTCTATTCTTGACTTCATGGCTGGGCAGCCTCTCTGGGTAGCTCTTTTTTTCTGCCTAGTTAGACCTGTGGTAACTTCAGCATCAGGCTGGGCAGTTGAACTTGGCCCAGAAGCGCCAGGATTTGGAGCACTTAGACAGATGTAACCTGCTTTACAGCCATCCAAAATCTAATTTCTGAAGGAACTTGGTGAAAAATGAATAGGAGAAGTTGTCTGCCCATTTTTTTAATATAGTGTTTTTAGGAGGTCAAACCACTTTGTTTTGTTATCTAACTATTCTTTCCAGTGTCTCATTGTAAAGCTTTTGTTAATTAACATTTAATTACTGGATTATGATGGAACCATGGGAGTCTTATCTGAAAGCAAAGCAATTGGCATACGGATTCATTATGATCAGAGCAACCCTAATGAATGTCAAATTAATTCATAATAATGTGACACTAAAATGTTAGGCATATTGTTAATAATTACTGATGTGCTTTTACCTTATCCACTTTTAGTATTATTGCTTTTTACTATGTATACCAGAGAGCCAGCTTTCCACTACCTGCCTTTTTACACGGGTATTGCCAGTCTGCTTTAGCTGCAAATAGCTTAATTATCTGTTCGTCTCTTTCACAGTAATTAGATATAGCATGAAAGCCAGGAAGTTGATGTAAATAAATGTAATTTATTGTGGAGATTCTGTAACTGTGGGTTGTTACATAAAAGTGACAATGTAAATAATGAGGATGGTCTGTTGCTTGCTGTCTTTCATGGGAGAAAGGGGAGGGGCAATACGTCAAACATTGTCACACTTGTGATTAATACAATGTCTGTGGTTCCTTATTACTGTTATTTTACAACACATAGTGATTTATTTTAAATAAAATCATATATTTGATTCTTGCTTTTATCACAAAATACCTAAAACCAGTTTTCTGTGTTAAATGCAGCTCTGAGTTTTCTAGCTTGTATTTTTTGGCTTCGCAGACATATTTATTTTGTTGGATTAGTTTTCTTGCACTTTCAGAATAGGAGTTCTTGTAATAAAAAAGAAAAATTAAAAAAATCGCTGTCCTAATGGCTGTGAGATACAGTGGTGGGAGGATAGCAGGCATATTTTTGTAAGGTGAGATAGGAGGACAGTGTAGTCTGTCAGGCATCTTCATTGCTTAAAAACACCCACTGCACAGTGGTTCAGAATTGAAATGTGTTTATTAATACTTGCTCACCTACCCAAAACATTTCAGTGTTCTCCTTCCTCTGGTCACAAAATATTTGCAGTGAGGCTGCAAGTATGTAAAAATTTGATGGAGATAGCCTGTCTGTGTTTTACACCACTGCTTGCCCTACCTGCCTTAGACTTTGGAGCCTGGGGGATGTTTCTGGAGCAGCAAGAAAAATAAAATTAAAGATTTCTAAAAAGTGGAATTTCAGCCTGGCTAGAATGAGTGTAAAGTTACTTTGTGGGTGTCTGTACAGGGTTTAGGCTTCACTGTGTCATCATGGATCTCATGCTTTGTTCTCCTTACAGGCCAGTGTGGATGTGCAGGTTAGGTTGAACTGGTGCTGGTGCTGGGGCATGCCGTGGTCCAGTATCCT
>NW_005054463.1:987725-1036438 GCF_000277835.1 Geospiza fortis | reverse complement strand
CCTGCTGAAGGAGTAATGGCCCAGCATGGTTTTGTCTGGCTAAATAAAGTTGGTTTTGTGCAGAGGGCATTGCCCTTGGGCTGAGCTGCTGTGCCAAAGCTGCTCTCCTCCACTGAAAGCAGCAGGGCTGGTTTCTGCTCAGCCCAGTTTCTGCTTTTAAATCCTACCAAGAGCCAAAGGGTGTAATTTTTTTTGTCCAGAAGGAAACAAACTGAAGGCTTTTTCTGTTGGTGGAAAATAGTGATCAATAATAAGTAACTTGCACCATCTTCTTTCTTTTCCCTCTGTGAGGAATGCCTTACTATTGTTTTTGCAGAGCTGCAGGAGTTGTGGTGGTGCTGCTTCCTGCTCCAACAGTTCTTCACTCTTCAGGCTTTGGCAACATAACCTCTGCCAGGAAGGTGGCTGTGAAATCCCTTGAGCTGCAGGTGCTGCCAGGCAGCCCCTCGGAGGGCTGTTTCTATTTTATCTTCTCTTTTCCCCGCTGCAAACAGCGGCGTGCAAGCGAGAGGAAAGGCTTCCATGGGCTGTGCCTCCAAAGGTCATATAACACTTTATGTTTCCTCCGACATGACACAGCGTGACAGAACAAAGTATTTATCTTGTGTACTTGTCAGCTTCGTTCTGCCAGCTCCCAAATGATGAAATACTACCGAATATGCTGCTGCTTGTTTCCTTTAGGGACTTGCGCTGATTTGTTTAAAGTGTCGTCTGCACCCAGTAAACGCTTCATTTATTACAGCTGACACCTGAAAAATATCTGAGGGAAATATATCAAGGCATCACACAGATATTATTTTCGTTATTTGCTGTTTCGTACTTATGTCTTAACACGAATGAAGTTCCCTAATGGTTAGTTGGGTTTTTTGAGGGTGCCACCTGCGTGTGTGTTTTGAACTGCTGCGATGGGGTTTCTGGAGATGCGCTCCAGTTCCGTGACAAAAATGCATTTTGACTCCTGATGGGGTCAGCTTAACTGTTAATTATTGCAGTGAGTCACTAATGAGCTCTCGCCTCAGGAACTTTGTACAGCCTCTCCTCAAACTTTTCCCCATTACTTGTTCTGATGCTTAAGCGAAAATAAAAATAGATCTCTTGCAAAAGGGGTGGGTGGGGAAGCGAATGTTTGAGATGGTTAAGTGACCCTTGTAATGGTAATATGTGATGCAAAGGCTTTCAGATATAGCTCTCAGTATCATATTAGGCTTTGTGGGTGATTTAAATTTTTTTTTTGTTTTACACATTAAGTATTTCTCCATTGTCCCTGAAGAATAATGTGAAATCGAAATTCCTCTCTCAGCAAAACAATCAGTGTAAAAATAACAAACATCAAAGAGAGAGGGAAGCAGTTTGCTCACAGTACTAATTGCTAACATTATCATGTGTCAAAGTGAAGAATTAAAATGTGACTCTAAGTTCCTAAAAGTGCACTTGCTGTGCGTTCAAAGGCCATGTGAGGTTGAAGATGTGTGGGCTAGCAGGGCTACAGGCAATATTGGGACCTCCTGCAGTTCACTGAGTGCAAATAGGAGCTTTGGGCATGCAGAGGAGCCCCTCTGACTGCTGCTTCAGCAGCACAGCTTTGTTTGGGTTTAGAAAATGCACAGCACAATGTGTCTGCAATTTCCTGTGTCCTGCTCTCTATGCTGGACATCCCTACTGCTGGACATCCCTACTGTAGTCACTGTACAGCATGTGTGTGCACCTATGTAACACCCCAGTGCTGTGTATTGGCAGGGGAAGTGATGGGATCTGGATTTTGGGTGTTTTATGCTATTGAGCCCAAGCCATCTGCACAGGGTGTGCCACAGAAGCTGTGGATGCTCTGGAAAAATACAAATCTAGGAGAAATATACGTGTATTTATAGGTTTTCCTACCCTTAGGTAAATAAGCAGTGCTGGGGAAAGAAGGCCTTTTCTATAGGATGGGAAATTGTAAGTTGCAAGTATATTGCGTGCTTTAATGGTGTTTTGTTTTACAGCCGTTGTAACAATTTTAGTTAGTGAAATTAGATTCCTTGCTTGAGTAGCATCCTTGTTTTAATTTACTGTGATGTGCCTTCTACTCGGTGCGTGCAGGTTGGAGAGGAAGAGGGGCCCCGCTCCTCAGCTGTATTTTCTCACTGTGCCTCTGGACAGGGCAGCTGAAGAGGGCTTTGCAGTGATGCTCTGAGCTGGTTTATTGGCATACCCCTGTGCCAGCCACTTCTTCCCTGCCTTGCTTCCCACTCCTTTCTCTGTTTTCTTCTTATGGGAAGATTTTTTGGACGCAAGGACTGTTTTTTTCCCCCACGTGGCTGTGCACAGTGGCACCTGGATTTTAATTTGAGGTGGGAGCATTAGGGAGACAGTTACCATGATGGTTATACAGGGTTAAGTCTCATGAAGATGGAACTGAGGAGCAATGTTTGCTGCAGTTTTCTGCTGGGCAGTGTGATGTGCATGCCGAAGGTGGTCCTGACCACAAGGTGCTCCTTGTGTGTGTTTGCTTCCAGAGATGTGAGAAGGTGGGGCTTGACAGGTGGCCAAGTTTCTACCCCAGATGGGCAGGATTTGGCTTGAGTGGGAGTTGCCAAGGGAAGCAGGTGATGCAGCCTTCTGATCTGACGTAAAGCAGGGGTGGTAGTTCTGTCCCCTGTTCTGGATGAGCCAGGCAGAGCTTGTGACAGCTCCTTACTCCACCAAAATTTGGTTAATCACAGTGAATCAAGAAGCTACCCTAGGTATGTGGCTGCCTTTGTCATATGTGAGGCTGAACATCTTCCTGGAGAGGAGAATCTGAGTGCCCCTGCAGGAAGGATGAGTGCTTGCTTGAGGCAATGAGAACTGAGGGTGCTGGTTCCATGAAATTGAATATGCTGGGAAAAAACCATCACCAGTAAGCTGCTGGTTTCATGCTCAGGAAGGTTTGGATGCATCTCTGTCTTATCCCTTTCAAACAGAAATTGCTTCTCATCACAGAGAGAGCTTCAGTGAGGTGGTGAAGTGTTCTCTGTGTAAAGGCAAACTCCTTAAAAACTAATTGGTGTCAGTCATTTCTATGCTGATATTTCACTGCTGCTAATTTAGCAAACAGATGGTGGTCCATATTATGGCATATGAGTTGGGCTTTTCCCAGGGCCAAATGATTGCCTCCCTGGTTTTCAATTAGGAGAGCTTGCCAGTTACCTGGAGTGGTTTTCCTTTTAATTATGCACCTATTAGGGCAGGTAGGTGGCCAGCCTAGGGGAAGAAGCAGAGAACTCAGTGGCATGGACAAATCCTTGTTAGGAAAAACCTATGAAACCGAACACAAACTGAAAAGCCACATGATGGGAAAGAGGAGGAGGTGCACAACAGGGCAGCATGATGCACAAGTCTTTTTTCTGCTACTGTGAGCATTGATAAATAGCTTTGAAATGCCTGTTTGGCAGGTTGTGGCGCATAGGTGGCTGCAGCACATGGGAGGAAAGGTGAGGTCTGGAAGATGCTGTCTGCAGGCTGTATGCTTATTTTTAGCTCAGCAGAGTTCACTGGTTGAAGGAGACAAGCCAGGAGGAAAGGCAGCCCCGAGCAGCCTGCAGGAGCCTGCTGTCTCCTCGTGCTGGTGCAGGTGAGGGCAGGTGTTTGCTTAATGCCAAGGAGCAGCAGCACGTGCTGCTGACAATTCATGAAGTGAAGTTTCTGATTGTCATCTTCCTTCCTATCCCAGCTAATAACAGTCCAGGCAATGAAAAGATACTTCTCTCATAATTATCAACATCTCATTTTCACTTTGAGTCTTGGTTTAAATCATCAGGTCTCCTCTTAATCTGAATTGTTTCCTCAAGCTTATTTTCCTCTGTGGATAGGGCTTTTATTGTATTTTATTTTGATGAGACCATTCATCTTCCCTCTGCTCTGCTGCTACCCAAACCTGTTTCCTCATTGTCCTCAAGGACCAGGAAAGGAGATGAAAGAGGCTTTGGGCTTGAATTAGCCAGTGATGAAGTTTGGTGTCCTTTGGGATGGAGACATTGATGCAGCATCATGAAATATGGGCTCTGTCTTCACTTTGGGTGACTCTGATAATGTAAGAACACAGTTAATCATATTTGGCTCTGCAGAGGGTGTCTAATCTGGGAAAAACACCTGCCCTGAAGATGGCAGGAATATGTGAGAGGAGCAACAAAATGGAAGGAGGAGCTCTAGCAGGGCAGGCTACTTGTGTAGGAGGATGCAGCACTATTCGGGGCAGCCTTAATTGTCAGGATGTTGTTGCAGATGTCTCAGATTCTCCATTTGTTGCTGTGTGCAGCCCTTGAGCGTGCACCTTCTTTGAAGTCTTCCCCAGATGAGCAAAACCTGTTACTTGGTGCACTTTATGGCCTATTAAAAGGCAGCACTTTGTTGCTGAAGTGCAAGGTTGGGTTTGAGCTTTGTTTGGCTTTACATTATAAATGGGGAGCCACTCTGAACTCTCAACTTAGTCAAAAGCAGTTGCTTTGCTTACTTCAGTAAGCAGGATTCAGGCCCAAAATAATTACCTTTTATTTATGAGCATGTTAAAATGCCTTTAATTGGGTTTAGTTGCAGTATCTTTAGTCTTTTAACTTGAAAGTTTTTTCCTCAGTCATAACTCAGCAGTCAATCCTTTGGGGTGGTGTTACAGCTCTGCAGATTATGTGTGGAGGTAATTAAGTAATAACGATTGAGGTGCAGGGTATTTCCTTGGGATTAATGACTGTCTGGGAGGAGTTGATGGCCCAAGGTGTAGCCAAGGGCCATTAACACCAGCCAACTAATAATTGTAAGAAAATGCCATGTGCCAAGGTCGTTGCTGCTATTAGAAGTTGAGGGCAATGAGGAGGTAGGTGTGGGGGGAGATGAAGTAACACAGGAGGTATATGGATTTTGGAAAATGTAATATGGTGTTAATGGGTATCTGCATGATGTACTTGTTGATTAGCCAGTCTGCTCCTTCCCTCCATTCCTCACTGTTCTGTCCAAAGCTTAATGGCGAGGATCAGGGTGAGCAAGGATGATGCTTTTCTTGTCTGGTGCCCTTTTTCTTAATGGTGCCTTGTATTTGGTCCACTTTAGAGGGCACTTTATGCATATTATTAGTGCCATTTTTTTCCTCTAAGAGCAAGTGTTCAAACCCCAGCCTAGCAGCCACCAAAAGCAGTGAGAATACCACGGTTCACTGGGATAAATGCTGATTTTTCTGTCCGAATAGAAGGGAGAAGATTGGTGCTTTTGAAAAACCTACAGGTTTGGCCAAGTGCAAATGTTGCAGTGTGTCAAAGCACTTGGGGTTTGTAGCAAAGGGCCTGCGTTTCAAAGCTGAAGTGCAGCTGCAGTGTGGCAGGCTGCATTTTGGGGGTTTGGTGGACAGGTAGACCTAACTGCCCCCCACAGGCTGTAGGATATAAAGATAAATCTTCAGATAACATATTGCACATATAGCAAATTAGAGGCTTAAGAGGTTGGGTGCACGCAACTTGAATTCTTGTTCTTCCTTTACTTCAGTTATGAACTTAAAATTTGTGGCAGAGACCTGTTTTGCACAGATTTTTTCTTTAGCTTTATATTTCCAGCATCAGAGGAGTAAGACTTCTGTTTACACGAGGCTGTTGAGTTTTCTCTGTGCTCTTCCCCTGAAGGGTAAGCTCTGATGGGAGTACTTGCCTTTTCCTCAGTCTCAATATATCACTGATCTCCAGCAAATGGCACCTAGATTTATGTTTTTAAGGGTTCAGAGTTGTAAGACTCAAATATCCCAAAGTGGCAATGCTGGAGGCAGTTTGGAGGAGCCTTTTCCTGAGTGGTGGATCTCTCATGGTTGCAAGCATTCGACCATCTTTATCATGACATGATGGTTTGTATGAGTGAGAAACTAAAAAAAAAGTAAAAACAGTGCAAGTGGAGTGCTGCAGGAAAACTCATCAGAGGGACCCATCTCAGCTGTTGAAGGATGGAGTCAGATGTGTTGGTATCCATGGTGGCATCCCTGTCCATATCAGATATGTTGGTATCCATGTTGTAAAGAACTGATTACTTCCCTGCCAAGCTCTGGTCTTTGCTGGAGCAATGTGCTTGCCACTGTTTAAAAATGAGGTTCCAGCTGATTTCTCTGTTATTATTCACTGTGAAACCTGCCCATTTTCTCATTTGCCTGGAGTTCAGGAGGAATGATTCTTTTAGAGGTAGGACTTCAAGGTGTCCTTTTCAAAGGGGGTTTATTGAAAAAAATTGTGGGCTCCAAGCAGTTTTGGAATAGTTGAGCATCCTTCCTACCTTGGGAGAGGCTCCCAGCAGCTCAGGTGAGCAGCAATGCAAAAATCAGCTTTGGGAAACCTCCCATTGCTGGCATCTTTTCACAGTCTCTGGTCATGGCCCAAAACAGGTGAGTCTGGCTGATGAAATGGGTTTCATTTTAGGTGGATTTTTTTTTTAATTCTTTAGTTCAGATATTTAAGAAAAGTTTTGAACAGAGTGGGGGACAGATGCAATTGAAAAATCATGTTTTTCTTAACTTTGTAATTTTCTTGCATATCATTGTGATCTTAATAATGATAAATAATCTGGTAAAAGCAATTATGGCCTGAATAATAATCCTAACTAATAAACAGAATGTACTGTGTAATTTTGGTCGTTCTCAGCCATCTGGCTCCAGTCTTACTAATTGACTTAAAGCATAGCAACAATGTCAGCAACATACAGTGTTCAGTTCAGCTGAAGTTCCTGAGCAGACATTCCTTACAGAAATTTTTTTTTTTGAATAAAAATAAATCAATACATCAAAATTATTGCTAGCTCTATTACAGCAGCACAGATCATGAATCCATCAGTACTGTCTTCCACTGAGCTCAAAAAAACTTTATTTATAATGATTTGATTGTGTATGGTTTCATTATATTCTAGTGAACTGCGACTGAAAGACTTTGAATGTATCCAGGGATCTAAATTCATGCTGGCAGTTACTTCTGAAGCTGCCAGAATTTAAATGTTTTCAGTGTTGGCTGGACTTAAGGTGTCTCTTAAAACTCAGGCTCTCCCTTTGGTTGGCTACTATCTGCAGTTTGGGGTTTTTTTGGTTAATGCACATCATTGCTGAAATTTCCAAGGTTTTCACTCAAGACTTTTAGACCCCTCAGTTTAATTGGCCAAAATGAAGCTGTGTGCTCATCTCTGTTTTTTTTCAGATGTAATAGTTTGCCAATATAGAGCTGGTTATTTTTTTTCCCTTATTTACTGCAGAGGTGATTTTCTATTTTATTCTAGCTGAAGCCACAGTGTAGTGACTTTGTGGCTAGTTTGGCTCATTCTGGGTGCTTGAGGTCAGCTTTAATTACTGTGATGAAGTATTTATAACCATTCCAGCCCCCAGCTTCACCACTCAACACCTATCCCTGGGAATTAGGGTGCCTGCTCCTTTGCAGTGGGGCTTTTTTGGGGCAGGGAATTAGTGAGGGGAGAGTTGAGTGCTGAGGTGGGATCAACCTCTGGCTGCTCTGATGGAGTTTGTGGGTTTGGTTTTTTCAAAGCAGTGATGGCAAAGCTTTGGTGGGCCCTGTGAGCAGCCTGGATTTGCACAATGAAGCGAATATCCTGGTTTGCCATTCTAGCCACTAGCATTTTCTGCATAGTTGGCTAAATTTGCTTAAATTTGCTGCTAAATTTGCTTATGCCATTTGGACAAGTTCTAAGACTTACACACTCTTAGAAGAATTTAAGTGGTTTCAGGAAGTGGAAAGACATGAATTGTAGTTTCACCCCTCAGTTTTGTGGAATAAGCTGTGGTTAAAGGAATTACATGGCATACTGAATAATTGCTTATTTATTTTCACCTACATTACTGTGTATAATCATAGCTGCACTCAAATACTGTCCCCTGTCCCTGACATGTATCACCAGATACCATTCACCTCCTTGAGGGGTTGGGTTTGTTGTAAGCTTTCAGTAAATAATGATGGGAAGTGTAAGTAAGGAAGAAATGCAATTTCTGTGAGGTCTGGGAAGGATGCACGGGTAAAGACGAAGTTCAGAGGGAGCTCTGCAGTCTGATCCATGTTTTTAGATGTCTGTGTATGGATCTAGATGAATTGGTGACTAATCCCAAACTTTGCAGCCCTCTGAATGGGAGCAAAGAGCTCCTTTGGCTTAAGCAAAGCCTTTGGGTCAAAGCCATGTGTGGGATGTGTGCCAAAAAGTGGGATGAAAGTTGTCTCATTTTGGGCTGAGGCAATAAGATGCTCCCCGGCAGTATTTTTAGATGGTTTGTGAGTGAACCTGCTGTGCAAAGAAGGTTGGACTCCATTCAACATCTATTCTGAGTTTTGTGGAGGTTTTTTTGGTTGGGTTTTCTTTTTGTTGTTGGTTTTTTTGGTGGGTTTTTTGTTTGTTTTTTTTTTTTAGTACGGTCTGCTAAATTATTCCCTGTCTGAGGAGCAGACTTTATTGGTATGTTTCTGATCAGTGCAAAACCAGAGATCTGCAGGGAATACTCTGTTAAAGTGAATATTTTTTTTTTTTAAACAAGAAGCTGTATTTGCAGTGTGGGGCTCTCGCTCTGTGCCTGACAGGGACATGTGAAAGCCCTTGCTTAGGCTGATTGCCTTCATGATATGCTCGATCTGAGTTAACTTGTTTTCTGTACCCTCTACCATTTCATTTTGTAGTAGCAAATAAAACTTGGATGTGGTAAATGTAATGTCTGCTGCTGCTTGATAATACAGGCCAGTGAATAAATGAACTTCCTCTGATATTCCATATCTTCTCCTAATAAACAGAAATGCTGCAGTGGGACTGCGTGTGAGTGACTTGGAATTACTTATTTCTACCTTCTCTCCTTAAAGTTGTTTTTCTCATGCACTTGCATGCTTTCAGTTTGCCAAGAAAATAACTTTTGACGTGAGATTTAGGATTGGTGATTTAAAGCAGAATCAGGGTACTCCCCACATGATTGTTGAGTTGGGGTCTGTGATTCTGCAGTGTTTCAGAATTAGAGGACTTTGGAAATGAAGTCATATGGCTAATTGAATCTATTGAAACTAAAAATGAAGGAAAATATTTAGGAATTTTCTGTGTTGGAGAGCAAAGGGAGTAGCAACAACAGATTTTTAGATGGTTCTTGATGGTGTACTGCTTCTTACAGTTTTCAGTTGTTTTCCAAACATGTACTTTTAAAAAAATATCAGTGTAGGAGGCAGTAGGGAGGCAGAGACTGTGAAGATTTTGGCACATTAAAACCCAGTCATCCTCCAGATGGGTCCTTCCTATGTGCTGCAGCATGTGGAGGTCTGGGAGCAGGGAAACTTCTGAAGGAAGCGGAACAATGCCCAGAAGTGCAGATTCCCAGGCATGGAATGATGCATTGGCAGCATGCATTGGTACCATGCAATGCTGCAGCTCTCCTGTGCTTTCCATAGGTCCCTGCTCACCCACCTTGGTGCTGTGAGCCCCTCAGAGAACCCTTGGCACCTCCTGCCTTGGATTCATCCTGGGTGAGAACCAACAACAGGATTTGAGGAGGAGCCTTTGGAATTAATGCTAAAAATATTCAGGTAACCATCTGAGCACTTGAAGTAGGTGTGTTTTGTTTTTTTCCCAAGGCATGGTGAGGAAGGAGATGAAGACTCCTCATGTGTTTGCTGTCCTCATAGCACAGCCTGGCTGCTGAATAGCTGAGTGACAGGCAATCTGGCCTATCCATATGACCATATTGTTTTCCTCCCCTAATTAGCCTGGTCCTTACTGTGCTGATGAGGAAACAGATGCACTGAGCAGCAAATTACCTTCATCTTCCCTCCACACAGAAAAGACACAGCACTTAATTGACTCATTTGATCTCCGGCAATTCAAAGCAAGTAAAGTGGAAATATTTAAAAGTGGCACTTCAATTTTGAATAGGGGGAAAGTATGTTGGGATGCATGCACTTGTGTATAATGTAGCTTTACAGTGTCAAATGTGAGGGTGATGGTGAGGCTTGTGATGTCTTTAAAGAGAGGCACAAGCAAACACAGTGAAAAAGTACCCTGTTACTTCCTTTGTCAACAGCAAAATATTTGCATACTTAACTGCACCGATATTTCTCTACAGATCCTTGGCTCTGAATGTTCCTTTTCTGTGCAGCATGCCATGCTGCACATATGGGCAGCTGAAATGCCTCATTCCTGCATCTCTGAGCTCTTGTCTGTGCTCCTGCCTGGGCGCTGGTGACGGTGCAGGAGTCCCCTGTTTACCCCTATTGTCAGTTTTTCCTGCATTTACACAGATATGTATGTTTTTTTTCCTTATTGTGTTTTTTGGGGGGTTTTTGGGGTGTTTTTTTTGGGTTTCCCTTTTTTTTTTTTTTGTTTTTTGGGGGGTTTTTGGGGGGTTTTTGGGGGGTTTTTGGGGGGTTTTTGGGGGGTTTTTGGGGGGTTTTTGGGGGGTTTTTGGGGGGTTTTTGGGGGGTTTTTGGGGGGTTTTTGGGGGGTTTTTGGGGGGTTTTTGGGGGGTTTTTGGGGGGTTTTTGGGGGGTTTTTGGGGGGTTTTTGGGGGGTTTTTGGGGGGTTTTTGGGGTTTTTTTTTTTGGTTGTTTTGTTTTTTCCTTTTTCTCTTGTTTTCCTTTGTTTCTGATGCAGATATATATGGGTACATTTTGAAGGTGCTGCTGAAGGGATTGAGGAGAGTCCTTAATGGCTGGTGCTATATATCTATAAATCTATACAATTTTTGTTAGCATTTACATAATATTTGTCTTTTAATTGTAAGAGTCAACTATTGTATTACTCACAGCACCCTGCATGCTACCAGGCCATATATGGGTTTTAGTCACATCAGCTTGCATTTCTCACATGGTTTTTTTTTTAGAACTACAATTAGAATTTAGAATACAATTTAGAAATATTAAACTTTCTCTTTGAATTACTAAAGCTCCATATTTATACTGGCCAGATGATCACTGAAATGTGTTCAGGTAGTACCAGCTTCAATCAGTGAACTGCATCTCATCTGCTTCTTCCCCTTTCCTTAAGCTTTCCACCTTCTGCATTTGTTACAGATGCCTGTTCAATAGATTGCTATTGCTGGTGGCTTTGAGATGACTTTCAAAGACCTTTTGCTACTTGCTTTCCAGTTCTACTTAATGTTTTTGTCTGGGTTATAAAGTGTAAATGTGAAAGAAAACTTTTGGATTGAGTGGGCCCAGCTCCTTCAGGAAAGCTCCTGAGTGTGCACCAGCCCAAAAGTGCAGTGCTAGTTCAATAAGCAAAGTGCTGTAAAGAAAGGCAGATGTAATTAGACATTTTGGTTGCAGTGGGGATTACAAATGCTAGATTTGCCAAGGTAAGAATCCTGACATATTCTGTTACCTTGGTGATTTTTTTTTTTTGGTAGCAATGAGATAAGAGATATTTTTTGCAATGAAAATTGCATGTGCTTATTCCAATTTACAACCTTCCAGGGGAAAGAAGTGGGAGCAGGTAGTAGAGTCAAGTATCTGTAAGCAGGTGTATTTTTAAAGTTTTTTCTTCCCCTCTGATTACATGATGCTGAATTTCTTACACTTGGACATAAAAAGTAGAAACGAACTGTCACAAAAGGCAGAAACTACAGAGGCAAAGATATCTGTAAAACAAGGGTACTGGAAACATAATTTTAATTAGTGATACAGTAAGTGGCACCTTTTTACCTGGTGTGGTATTACTCTCATTTATGTAATTATCTGTTGCTTTTAACATTGGATGTGCTATAACAGAACTGATAAATGAAAAGCGTGTCTGCTGTTGAGTCAGACTGCTATGTTTGTGATGAGCTGTTCACATTTTAAACAATTTGTTGGAGTCCTGCAGTTCATACTAGTAGTTAGATATTCTGAGTGAGAGACCATCTGAAATGCAGTTGGTGCATTATTCACCTGTGTGCTTACTGTGCATTCTTGTGGGGAAATTGAGAGTCAATGAAAGGACAACTCTGCTTGTATTGGTTATTTCAGATTGTTTAGTTTTAATTACTCTTTTCAAGTGGCTGTGATGTGCAGCATGTCCAAGGCTCCAGACTCCTGCTCTGGGGTGTTGTGCACAGCACAGAAAAATTAGAAAGGGCTGTGCTGCCCTCACAGAAGGGGGATGTGTAGCCCCTGGATGATGAAACAGCTTCCCAGGGTGCCATCCCACACCTGTGGGCATTTATGGATAATCACAGTGTAAGTGGGAAACACAGACATCCCCTCCTGAAGTGGATGGGCTTGGTTTGTCAGTGGGTGGTGTGCGCTGCTGTTGCTCTCCAGGTGTAATTGCAAGGACATCCTGAAAAGCAGAGGTTGCATGGCTGAGTCAGGAACAGGGCAAAGCTGCTGAAAAGTAAAAGGAGTTACCTTGCTAGTCCTGCCTAGAGAAACCTATAAAACTCCTGTGGGTTTGAGCTGAGGAGGGGTGCTCCTCTGGGTGGGAATCAGAGCTGGGCTTGGAAAAAAAAAAACAACCTGGAAGCTGCTGGGGAGATACAGTGGCAAACCTGTATTTGCAGGCACCAAGTGTTACCTGAGGGGGCAGTCTGTGAAGCCTGACCTTGAAAATTTACTCCGTTACTGCCTTTTTCAAGATATTGTCAGGATTGGATAGGTTTGGGTTTGTTTCGAGTGGGTTTTATGTTTGTTTGTTTTGTCTTGAGTTTCTGTGTTGCTTTGCATTGTTTTCATGCTTGTTCTGCTGTCCTTGCTGATGGATAAATACCTCTTGCCACTTGCAGGCAATAGTTCTTTGGAAGTCTGCAAATTGGGGCTGAGATTTCAGGCCAAGTGAGCCCTTGAAATGTCTCTGATTCCTCAGTACTCAGGAATGTGTCCAATGCAGGCAGAGTGTCAGAGACCCCGGGGCAGTGCTGGAGGCAGGTGCTGGTGCTCCAAGCCTGGCTGAGTCTGGAGCTGTGTGGGCAAGGGGTTAGCAAAGGGGTTGGCAGCATCACTCCTGAGTTTGTTTTCCATTTATTTTTATTGTCCTTCTGTTCCTCAGCCCAGGATGAAGGAGTGCCCTGAGCATCCCAAGTGGCTGATTTGCTGGAAAGCACCCAGAAGTGTATGCTCCCCTCCCGTCAAGGGAGATGTGTAAAGGAAGAAAATTAAGAAGTTGTTTAACAATATAACAAAACAATGGAAAAAAGCATCAAGAGGATGAGGAAAAAGACATTAGTCTGAAAAGAAGAGTTGTAATTTTAAAATGTGGCAAAAAGGATCAGCTTTTGTGTGCAGTGGCTGTCACTCAGGGACTTGCAGGCATTACTGACAGTGTATCATTGAGGACCTGTTTTGGTGCTCCTGCCTGAGGTTTTGAGTGCTGACAGACAAGTATTTATGCATGTGCTGCATCACTGTGTTGGTCATCCCATCACACAGTGGAGAATTAATTGTTCCACTGTGGAGGAGATCTGAATGCCAAGTGCCTTCCTCCTTCCCCCACCTCCCTGCTTTTCTTCTTTCAATATTTAGGCAAGGCAGCTGAGCTTTAATATGGATTTCCCCATGTCTTTGCATACATCACTGAGGGACTGTAATTCCACAAACTGGAATAGGTCTCAAGTAATCACCTTTTGAACTCAGTGGTGAAGCTAATTGAACAAAACTTGCTGGGGAAGACACAAAATAATTTAGTTTGTGTCTGTTAGGTTGTCAGAATGTGGCTATTGTAACAAAGCTTCCTCTCCCCATTCCCCCCCTTTTTATTCCCATGACTACAGTTTAGGTATTTTTAAAGTATAATTAACAAGAGAGCCAGAAAATATGTTTTCTTTTTTGGTGCTGAAAGTGACTAATTGTTAGTTGTCAAGATAATAGGATTTCAGGAATGGGGAGATAAATATTGCATGTTTCATGGGGGGCATACCAAAATCCATTCCCAAAATGATCCAAAGGTGGGACTTAGGGAGTGGTGAGGCTCCAGTGGGAGTGTGGCAAGATGGGGGAGACCTGGCTTAGAATTTTGTCTCATTTCTTGACCACTGGTGAGGGATTTCTCCTCTCCGAAATGAAATCTCTCCTTTGCACTTTCCCTCATGATATTTGCCAAACTGGGAAGTGATAAAAATGATGTTTCCTTGTGTTTGCAAAGTGTTTTGAGATTTATGGGTGAAACTCTTCATAACCCAAGTAGTACTCATTACAAATGTGGTCTAAGCTATAAGGCTTGTGGGTCCTTACTTGAGTGAAATGGACCCAGGAAAAAACACGTGTGGCTCACTTTTCTCAATGTTTTATCCAATATAAATATAAAGAATGAAATAATAAATAATAAAAATAAGGAAAAAAGTATACAACTACTGAAATGAATTCTTATTTAACTGATTGGGAGCACCTGGTACATGCAGATCCCATCGTGATGCTCACTGCTGCAGGGAAACCACCCCAGAGCCCAAGGTGTTTTCACCTGTGTTGGTGGGGCTCTAAATGTGAGTTCAGACTGAGGAGAGTGAGTTACTGGTGATGGTTCCTCCTGGCAAGGGAGATAACCGGTAGCTATTGTCAGTGCCTGTGGTAAATTGCAGTGTTTAGAGCTGGCAATTTCGCAGGACTATGGCAAGGACAGGTTTCTGTCTGGAGCCAGCCAGACGGAAATCCTCTGACAGGGTGCTCAGCTGGAGCTGGCTGAGCCAGGGCTGCCCTGCCGACATTCCTTCCTGTCCAGCTGAAGCGTTTTCACTCACAATTCAATTTCTCTCCTCTTTTAGTAGCAAAGCAGGTGTAATTTTGGTGACTGCCTGAACATTACAGTGTGCACAGAAAAACTGAACGCATGATCCATCTCGCAGCGTGCGTGAGCTGTGCAAGGTGCAGGTGTGCACCTGCAGGCTGTTAGCAGCAGAATATAGACCAAGTCTGTCAAGAAGTGGCTATTTCATTAATTTGAAATAGCTGCCTCTCCCAGGATCTGGCTTGCTGATTGATTTCTGTGCTTGCAGGGGTCCCAGGCCCCTCACAGCAGATGCTGTGTTTGCTTGTTTGCCTCCCAGCATTTTGGTCCCCTGCATCTTCTCTCAATAGCACTTTTCTTTGCAGTGAAAGCTGTGCATAGTAAGGACCTCACAACAAGAATGAGTGTTACTTCCTTTTCTTTCTTCCTTTTTTCCCCCCTCTCCCCGTTCTGCTCCCTGCATCCACAGTTTTTGCTCTGTGCTGCTGAGCCAGGAGCTCCTTTGTTGTGTCAATAGGACTGGCTGAGCCCAGGGGCTGTAGCCCTCTTTTACCCATGACAGCTCACTAGGAATATGTGTGTGTTTGCCTGTATCCCTTTCTTTTTTCCTCCTGTTTTCCTGTCAGAGTAATTAGTGTGGCTTTGTGGCTGAAATCGGCGAAGAGAGGAGCAGCGCAATCTGTCTGCACTGAAGTGCAGCAGAGGCTTTCATTAACCTCATAATGGTGGGGAAAAAATCAAAATTAAATAAGTCATGCACAGTGAGGAATGTCGCAATTTGCTGCCCCTTTAGTTTGTGCAGGACAGGAGGCTGCAGGGAGGCTGAGCCCTGTGTCTTGTCATGCATTTCTAATCCTCTGCAATTTGGGGCTGCAAGGGAGGGGGCTGCACCCTGTGCTCCCATTTTGCCCTCTCCCACCACAGATCTCTATTTCCTCTCCCAAAAATGAATTTGCAAAAGTTGCAGTTCAAAGTGATGCACAGGAAATGGTTTACAAATATTGTGTGAAAAGCTTGGTGTTCTGTTAAAATGCATGTTTAGGGAAAAAAAAAATAAAGTTAGCATGATGAGAATGGACTTCTGGAAGATTTTGGCTCACTCTCTTCCTCCATGTCTGAGAACTCGTTCCTGTGTGAATGCCAGCTTTTCCCTTGTTGGTACCCCTGGATTTGAATACCAGTGTAATATCCAGCTGACTTTATGCTTAGGTAACTTTCTTGTAAAATACTCAATTTTCATTAGCTTTCTTATTAGTCTACTTTTTTCCATGTGGAGTTTCATGTAATATTAATTGGACATTAGCTGAACAAGTGTAAGTCAGCAGTTTTCAGCCTATGGAGTATTTTTTCTTTTTTAAATTTTTTTTGACAGATGAAATGCTTTTTGAGGAGAGGTGGTGGGTTGTATGCTAAAGGTGATGAGCATCCAGCTCCTGTATTTTTGTGGCTTTGAATAAATTAGTGTCAGAGATCTGAATTTAAATTCTGATTTCCCTGTTCATTCACTTAGGCCAGTTATACCTCTTATATCTAGAGCTGGTCAAACTTTTTCACATAAATAAGTTTCCACTAAGAATATGTTTGGTTTAAGTCGAAATTCTCTAGGAGAAAACTGCTCTTGTGTTTTTATTTTTTTTTTCTCTTAACAGCTGAGTTTTCACACCGCCTTAAAGAAACTGTTAATTCCCTCTTCCCCTGCCCCCCTTCTCATCTCATTTCTTTGTATCTTTCTTCTTACACGAAAATGAAATGAAACATTTTAAGATGCTGAAATGGTTATCCAGAGGTTACCAGGGGGTAACAGTTGCATCCCATGAGGAGGGAGGATAGTCAGTGTTGCCTGTGGTCCAGATTATACGTCTCACATGTTCTTTGGAGCTTCATACTCTCTATGTTTGAGCAAACAGCTGCTTTCCTAACTCGGAATGACCTAGTTTGAGGTGTGTTTTTTTTTTCTCTTAACAGCTGAGTTTTCACACTGCCTTAATGAAAATGTTAATTCCCTCTTCCCCTGCCCCCTTCTCATCTCATTTCTTTGTATCTTTCTTCTTACACGAAAATGAAATGAAACATTTTAAGATGCTGAAATGGTTATCCAGAGGTTACCAGGGGGTAACAGTTGCATCCCATGAGGAGGGAGGATAGTCAGTGTTGCCTGTGGTCCAGATTATACGTCTCACATGTTCTTTGGAGCTTCATACTCTCTATGTTTGAGCAAACAGCTGCTTTCCTAACTCGGAATGACCTAGTTTGAGGTGTGTATTTACTAAGATAATTTAAATGCCATGAGAGTAGAATGCACTTTTTGTAAACAGGACTTGGAGTATTTGAGTGCTTATATTTTGCTTTAAAAATCTCCTTGTTTGTTCATTATCTAGGGGCATGTCTCTGGCATTGGATATGATTTTCGGTACTTCCCTTATAAGTGAGAACTTTTATAAAAGACTAGGAGTTATTACAGCCCCTAACTCTGTGTGTAGTTAGAGAAAAAAGTAAATAAAAATCTAAGAACCATCATCAGTCTGTAGGAGCTGGAATGAGAAGAGCTAACGATCGCTATCCCAGTGATAAATGGGGGAACCATCTGAGAGGGCTTTGGCAACAAGAGAAGACAGATGAAGGCAAAATGGCTCCTCTCTGCCTGCCTCTTGTTCTTTGAGGACGGTTATGATTAAAGCTTTTTTAGCAATCTAGCTCCTATCCTGGGCTTAAATGACGCTTCGAGTTAGCTGGCACACAGTAATAAATTAGGGCAATTAGTGACTACATATTGCTTTTTCTTATGGGGGTGGTGTGCCCACGTTGAGAGGGAGAACCTGGTTTCAGGGCTGTGGAAAATACATGTTGGGGGGTCTTCACTCAGTGCCTCTCCTGCCCTCTCCAGTGCATGGACTGCATCATTGTCCTTGGGGTGGGGATGCAGGATGTTGGAGAGTAGCCTGGCTGGAGCACTCGAGCTAAAAGGTGGTGAAAGGATCAAAATGAGATTTAAGGAGTTCATTTTGGAAACAATTTTGATCAGATCTGAGTGCATCTGATTTGCTGTGTTTAGATGATTTTGAATGGTTCAGCTAATGACAGTCCTTCTGGAGAGAAGCATTGTTCTTTTAATGCCAGACCAGCCCAGTTCAGCAAGCTGGCAAGGACCAGGCTCTCCAGAGGCACCTTAAGAAACTTCCATGGTACATAAGATGGTGCTTAAAGTTCATCATCAGTGCTTTAATGTGGAAAGATGAGCTTAAGTGTGTGTAAAAAGCTTTATGGGATTGGGCTGCAAGCAGGAGAGGGACGTGCTTTTTTCTCTGCGCTTCTGGAAAGGTCACTGACTTGGTGGGATGCTATCCTGACAGAAACCGCGGCTGTTTCCTTTGTCAGATGCACCTGGAGCAGCGTTTGGGGAAGCAGGAGGTCAGGTGAGACGTGGTGGCAGGCTGCCTGCTCCTGTCAGTACCAATGCAGGGCTGCAGCCATCCTGGGGGAGAGCTGTGCGCTGTCTCACCCGCTTTGTCACCGGCTGGAAATGGCTCTTACAGGGCACGATGCTGCTGCTGCTGCCTCCAGTGTGAAGTGTCACTGCTGCCTGGCCTTTATGGGGCTCATTTCCCAGCTGCTCCACCCCTTAGGACATAAAGCCAAGTGCCTGTGGGCTGACTATCATCCTCTGGTTTGTAAACCGTGTTGACACTTTTCCCTTGCTCCCAGAGCCTGTAAAACTTTAATCCTGGAGAAGACACATGAGTGGGAAGTTTTTAAACTGGTGAGAGTGAAACTCATTCAGTTACTCCCATATTTGCAGAAGGGCGTGCTGGAAGAGCCCTGTGTGATTTGTGCATCTGTAGGAGTGAGGACTTGAGGCAGATTTTGTCTGGCTGTTTTTACCCAGACATTGCAATTTCTGAGCTTATTTACTGTGCTGCCGTGCTGAGCCATAAAACTTGGAGCTGTACAGGAAAAAACCCTTGTGCTCCTCTTCTTGTATCATTGGGGCTGGAAATAGCAAAGCAAATTTGTCATATGGGAGCAGCCAGGTTTTGTTCCCACTTTTTACCATGTGAGGAGAGCACGTGCTAAACAGTTCTACACCTTTTTTGTGTTCCTGCACAGCAGGAGCAGCAGAAAGGGAGGTTTGGGCCACGGTGATGTTAGAAAGAAGGATGTGAAGAAAAAGTAAAAGCAATTGCATTCTAAGGATAGATCTTACTGGAGAGGTACCTCCTGCTTTCCAAGAAGATAAAAGGCTTATATAAATAAGGTAGGCAGTGAAGTTTAACTAAGAAATGGAATACCAAATTAAAAATGCGAGTGCCAACTCACTCAATACAGTGTCAGCCCTTCTGATAATGTGCTGGTCTCTTGAACTTAGAATTGATTAATCAGTCAACTATTCCTTTCTTAAACAAGCAGTTATATACTGGCAGGAGGAAGTATAGCGGGGTTTGATCCTGTGCATCAGATAAATAACTATACATTCATACAGTGATATCTAGGCTACAATTCTGTAAAACCACTGATAATAAGATCATAAGTGTTAATTAATTGACATCAATTTATTCTGTTAAATTCCATAGCTGCTGCTTTAATTGAGTGACTCATTTCCTTAGGTAGGCCTTAGTGCTGCGCTACTCTCTTGTCACAGTTCCCAATTTAGAAGTAGCTCAGTCTCACAAGATTGGCAGTGATTTGCTGTTGTGCTCAAAGTAGGTATTTTGATGTCTTCCATAGAAAACAGAAGAGAAAAAAGTGGAGTAAAGGGGCATTTTAGAGTTACTAGTTAATACTGTATGGTTTGGTCTCCAGTGCAGTTACCAAAAGTGCTGTGGGGGGAATGTTTTGATACTGACCATAGCCTTGATCTCGCTCTGGTTTTCTTAGATTTTGTTTTGCATGTGCAGCAAACATCTTTCAAAGCTGTTTGTCAGCTGCTCATCACTTGTCTGACCTGAGAGTATAAGAGATGTGCCACCCTCCCAGCTGGCTTTGGATGCCTCTGTGTTCACAAAGATTCAAAGAAGTGGAGAATTGGGTTTCTTCTGTTGTTGGGCATAGCAAATTAGAAAAAGGACTTGTTTTTTACCTCCTTTCAGGTTTCACAGGTGCTTGGTGAAGCCTTGTGGTAGCCTTGGTGGTTTTCAAGTCTAGCTTATAAGAAGGAGTGGAGGCACAGTGAGTGTCTGTGCTGTTTACTGACTTCAGAGATAAAAGTGCTTGGCAGATGGGATCTCTGAACTGTTCACAAATTCACGTGCATCAGGGGACTCAGCCTGCTTAGTCTGGTGTCACATCCCTGAATTAGGTGCAGGATGCATCTAATGTGATTTTAGGGGGATTTATGCTTAATGAAAATACCTCATTTTGTTACCAGAATGAACTTGTGCGAACAGGCAATTGATTGTCCCATCAGCTGAGATAGTGCATTGTCATGGTTTGACACTGGCCAAACACCAGGCACCCACAAAAGCAGTTTGCTCACCTTGTCCTGCTACAGCTGGGCAGAGGAGAGGGAAAAAGAAATTAATGAAGGGCCCATGAGTTGAGATAAGAACTGTGAGAAAACACTCTAAGGGAAAAACATGTCCAAATTTAAGGTAAATTTATTATTAACAGAGTCAGTGGAGGATAATGAGAAGTAAAATAAGCCTTTAAAACACCTTTCCCTCCAGCCTCTTCTTCTTTCCCACTGACAGCACAGGGACACAGGGCACGAGGGTGTTGGTCAGTTCATCACTCAAGATCATCTTTTGGTTCAGGGAGAAGAGTCTTTCCCCTGCTGTGCTGTGGGGTCCCTGCCCTGGGAGACAGTTCTCCATGGACTTCTCCAGCATGGATCCACTCTGATGAGCAGCAGTGCTGCCCAAACTGCTGCAGTGTGAGTCCCTCCCACAGGCAAACAGTCTTCCCAAAACTTCTGTGGCGTGGGTCTCTTGTCCACAGGGTGCAGTCCTCCAAGGACAGGCTGCTCCAGTTTGAAAGCAAGGGCCCCCTCTCTCTCTGTATCTCTGGAAGGAGGGGCCCTCTCTCTCCATTCAGGTCTCCACTGGATCTCGGCTTTCTCCAGCATTTGCCCTCTCCAGCATGAGCACTTCTCCCACAGGCTGTGAGTGGATCTATGCATCCCCCGTGGACCCCATGCATTACAGGGGCACAGCTGCTTCACTACAGCCTGCAGAGGAATCTCTGCTCTGACGCTTGGAGCACCTCCTCCCCTTCTTTCTTTCCACTGACGTTGGTGCCACCATGTTGTTTCCCCTCACATGTCCTCCCTTCCTCCTCTGACTAGAAGATGAACTGCTGCTCCTGGGTACCACTGCCAACAAGTTCCACTAATTCAAAGATTCTCGCAAGATTCTGCAGCACCAAGAAGTTGATCTCATCTAGGTTCTGTGTCAGGGAGTTGCTCACTATGTTTCTGCTGCTGTTGCGGCAGCGCTGGTGCTGTTTAACGCCTCTCCTCATGTGGGGTGCCAGGAAGGAGAAGCTCCTGCCCCTGGGAGAAAAATTATCCATGCTCTGTTTTGATTTTCTTCTTAAATATGTCATCACAGAGGTGTTACCAGCCTCTCTCATTGGGCCAGCAGTGTTTCCATCTTCAGAGCCATCAGAGATTGGCTCTGTAGAACATGGTAGAAGCTTCCAGCAGCTTCTCACAGAAGGTACCCCTATGGCCCTCCCCTGCTACCATAAATCAGGCTGTGCCAAATCAACACATGTAGTTACCAACCAATTTTGGAGATACAGTAAATTCCCTTCTTTCCTAGTTTTCTTCTGGAGAGGCCTGAAGTCTTATCTGGACCTAATCTTTTGCATTAATGTTATGTAATGAGTTGACTCCTCTGTTTTCTTTGAATTTCATAGCACCCTGTTTTGGAAACCACTGCAGACTCTGAAGGTATTCTGTAGAAAAGGCATCAACCCTGCTGCCAGCATTTGTAACATTACAGTGCCCTAGAACACTGTTAAGTTCTTCACCCTTCAACCAAGAGGACTAGTTCCGTGCCTGAAATTGGTGTCATAAAAACAGATTCATGTCTGAGAAGTGTTGCAAGGAGGCACCAAGAAGGACATAGTCAATTTGATCAACAATACAGGTAAAGCTCTGAAGGAAAGCTCTGAGGCTGAAGGCCATGAGAGCTTGGTGACCTCCTTGAGGAGCAGGTGGGTAAGTGGCAGGCTGAAGAAGGGGGTGAAGGGCACGTGGGCACAGAAGGAGGGAACTAAGAGGACTTTGCATGAGGAAATACTTTGATGCTTGTGTAGGTCTGGACAGTAAGAGGATAAGGTGCTGCTAGAAGGAAGGAGCCGTAAGCCTGTGGGTTTTGAACCTATATTGTTCATGTTTATTAACTCAAAATTACTAAAAATCTGGGAATAATCTGGGTCAGAGATGACATTACATGGACATAACCTTTCTGGTCCAATAGGTTGTGTGTATATTGGTAAGTTGCAATCCCCTGTGGTGTCCTCCTTGGGACACCCTCCAGTGGGAGAGGGCATTTGGTGAGCAGTGCTGAGTGTGGTTCTCTGCAGCCTTTTTGGGATCAAGGCCTTCAGTGTTAGCAATTATCTCCTGAAGGGGGATGTTGTGAGACTCTTAAATTAGAGACATCTTATTAGCCACACTTCACGTACCAAGCGTTTGCTATAAAAAGATGCACCTTGCTGCTAAGACTGAGTGATTAATTTGCAAGCCAGCAAGTTGTTAGATTGTGCTAACAATTACCATATTTGATAGATTAAAGCCCACACAAGGGTATCGGTTACCTTGGGAGTTTATTTACTGTTCCTGATCTGTGGCAGGCAAAGAATTCATGGTGTGACAATGACTATATCATATCTCCGTGATCCCATCACATTTAAAAATTATGTCCAAGCTGAAAGTTCTGAAAAATGTGCCCATCTGTTTGTTATGAATGGACTCAACCCTTTCCATTTTGAAGCTTGGCTTCTTCCTACAAGAAGCCATCAGCTGGATGTATGGTCTGTGGAGAACTTCCCTCCTGTGAAAATAAAACTAAGAATCCAGGAAACTTGTGTTTTGCCCCGAATTGAAAATGTTACCTTTTAGATTAGAACTGAATGTATATAAGTGTGTATACATATATGTATATGTATATACTGTGACCATCAGTCTATTTGTGTGTGTGTATAAGCTATATGTAATTTATAGTTTGCACAAGAAGCTAAAGTTTCTTTTCCTGGTGTCCCTTCAGTTTGGCACCAAAAGTGTTTAGTTGTTTAGGCAGAGAAAAAAACATGATTGGCTTTATGGTCCAATGGTCTCAAAATTTCACATTTTTCAAGGCACAGGTAAAAACAATCTGTGGTGATGGTGACAAAGACAAGGAGAAAGTCACTGCCTCAGCTCTTTTTCTGATCAGAAATGCTGTCCTATGAAGTGACAATGAAATTCTCATGGTATTCTTTTTTTGCAAACTGATATCCATCCAACCAAGAGTTATTGCTCTCTGCAGGACTTGGCGTGAGCATCGGAACTGATGTTTACAGCCCTCCTCTGCAGCAGTGGCACCTGGGAAGACAAAAATAGATGTGCCCCAAAACACCCATCCCTTCAGGAGATTTTTGACCTGCATCCTTGCTTATGTAAACTTTTTGTACCTTTTGTCTCTCTCTTTTCCAAGTGGTTTTATTCATTCTGACTTGTGATCAGGCCCTGTTTTAATAACTCCCGAGCTGCTGTTGTCCCCGCAGAGCAGAGAGGAGGGCTTTGCACGTCAGAAGCCTTCAGTGGTGGGCAGCACACCAAAGGTCATCCTCCAGCCAGTGAGATTCATGGGCAACCAGGCTGCTTCCCTGCTCCTCCTTCCCTGCATATCTCTGTGCCCGTGTCATTGCTGGGCACTGTCCCTCTCTCCTCCCCTTGTATTTACACTGTTATTTTTCTGAACGTCAAAATGAGTGATGGTAACCACCCCCTGTAGAAAAGTTGTGGGGAAGAGCAGTGCTGGGAGCTCTGGCAGCCCAGGCAGTGCAGGGAGAACAATGTTGCCCTTGTTCTGCTTACCCTTTTGGGCATCTGCAGCTCCTGCAGCCCCGGAAGGCAGGCTCTGTCCCAGGGACACGGGGCAGGCACGGGGACACGGCACGCTGTGCCAGCTTGGGGCTTGCAAAGGCTGGCATGGCCCTCCCTTGGCATCCTGGTGATGTGGCACTTGGAGCAGCACCACACCATCGGCACAGGTTTAGTAGCCATGGGGCTCAGATGAGTCACTTGGGGTTTTTTTCCTTGTTTGTCTGCTATCCTGCAGCCCAGTTAGATTTAACAATGTGATTCATAGCCATTTAGTCTCCGTCATCATCATGTTTATTCTGAAGTCATCACTAAGAGATCTCTTTTTCTTGGCTTTTGGTAAATGTTCTGCCTTCTGCCCCTGGTGAAGCCAGTAGCAGATGATAAAAATGCATTGAAATTATGTTAAAAGAACCCCAGCTGGTATAAATAGATTTTACTTTGATGTATTTGATCTGATTTGTGTTACCTGAGGATCAGGCCTTAACTGTTTAATTCTGCTACTTTAGTTAAAAAATAGAACTCGGCAGTGAATTCTTTTTCATTGTCAGAGCCATCTCCAGCTCAAGGTCTGAGGTGAGTGGTTGGTACTGTGCCATGAAGGTGGCTCAGGTGACAGTGGTTTGGGGCTGACCATGAGGGTGGTACAAACATGTTAGCAAAAACAACAGAGTGCTTTGTAGCATCTAAACCAAAACTGAATGAGTTCTCAGTGGAACTCAGCATTTCAGCTGGAAAGGTTGATTTCTTAGGGAATGTTCATAGTCAAAATATTTTGAACAGAACGGCTTGTGGTCCTTCTCCTTTCTGTTTAGACATGGGTTTTCTCCAAGGAGGACTGCCTGGTCTGTGAGAAAACCAGGTGCCTGACACAGCAGTAAGACCTGCCATGGATGATTTGTGCAGAAACCAAGAGGAGGATTGCCTAGAACAGGAAAGGAAATGGAAAATTGTGTGGGCATTTTTTTGGTGACAAGATACAGAGTGGGGGTAAAAGGAGGCAAGACTGCTGTTATTGCTAAGCTTTAGCATTAGCTAATTATTATCAGTTAACAAATAGGGCAATGTTATTGGTAGTAAATTGGTAGGAGCTAACAAAAATCTAAGCGCAAGCACAAATTTTCCCTCCTTGCATCTGAACCCTCTGGTGGTGATATGGGCTTTGCACTTGTGTGTTGTGCCCATCCAGAGTAGTTAAGGGAAAAAAGGTGGAGATACAATTAGAGTTCAGACAGGAGAGATGCCTGCAGAGGGAAGTGTCATATAGATTTTGGTATTAAAAAAAATTAAGGTAATCAGTGTAGACACAGAAGTGAAAGAGAGGCTATAACCTCAATGGCCATATGCTACAAAAAAACAAGCAGGAGGAGGATCAGTGTAGTGCAATATGAACTGCAAACCCTCTCCACTGGGCTTGAAATAAAGGAAGAGAATAGTGCAGCAAGTATGACAGAAGAGGAAAACACTCGAGTGCTGCTGAAGAGATCAGCTAGTGTCTGCTTTAAAAGCTGTGATGAGCAGTGCCTCACTTTCTGAAACCATGATCTGGGGTCCTTGCTTTGTGCCAGGGTGCAGCACAGAGTGTGTGTACCAGCTGTAAAATCTCTCAGCAATGAGGGGCTGCTCATATTTCCCCCAAAAGGGAAACATTGAAAGGAAAAAAAACCTATGGCTTGATGTTTGGGGGTTTACTGTTGCAAGCACGTGTGCCTCAGTTTCCCTGTATCTGTAAAAATTATTACAAGGGCTTCTTCATGAAATGTGTTTGGAGATACTTTCTATAAAAAGCTGCAGTAAGGCTTGGGGAGATACCTGACTGTGCCCAGGAAACACTTGGGAGTTAAGCAATCCTCTTGAAAATGAAGCTGAATTTACATGCCTGCAGGAAAGTGGTTGTGCCTTTCCTGAAAAGATTTCCTGATTTCCTGAAAAGGCATTTTTATTAATTCTCTGCAAGGGACGTGACAATATTTGCAGCATTAATGGAATTATCTGTCTGAGGAGGAGATGTAGGACTGTTAATCATGGGCCCTTTTTTTCTTCTGTGTTTGCTTTGGTCCTTGACTGTTACATCGATATTTAGCATTTGTCTTAAGTTCATTTTAATTCAGTCTCATTACATGTACTTGTTACTTGTGATGCTGCTGATTTGAAAAGCACTTCCAAAATCCTGGGGATTTTTCTGGCTTTGTACCATTCTTTGAATTTTGTGTTCTACAAGTTTTTCATGCATCACAGACTGGTGGGGTTTTTTTTGGCTGTAAGTCAGAATAATGTTCCTGAGGATGATGAGAGTTCACTTTTTCACCCATTTGCTTGTCTCTAAAATGTAGCAAGATGCTTTTTTGTTGAGTGCTTGATTCCATCCTCCCACTCTCTCCTGGCTTTAAAAAAGGGCAATTATCCAAAATTCACACTTACCTTGTCACCTGTAGACAAGGCATCTCTGGTGCCTTGTGTGAGCTGCTCCATGCTGTCTGACAGGCTGGTGTGCACCAGAGCTGGGACGGGGAATTGCCTGGGCTGGGAAGGAGCCCATGGATGGACCAGGCTCCAGGACACTGAGGCATTGTCATAGCTGTGGGTGTGGGGGTGTACCTACAAATTAGGGGGCTTGCAGGTTTATGGGATCCTCTGAGGCTCCTAGACCTGCTGGCACTGAAGCTTCCCACTGTCCTGATTGCCAGAGGGCTGCTTTGGGATTGAGGAAGGTGGGATATTAAACAGCAAATAGTACCCCCAGTGTGCCCAGAAGGCTCAGAAGTCTGTGGTCCCATGTTTGGGGAAGCCTTTCTCCTGAAGGCACTTTGGGTTCCACTTACTGCAGCTTTGGTTCAGCTCTTCTGAACCAGAGGTCAGTGCACACCCTGAAGCACAAGAATTTGTGTTTTTTGCAAAGCTTTTAATCATCACTGTGGTAACCCTAGTTGGTCTCCTTTTAATTTGTGAATTATTCACACGTGGTAGAAAAGGCAAAATGTGTTGAATGAGTTTTGCATGATTAATGGTTTTGTCCAGAATTATTGCTGGTGAAGATGCAGTATTTTATATTTTGGCTGACATATAAAAACAAGGGAGAGCCAATTTTTTTTTATTTGAGAGTTTAGAATGTCTGTCTCTTTATTGGCTTTATTTTTAGGGATATAGATGAAGCAGATTGTAAATTGTGAGTAATTTAATTTTAATTAGCTCTACTAAAAGCTTTATTACTCTTTCCTGTTCCCTTTCCATGAAAGTGATAGCAAGGCAAACGTTTGTGATCCTGAGTGCTGTAAGAAGGTGCTGTTTTTCAAACCTCCTGGCACAGCTTGTCAGCATCTCTAAAATTCTTTGTAATCCCAAAAGCCTGCACTTCTGAAGTGCTCAGCTCTGCCCAGAAAAGCTCTGACAAATGGTATCTGTGCCAGGGAGTGGGCTGAGATTATTAAAGAATTTGCTGTTATGGTTATTTTAGCGAGTGAGTTGCTTGTTTGTAGGGGTTCCCCCCACCTTCCACCAAGAAGCTTGTTAGATATAGATTAGCAGTATCTGTTATCTGTAAGGCTTTGAAGTTGTTCTTACCCAAAAATGAAGGAACTAAAAAGAAACAGCCAAACAATCAAAAACCTGAAAAAAAAAAAGAAAAGAAAACAAAACCAAAAAATCCCAGACCCAGTGCAAGAGTAACTGTTGCCTGTTCTGTGGTACCCTGAGGCAGATTTTTGTTGCTCTCCCAGCTGGTCCAAACTCTGCTGATGGAGACTGGGGGAGATTGTAAACCCTGAGTGCAGCCACTTGCTCCTCTCCTTCATCTACTTGCTTGAGCTTAAGACTTTGAAAATCATCCTTCGTGGGACATCCTGCCTAAACCTCCCATTGCTGTTGCTTTATGCCAAAATTAACTTGCATTATACTAGAAAAACAGGGTGCAAATGAATTCAGAAAGGAAATGGCTTTTAAAGTTGCAAGGCACGGTGGTCCACGCTGGTCGGTGGGCTGGTTCAGCTGGCTTTTCCTGGATCAGTGGGCTGGTTCAGCTCCTTTTCCTGGACCTTGCTGTATTTTTGCTGTATTTCTGTATTGCCTCCATTGCTGCTGGAGGACCAGGATGTGCCTGGGGACTGGCCATGGTTGCTGGAGGGCATCATTTGTGCCTTTCTTTCCCAGAGGACAGGGACAAACGTGCAGTTCTCTCTGAGCCTGCTGTGGCCCTCGGCCCTCCCTGACCAAGATTTCCAGCTTGCCTTGAGGTCTTGTGCTATATTTGGGTTAACCAGTGAATGCTATCAGATGTCCTTGCCCCTGGAGAGCTGCTGCAAGGTCGGAGTTACCTCGTTTGTCACTGCTGCCCTCCACAGCCATGGAATGTGCTCCCGAGGCAGCTCTGCATCCCTCACCCTGCCCTGGCCATGGAGACACCCTCCTGAGGAGCTGCCCTTGGCTGGGCTGCCTTCTGCAGGTTGATGACTCCTCCTGGCCCTCCTGCACTTGTCCTGGCTTAGTCTGGCTCTCCCTGTGCCTTTCTCAGGAAAGAGTTTATCCAGGGCAGGTTTCCATGTCCAAGAGCTCCATTGTGCATCCCAACATCTGGATCTCCCTGACTGCTGTGGGAGTGTTGTGTCACTACCAGGGACATTTGGCTTCCATTGCTGCTGCTGCTGTTTACTTGTAGTGGCGACACAGCCAGTCTGTCTCTCTCTCACTGTTGTTGTTTGCCCCAGAAACTAATTTCCTCTTTCCTCTCCTCTCCTCTTTCCTCTTCCTCTCCTCTTTCCTCTTCCTCTTCCTTTCCTCTTCCTCTCCCTCTCCTTTCCTCTTTTCCTCCCCTTTCTCCTTTCCCCTTTCTCTTTCCCCCTCTTTCCTCTTCCTTTCCATTATTTTTTTTTCTGGAAAAATCTTCTAAGCTCACATCCAGCCCAATCTGGCCTCCCTGGGCTCATTCTTCCTAAAACAGCACCAAAACCCACCCCCAGCTGACCAGTTGTGTGCCAGGGACTTGGTTGCACAGTGTGAAAACGCAGCTCAGCTGAGTGTGATGACGGCTTTGGAAAAAACAAGGAGGGGGAGGAAAATTCCAAATGGGATTCTCTCAGGTAATCTCACAGTGAACCAATGCAAGTGTTAATTACTGCTCTGAGTGACAGGTGGAATTATCCAAGTGTAATGCTGCTTTCAGGTGGAAAAAAGAAAAAGGGCTATATTTACAAAAAATAAGTTATTTAACACTCACCGGGGTGCATCTTGGCTTAGCATTGCAATGCACCTATTAAATTTTTAGTGCCAGATTATTATTCACAGCCAGGGTACAGAAGTTGTGGAGCAGCATAACCCAAGCAACAATTATTAATTAATCAGGTGTTGTAAGTGCCTAAAGAGAGCAGTAGGCAAACGATAAGAGCCTCCCTGGGATACAATATACTTTTTTTTTCCAGATTGCAAATTAGTTAAAGCATGTATAATAATGTGATGTCCCCTTAGCAGATATTGCATCCATTATTCTTTCTACTCATATTAATAAACCCATTGATGAATACCCTCATTCTGTACACTGTTCCCAAAAATGATTTGCAGTTGTAAAACCTTTTAACTCTGCAACTGTTTGTACTGAAAGGCAACTTTGGGAGATGCAGTAAATTATTTTGAGGGATTTGAAAATGCTGTTTATATCCATTAGTTGCTACAAATGCCAGGGTGCTGTGATTTAACTGCCTCATTCTTCCTTACCAGAAGAGGATGTGTTAGATAAATTTTGAAGTTGGTAAAGATTGAGGAAATACTTCCTGTAAGAGAAAAACACCATGAGGTGTGTATGTAGTTTTAATTTTCTCCCAGGGTTATCAATAAAGTTTCCCTCTGGGAAGGGTCTCTGGAGCATCCTGCAGAGCATGCAGGTCTGGGGAGGGGAGAGCTGCCATTCCCATGGGGATGATGGAGGGGTGGGAGAGCCAAGGCAGGGCTGCCAGAGCCTGGCATGCAAGGTGCATTATGAATGCCATCGCTTGGCACGATTATGTTTGCAAAAACAAGTCCGATTTTTTCAAGCTTCCCAGACTTATTTTGAGTGAGAAACTATGTGTTAGAGCTTATTGTCACATCTTAAATGGTCATTTTTGGTGTCACACTGGCTCTGTATAGCTCATCATTTTCAGTGTAATTAGTTTGCTTTCTGGGAGCTCTAATGCATATGCATTTGAGCAGCTTGACCTCTCAATGTAATTTTCCTTTCCTTTTTTTTTTTTTTTCTTTATTACCACTGGCTCAAGAGTATATATAGGAGGACAGGGGGAAAACCAGGACACTGAGGTAAGTCCTGTTCCTGAAGAGCAAAGCAATATCATTGCAAGGAGATATTAAATAGCAGCAGCCCTGCTGAGGCAGAGTGCCGTGCTATTTCCACTCTGGCTGGGCAGCAGTCAGGGAGTTTATGGCTGTGTGTCATCCCTGTGGCCTGCACAGCCATTCTCCTTGCTGGAGGGTAAATGAGTTTGCAGGCAAGGCATGAAATGATCCCACCAAGTAAAAAGATGCCTTTCTTCCCCCTGCTCCATCTTTTTGTGGCCAGAGCTGAGAGGGAGCAGCTCTTCGTGGGGAGGGATAACTCCATTAAGTGCTCCCCATCACAGAGCTGGAGACTCTTTTCTGCCTGCCTTACCTGTTAAAGTGGAACTTGGTGGTGAATTCCTGCCTAAAGAAGGGCTCCCTGGTGTTCTTCCTGGTACCAAGTCAGCTTTGTATAATAGCTGCTGACTTCATCCCTTAGCTCGTGGGGTTGGGACTGGAAACTGGAGATGGGGCAGGGTTGGGTTTTTCTGCCCTATGGTTGGTTTGGATGATGAACTCTTGCTGAAGCACGGTTTTTGTTTTGCTTCCTCCCTGCAGCTCTCTTGGGAAACTTGGGTCCTTTGGTGTGTGTCACAACTTGGGAAGGCAGATGTGGTCCTTTTGTGGTGCAGTTCTTCAAGTATTTTCTTGTGATAGGTGACATTTAGTTGGGAAACCTCCTGTGCTGAGCTGGAAGCAGGCTGGGTCACACACCTGGTGTATCATAAGTCGATTTTTGGAGCCTTGTCGTGAAGTGGATGGTATTTGGAGCTGAGGAACTGTCTGGTTGTCTCATAACTGGGTATTCTGGTGGGGGCCCTGGGAATGGCAATATGATCAATGGTCATATCTTCATCATTCAGCTGTCATTCTTGCTTTTCATTTGCAAATGAAGATGCGGGTAACCTGCTTTTTAACATATGGCCTATTAGCTACCTCCTGCTATTCAGATGGTAATGTAGTGGACCAGTGGTGATTTAGCACTCTGACTTGTATGGAAAGTAACAGATTGTTTACGCTGGTAATGACACTCATTTCCATATCAATTCCTCCTGCTAGACCAATGCCTTAAAATAAAAAACTTATGACAGGACAGTACTTACCCAGACCAGCTAAAGGAAAAGCCTTGTGTTTGTCTTGGGTACTGCCTTGAATTGTTGAGGAACCAGACAAGAGGAGAAAAGGCTCTTGCAGATAAATCATGTATATTAGTCTTAGGGTGAGTTACAAAATCCCAGCAGGAGCAGTGGATGTGGGGAGTTTGAGGCTGAAAATAATAATGACTTTGAAGGATTAGTCAGAAAATACTGTTCTAGATTGCTAGCAGATAAACGTCAGCAGGGGACTCTGAGGATCTATCTATTTTTAATATGAACAGGGTTCTGGCCTTCTGACTTCCCTGGAGTGGCAGTCATTCCTACCAGTTGAGTATCTGAACAATTTCAATGAATGACTTGTTTTGTAGAGATCAGGAGCATTTGATCTCTTCCTGCTGTGCTTGGTAGTCAACAAGGGCTTGCCATCAAAACACAAACAGTTGTTTTGTTTGGGTTTTTAAAGCTTGGAGTGACAGGTGGCTGGAATTCTAGACATGAAGCTGGTTTGTGGAGAACACACCTGATGCTGCTCTTTGGGCAGAGACTGTCAGAAGAGAGGTTGTCAGAGTAGGTGCTTCAAAGAGGTCAATGTCAACTGACAATTGACAACATCAGTCCATCCAGCCCTTTCCCCTCTTGAGCACTGTGACATGTGAAGTTAGTGAGGGTGATGAGCTTATTAATTAGTCAGACTCATGTCAGCATGGCAGTGACAGATGGGACGGATGGGACAGCCTACCCACAGAGGTGCACCAGGACTGCTGCTGAATATCAGCACTTGGATTGCTGAATGTCAGCACGTGGACTGCACCTTGCCAGCTCCTGAAACTTTGTTGTATTTATTTGTTTGGCAGGTCTCAGCCTGAGCACTGTTCTTGGACGGATGTTGAGTGTCCACATGGGAAAGGGGAGCTGGGCAGAGTGTGAATGGAGCAGCAAGAATGATTGGGAGCTTAGGGGACAAAGTATTTGGTGGCTGCTGGTTGTTTAGCTTACAGAGAAGGTAGAAGGTAGGTGTGGTGACAGCTTTGAGGTGGCAGGTTGCTGCAGAGAGAAGCAGATACCCACATCAGGCAGGATAAAAGAGATGTAGCCTGGAGCAGTAGCAAGAGAATGTCAAGTTACAGACACATTGTGTTGGAAGGAGGAGGGACAAGTGGGAGACCCTGTGTTACATAGGTCCTGCAGATACTTTTCATTAGGCTTGTAGACACTGCTGGTCCTTCCAGGTCTGTCTTACTCTGTGTTTTTGTTATTTTAAGCACAGAATGGAATACTACAAAGAAATGTACATGTTTATTTTTAGGGAGTTGGGTAATGGTGTGAGAACAGAGAGCTTTGCAGAATTTTGGTATTACAATTGCACTCTATTACACAGAAATGCTTCCAGCACCTGAGGAAACTTGAGACGCCAAACTGGAGGGGTGAGTTGGTAACAGAGCAAGGAAGGATCCCAATGGTAACAGCAGTGAAAGAGGAACTGAGCTGGGGAGTGAGACACGTCCCAGGTTTGCTCTGAGCAAACAACCATGGGGAGTTCTGCAGCACTTCATGCACAGGACAACACAGTCTTGCTTGTGCATGAGCTACCAGGCAGGAAACTGCTCATGTGTCAGGCAGTGGAGCTGGCAGCAGTGCAGGAAAATTCACCATTATTTAACAGCAATTGATTGCAAATGGAACAAGGAAGCAAAGAGTAACAAAATGGGCCCTCCAAACAGAGCGGCCAGCTCAAAGTGGAACTGGTGGGCAAACCTGCTGCTGGGCAGGAGGTGTGGGTAGGTAAGGTTCAAGAGGCACAGGTTGTGGTTGCCACTTTGAAGTTCAGTTAGTTTCCCAGGTTGCCTTTATTACAGGTTGATACTTCTTACATTGTTTTTATGCAAAACATAGAAATTACATATGTATATTCCAAATGTGATGGGTGCATTATATTTTGAAATGAAAATGATCTAGAAGAGAAATAACAGAGAACAAATAGATATTTCAGGGCAGCTATTACAATTATTGTAAATGCTGCGTAGAGCTCTTCCCTTTTCTTCCACATTTGGCTTCACAGCCATTTTCGGGAATGAAAGACAATTACTCAGGCTGAATGCTCCTGTGAATAGAATAAAGACACTTGGTTATTAAGAAATCCAATAGACTACAGCTGAAGTATCAATAAGCATTTGTCCTGTGGTATAATGGCATGGGTGTATTTTTGAAGGCGTGTACAGAAATGTTGCTTGGCATTGCAAAGGCCAGGAGCAGGTTTTATGTCGTTTAGCACTCCAAGATGTGCAGCATCCATCAGCAGGTTTTCTGCACTAGAATATCTGATCATTTGTGGAACTTGTAGAAGACTTTGCTCAAGGTGCAGGATTTTATAAAACAAATTTTATAAATTTGTTTTATAAAAAAAATATTTATAACTGGGTATAGAGTGGTTTGGGGTGATGGTTGATGTGTGGAGCATAGGGCATGGGGGTTGCTTTAGCAAGTTGATGTGATGCTGGGTGAAAAGTTGTAGATTCTTGCTTTATCTCCTCTTAAACAGGTGGATTTGAAGTTGTTGTTTCCCAGAACTGGGAAATGGCTTTATATAAAAAAGTGCCATTAACTACAGCTAATTAGGTAAGTATGCAACCTGCCAGTGCTGATGCTGCCTTGCACTATAAATTCTGAGGTCTAAAAACAGAGGGAGGGGAAGTAAATGCCTTTCTTAAAAGGATTTGCTAAATACACATAAGTCTTACTTATCAGAAGGAGATGAAAGTTGATTAATTTTTCTAAGAAATATTTTTCCACCTGTTAGTACCCAGTTTGTATATGAGAAAAAAGCTAGAAATTTGGTTCTAGGAATATCTGGATGGTGCACTCTGTGGTAGCAGGATGCTGGAGAAAGGTTAATTAAATAATTGTGCCAAAGAAGAAAAGGCAAATTGCACCATTTAATGAAAAGGAAGACGTGTGATGAAAAAGTCCAAAATGACAGCATGAACAGCTGCAGGCTGCCATGGAGAGCTGGTGCTAACTTACAGCATGAAGATGCAGTGAGGCATCTCACCTAGGATTTACTCTGACAGCTTTCACTTTCCTTCATCCCTGTCTCAACTCTGCTGCTAAAAGCTTTCCCATAGTTACTGCTAAACTTATCTCTCCTTTCTGGAAGAAAGCCTTAGCTGCAGTTCCTTGTGAAAAGTGGCCGATTATAAATAACTTCAAGATAAGAAGTTTTAAACAACCTGGTACCCTGAATGTCTCTGTTCTCCAGACACACAGGTTATATGGTGGGAAATGTGCAGTAAAGAAGAGGAAGGCATCAGTATCTCGGTGGGAAAGCACAGTCCATGTGTAGTAAAACCTGTGTATTCCATTGCCTTCTCATCACTCACTCCTCTGGAGCAGCCTGGCAGTAAGGACTCACCTTCATGGCATTTCCCCACTGGCAAGCGTAGTAGCCAGATGTGATGCAAAAGTCACCTCAGTCTCAACAATCAGGAACTTGCAAGAGGGGAATCCTTGGAGCTTGTTCCAGGCCAGTTTTTGCCTTTCTGTGCACATTTAATAGGTTTATTTATAAACACCTTCAAAAAAGTGCATTGAAATCATCGGCTTGTACTTCTGTAATCCTTCTGCAGACATCAGGAGTGAGTATGCTGTGTGTTCAGTCCTGTCAGATACTGAAGCAGAGATCCAATGAGGTTTAATAATCCATGAATTGCCGTTGTGTCTTTGTGCCTTGCCATGCTCTTCTCGGGCTGAGGCTGAGCAGGGGGCAGGCTCGCGGCTTGGGAGCAGTGCCAGCCAGCAGAACCACTTAGAGCTCACATGTCTGCCTTTCCAGAGCCACAAGAGGAAGAAGATGAGGTACCCTTGGAGCTACTTTGGCTGTTTAAGCTACAAGCAGAGCTCCCAACACAATGCACAGCTCTTTGTGCCTTTGAGTAAGTCCCTTCGACATCGTCATGTGAGAATTACAAGGGCTTTAATTTTCCTGTTAGCACAAGCAGTACTGTATTTTTTTTTTCCTCCTGCAGCACTGCTTTCCCAGCAGGAAAAATAATCTGTGGTAAAATCTTATCAGGACTATTCCAAGCACTGCGTGGACGAAAGGAGCCCAAAACAAATCCAGCTTACGGTTTGTGGTCGGAATCAGCGAAACTCAGAATGCCAATATGCTGATTTTTATCGTGGACATTAGAGAAACTGAGAAATGCTGCTAAAAAACACTCTCTTCCAGCTGTAATTTAGAAGCTGCATTTATTTCCACTGCAACTGTGCATCCTGACTGGGGCTGTCTGGGAAGGAGGGCTCAAGGCTCTCTATTTAGGCACTGTGTTCTTCCATATCAGCCAGGCTCAAAGGGACAGAGCTTTTTCTTTGTGCCAAAGGTGTAACTCCAACAAGAATCCAAACTTGGCAATTTTTGTTCAGGAGCCAATAGCAGGGTGGGTTGTTGGGCCCTTTACCTTTGGACACTGGTTTGTGCTTGCTCAGTACTGGAAAATATCGTGGTAATGGGTTAGTGGGATATTTTTAAGCCCATTGCATAGTGCACTTGGCAGGTGATGTCCTGCTGTTACATGGGTTTGTATTCCTCAACCAACAGCTGATATTAAGATTGCTGACCACATCTTCATATTAGTAAGATGGAAAGACAAATATCCGACATGAAATATTACCTGCTCCACTATTAAAAACCCCTTCCAAACACACATTTTCTAATTTTTGGGTTTTCTATGTCAGACTTTTGGTTTAGAGCTTCTTGCACTCTGCTCTTTTTTTTAGGAGCCAAATATTTTCAGCTAAACCTGAACTATTATGTTTTTTTCCCTCTGTTTTATGAGTGCTTTTCCAGGATGAAAGGCTTGCTGGAAATGTTTCTGTTCATTCAAGTACCTATATTTTATGGTAAATTAATACCTGCTGTAAGTTCCTTGCAGGTATTTATATAATCCGTATCAACAAAGGATTTTGGTATTTTTCCTGCTTTCAGCTTCATGCATGTAGATGTTTCTGCTTGGGGATTAGAATAGATATGTGAAACTTGAAGGGAGGTTGAGGCTGAAGAGGAGTGTTCCCTTGGCAGAGGATCTGCCAGAAGCCTGACCTTCTGTAGAAGGTTTTGCTCAGGAAAATTGACTGTTCAGACAGAGCCAGAGGTCACTCCCAGCTTGTGGAGCTTCCTTCAGGCCATAGCTTTTGGCCTCTTTGTTTTTAAACTCGTTTTTCTAAAATGGAACAAAACAGGCACATGGGAGAAGGGGCTGAGCACCGGGAAGGTTTGCCAGCAGCAGGACAGCCCCATAAAACCCTGCATCACAGCATCCCTGGGCATCAATGTAAATCCATTCAGTATGCTTCTCGCTTCCCAGCCTTATAAAGTCGTTGAAAAATGAAGTGAAAAATGGTGCACTGATTTCTAGTAACTTTACTCTGCGGGAACCAATTTGGAAGCATTTGAGTGCACATTTGCAGGAGGATTTGGGCACGAGCACCGCCAGGTCTCCAGCAGTACATTTCCTTTTAGAGGCTGTAATTGGAGCCCTGAAATGTCTTTAAACGCTTTATTTTAGAAATAGCTGAGGGTTTGGAATGAAGTCATATAAAGTTATGGCAGCACTTGATGATTTTAGGAGACTTTTAGCCTGCCAAAGTTGAGTGCCAGTACTGGTGGGCGTGAGCCTCTGGCTGGCTGTGGCAGTAATCAGGGCTGCTGTAAATCACAGCTGTCGGTGAGAGCAGTGGGAAATGAGAATGCAGGGTTTTATGACCTTTTGCGAGCAGGACAATGAGCATGTAGCTTAGGAAGTTTTACAAAACATCCCCTAAAGGAAGGGAGTTTCGTGGGTGACATTTCATGGGAGCAGATATCATTAGTGAACTGGACTGCTGGTGGCTCGGGGAAACGCACCACGTTCTACGTGGAACTGAATTTCCCAGATGTTGGCGTTTCCCTGCTTACATCTTCCTTTCTTATTTATGTAGGTGTGAGTGCAGGAAAGCAGGGCATTAAGAGCTGCGTGTTCATTGGTCTCAGCATCCCACTTTGTGATTCTTTTATGGGTATTACCTTTAACTGCTGGTTTCTTTTAACCACTGCTTTCTTTTTTTTTAGCTGATGGAGAACTATTATTTGCAGACCATTTTCCCTGACATGGGCACCCCGCCCAGTGCTGCGGGCTGAAACTCATTCTCAGGACTAGAATTGCTATCAGCTTCCTGGTAAACACAAAGTAAAACCTTTATGTTCAGCTGTCATTTATACTTCTAGTAGTAATTTAAGGTCTTCATAAATTGACAACCCCCCCATGGAACCAAATCTTAGTTGACAGCAAACGAATGAACGAAGCACATCAGTTGCATCCTTTGTTTGAGCTTCATGTTCAGCAGATTGGTGAAGGAAATGAAGTGAAGACCCAAGCTCATGTGTGAGCTCCCTCCCACAGGTGTATTTGTATCCAGAGACAATTTTTTTCTCTACAGGACCAGAAAACTGGAAATCAAATCTGAGGGAAAGAATCAGCAACTGAAATATGTTTTCAGTAAATCAAAAAAGCAAAGATACCCTTTTAACTCAGAAAGTAATTTTGACTCTCTTTCTGCTTTTTAAATGTGTTTAAGTCTCTAATGACTTAATGTGTGCAGCTGTAAATCTGTCTCAGCACTTTACTGTGATAGCAGGCTTGGTTTTCCTTCTGTTTTCCAGACCCAAGAGTCCTGCAGGCACTGCCAGTGCTCACATGGACTCTGGCTGGTGGGCTCGTGGACCACCCTGGACCCTCCCTCTAGAACTCTAACCAGTTCTGGTAGTAGATGGTTTTGACCTACTGATCTGCTCCTACACCAAATTACTTCATTGTGTGGGCATAATTTCTGTTGTTCAGGTTGTCCTTTCCAGGTTCCAGTTGCTGTGCTTTCCTGCCACGTTGTCTGTTTAGCAGAATAAAAAGAATGGTGAGGAGAAAAATAAAGCTCAGCATCTGTCCTGCCTCACATCTGCTTTACAAGGCAAAATTTTCTGTGTGTGCTGTTAGAATTTTTCAGTATTATTATGAATATAACAAAGCGTTTAGAGCAGGCAAGGTTTTATCTGGAAGGGCCTTCTCTCTCTCCCAGGCGGCATGGGGCCAATGAGCTGTCACAGGGTTAGGAAACATCAACATTTTGTAACAAAGACTCTTCAGAACCTTTGTTCCAGGAAAATAATTAGGTTAATTTGATATTGTTGTCTTGATCCAGGATATATGCCCTATGTCTGGCTGGCTGGCTGCAGCACTTGGAATTTGAGAGTGCCAGATTCAGGAGCCAGTTCACACATCCTCTTAGTGTTTATAAACAGGGAGTTTTAACTCATGTGGCTGAATTTTTTTTTTTATTGATGGAAGTTTTCTGCTGCCAGGGTTACCCACAGTGGAAGAAATCAAATCTGAATTACACTTGACATCTTTTAAGAGTAGCCAGGAGGGTGCCTCAACACATCATAATATCTCTGAAGTATTTTATTTCATGTCAGTGTTGTGGTTGATATTGTGTGCATGTCTTCTCTTTTTTTTTTTTCTTTGTACACACCACTTGCTTTGCTGGTCAAAATGAAAATGATAGAAATACATTTCTGTAGCCTAAGTGACTTCAGGAACTTGTAAACCTATTGAAATTAAAAAAAAGAAGAAAAGCATACTTGACTCTGACCTTCCCCCTCTTCAGGAAAAATAATAATCCTTTTTCTGTATGCATTGGATTTTGTATGAAAGCTCCCTTAGTTGTCCTTCAGGCTTTGGATGTTGGATACTGGGGGTGAAGGTTCCTCCTTCTCCCAGAGGACATTTGGGATCGAGTGACCCTCTGCTTCCCGTGGTGTTTTTCCGACTTTTCTGAGTCTGAATTACCTGTTTATTTTGTCCAGAGGTGCCAGTGTTGGCCCAAACACCTCCCTATCCCTCTGTTGGTTTCAGCAGAATTCAGTCTGTGTCAGTTTTAATCTCTAACGACCTTGTGAAGTCATTCACGCATTAACTCTGCTCCTCCTCCCAACATAAATCTCATGTCCAGCTTTGTGGGTAAGGAGGGAAGGAGCACAGTGCGCTCATTTCAAATGAGCAGATGCCCTTGGGCAGAGGCTTTGGATCCTGGCCTGGTGCTGGGAAGCATTAGAGGAAGAAATTCCCAGTCCTGTTGTGTGAGGGTGCAGTTGCCCTGCTGGTTTGGGGATGTGCCTTCAGACACTGTGCCATCTGCCCACATCTGATGCAGCACCCTGCCTGGAGAGCATCACTCTCCTTACGCCCTTAAAAAGGTCTTTGCATTCTTTGTTGTTGTTGTTGTTCCTTAAATATTTCTTCCTTCTAGTAGCCTATATCTTCAGTGTTTGTCAAATCCAGAACAGGGCCAGTTTTTCCTGACTCAAACCCCCAGTTGGTTATATTTATTCCAAAAGTCTGGTGTATAAGGCGTAGGAGCCAGGACTCGTGGAGGAATGTTGGTTCTGCTCTGCAGCTTGTCTTTAGACATTAAACAAGACTTCAGAGTTGGAAAGGAAATGCAGTATTTAAAAAATTGTATGGAATGGCCAGTATTGAAAAAATAATTTAAAAATAATGAATCATCTCATGTGTATAAACAGAATGGCATTGAGTAAAATAAACAGAAATATAATTCAATTAATATATGTGTCTAAATATAATGACAGAGTTGAAACACAGCTGCTCTGTGCTTATTGAACAGACATGTTTTGACAGTATTGAAATGAAAAAGCAGAAGCAATTATCCTACATTTTTACCCATTACACTTTTGCTGAAAATTATCTGATCCATTTAAATACTCCTATTTCAGTGAAGGGGGATTTTGCAGTATATACGATCCTGACTGAAAAAAAAATCCAAACCCACTAGTAGGAAATTAGGCATTTGTGGCATGTTAAAATTCCTGCCACTGGTAGAATAAAACTGTGCAGAATAACCAGTGAGACTCTGCTGTTGTAAAACATGAAATACAATTATTATTGCACCAATGATGTCTTCTCTGGTTGAAAGAAGTGTTAGGCATAAATGAAGACAGCTAAATAGTTGTGTTTTGGAGAATGGGGATCCAGATTCTCGCCTGTCTCTTCATTTACTGCTCTAAATTGCAGAAGAAGTTTAAGTGTGTTGAGGAATCCAGCCATTCCTCAGTCAGGAATGTCATCAGAGAATCTCAGAATGGTTTGCGTTGGAAGTCACCTTTAAAGATTATCTAGTCCAACTCCTCTGCAGTGAGCAGGGACACCAGAGTTGCTCAGAGCCCTGCCCAGTCTGACCTTGGATGTTTCCAACCACTACCTCTGTGGGCAAACTTTGCCAGTGTTTTAACACCCCCATTGTACAAAAAACCCCAAAAATTCCAGTCCAGCTGTGGTGCATCCTGAGAAGGGGGAGCTGGTGCTGGTGAGCTTTGGAAAAGGACAGCACGTAGCAGCACATTTCAGCTTCCCCTTCAGTTCAGAGTACAAAGGGATTTGTGAGCTCCAGGGGTTAAGGCTGGCAGTAATCCGACTGGCAGTCCCTTAGTGAGCTGCCAGTGGGAGATCCTGCTATGCTAATGGCATTGGACTTTCTCTTTCTTTGAACCCTGACTTTCATGGGATCAGTTAATGATGGTGAGTTAGGAAACTGGCTGTCTTGCAAAGTCAATAAATGGTGCCAGTGTTGGGTGATTTTGTTACAAACCTCTCATTAGTGCCCTGAGCAAACAGAGCAACTTCCAGTCCTGATATTTATTGGCAGCCAGGACCCATGGACAACCCAGTATCTTCTCCTCTTAACATATCAGAAGAATAAATAAAACATAGGGAATGTATGAAATTATGCTGGCAGAGCTTGATTAACCTGCCTGGAGGCAGCTTTTGAATGGAATATAGTAAATTAAAGTCCTGATTGCATTCAGTGATACTTGCCTTTCGTGGCCACTCATTTTGGGAAAGAACCATTGGAGGACTCCAGCATCCCAAGGAGTTTGTGTGCAAAACTGCAGGTTTCCATGGCATAGGCAGCTGTGAGTTAAATGTGTATGCCCCTGCATACAGGTTCCATTTTACTGATGAGAAACAAATACCACAGATGAGTGTGTGCTGGTGGTGCAGGCCAGGAGATGACACATCCATTGCCTCCTTCTTCTGGCAAGTCATTGCATCTGGTGATGTCAGGGTTGAGACCTATCCTGGTCTGTATTAGGAGAGAGGTCCATCACATGAAAAGCAGTGTTTGAAGGCTACTTTTGAAGTCTTAGGGTCTTCATATTCTTAGTTCTTCCTAAAGAGTACTGATACTGCTACATACTTGAAACCATAAAAACCTACAGATACCATATCAAGTTGTTCAGTAGAGAAAAGCCACCATGCCTGCTGTTAGGCTTCCACCTTCCCAGTCATTATACATCCTGTTGTCATCCTTCTGCAGCCCTCAGGGGTCTGAATTCCTGTTTTGTTCAGTTTGATAGATACGTCATTCTGTGCATGCTGTCACTTTTTGCATGCTGGGCGGTGGTGTGCTCTGTGATATATATGGAAATGCTTCAATAGGAAGAAAAAAGTCTCTGTACAGAGGCATTAATTGCTATCAGATCCTCATGGTTTGGGCCAAGTCATTCCTGAAACAAGCACACATTTGTTTGCTCTGCTTAGGCACTAGTGAGATGCTTTAGTATCTGTCATTAATAGCAAAGGAAAATAGTTGGTTTAACTGGGGGAAAAAGCAACAGTGGAGGATGAAGGTCCAAGAGCAATTGCCAAATTTCTTTCAACTAAATTGGCTGCCAGTGTATACTGTGAATGAAGAAAATTGAGAACGGCAGCTAAGGCTTAACTAATGCAATCCTATTTGGGGCTGCAAACAAAGGCTTTGGCCTCTGTCCACAGGATCTGACCTTTCCATTGTGGATTGAAAGTTAAAATGATGGCTGGATTCTGTTTGACTAAGAAGGTACGAGGAGAACGAGACGGAAGCAGAAACCTTGGCCAGGTGTTGCTGAAAAGTGCAATTTGTTCAATGCTGGAAAAGCAAAAAGCTCTGTCTTCATCTGCAGCTGCCACTTAGAAGCAGACTGAACAAAATCCTTCAGGACTTCAGAGGGTGATGGTGTCCATCCAATGCCACTGGCATGCTGGGCTGTTAAATAATCCTCAGCCCTGCCAGACTTGGGAGTTATTAACCATTGTCACAACTTGCCTCCAGCTCTGTCTCTTGGGGCATCTTTTTCCCATTTGCAGTTATTCATATGAAGAGCTCTTTGGGTCTCGTCCAGGCTTAGCTCTTCGTTTTCCCCTTTGTTGGATGCCCAGGGAAAGGCTCTCTGAGAGGGGCCTTTCATTGCTGCATTCACAGGCCAGTCTTGGCTGACTTGCTTGGAAATGCACACACCAAAGAAGCAAGACCAGCTGCTGTTCCCTTAAAGCAAGTGACAGTAAAATTTCTGCAGCAAAGACCTGATACAACTAATGGGTGATCTGCTGCACACAGGTATGAGCACACACCTGCAAACCTGCTGGTGCAGCCTCCTGGGGGTGGCTGTGGGATCCCCAAACCTGCTGATTTGTATTTGTGGGATTCCCAGACAAAGGAAGGAAGGAATGATGAATCTGACTCCCATGTTCTCAGAAGGCTAATTTATTATTTTATGATACTATATTATATTAAAGAAGGCTATACTAAACAATACTAAAGAATACAGAAAAGATACTTACAGAAGGCTAAAAGATAATAATGAAAACTTGTGACTCTTTCCAGAGCCTCAACACAGCTTGACCCTGATTGGCCAAAGAGTCAAAACAATTCACAGCAGAATCCAGTGCAACAATCACCTGTGGGTAAACAATCTCCAAACACATTCCAAAGCAGCAAAACATAGGAAAAGCAAATGAGATAATATTGTTTTCCTTTTTATCTGAGGCTTCTCAGGGTCCCAGGAAAAAATCCTGGGCAAAGGGATTTTTCAGAAAATATGATGGGGACATGCGTTGGCTTTAGCAAAATATCTATGGTTTTTGAGTGCTTTTCTACTCCAGTATTTTGGATTTTTTTTTTACAAGGCTAAGTCAGAAGATCTGGAGTTGTTTTGGAGTACTGCTCATAAAAATTGTTTTAAGAGCCTTATAACTGTAAATGCAAAAGCAATTATTAGCAGGAATCTCTGTTAGATCCTTGCTCTAGCCAAAGCCTAAAATTGTCAAATGCAATGGCGATTAAAATATTAAAGCCAGCTTTCTCTTCTTCTTTTCTTTAACCTTCCAGTGAGATTCTACGTAGTCCACTCCTGGATGCCTTTTAATGCTGTGCACGTGAGGCTTTGGGGAGGTACAGGCAGTCAGTACTTTGCTTCTCTATCAATAATGTTGAGAAAGTGGTTTCCTTATCTGGTGACAGCAGACTGCTGCTTTAGTGGTGCTTAGGTTGCCAAGGCTTGGTAGGGATGAGCTGTCAGGCCATGAGCAGTGGTCTCCTCACTGGAGGAGGTCCTTCTGTGGATCTGCCTGTGCTGGGGTTGGTGTTCCCATGATGTTCCTCATCCCAGTGTGATGAGCTCCATGGCATGGCTGGGTAGCAGCTGGGAAGGCGTCTCCATCCACACAAAGAATTAGGGAAGAGTAATTTCCCACAACAGAGTAACTACCAGGGAATTAAAGTTATAAACAGGAGACATCCTGCTTGTAGTGGAAATCCATCCATCTGCATGTTCAGCAACACAGCATTGTGTTCAGAGAGGATGAAACATCTCCTTTCTCTGGATTTTTTGCCCTAAAATGCACCATTAACGTTGGCTTTCCACCGTGCTGAGCTTCACAGCCACGGCAGGTACCTCTGGCAGCCTGTGGAGCCCCACTGCATTCCTGCAGAAACAGCATGGAATACTATTTCAATTTTGTGGGAGAGGTGACCAGCAGCTCCTGTGGTGAGCCAAAACACTTGAAAATGGAGCAGTTTTTGACTCAAGTGAACACTCAGACTCTTCTTCCCTGCTGGCCCTCCCACTCTGGGGGACTCGCCTCGAGAAGAAACCACTGAGGGATTGCAACCCAATAGGGTTGGTTTTTGGGGGAGTTTTTCTTCTTTTTTTTCAAAGAAAACTAACATTTTCTAGTGGGAAAACACACTCTCTTTCTGTCCAGAATGTTTTCCTTTAAAAATCAAAACAGAAGCAAAATGCAATCTGTTCTGACAGGAGCAGGGAGGGAGGGAGTATTGGCTGGCTGTATGTGTGCTATTTTTGGTTTAACTCATGGAAGACAAGTTTCTTGGAGTTTCCTTGGAATGCCTGCACATCACAGGAGGCTCCCTGCTGGAGGAACAAGAGGATAGCTGACCCTGAGCAGCCGTTCAGGGTGGAGGCAGTGGATAGAGAGATGAAAGCAAGAGCGAACACTCTTGGGTCCTTGCTCAAGGAAGAGGGAAGAGCAGTGGGGAAGGCTTCTTCAATACATATCTGAACTCTTTCTGAGGAAAAGAGGCAAGGCTTTACTTCAAACGGAGTAGTTATGGGTTGCTTTTTTTTCCTTCCCTGACTGCTGTTTCCTTTGAAATTTCTTGGCATTTTTAGGAATTAAAAATGTAAAAAATCTTCAGATTTACATTTTCTTGTTCTTTTTCCTCAGTGTTTCCCATTCTTCATTTTTACAGAGATAAAATTAAGGAATGTTAATAGTGAGAGGAATAAAATAACCACAAAAAAAAAAAGCAGCATTTGATTTTTTTCCCATTGAAAATCACTGAAAATTCCCTTTAGACCCCCTTACATTCTAAGATATGATTTCAATAAACTACTCAGCATTTCTTTGCTCTCCCTCTAAAGATCTTACTTTCCACAATATCACTGAATTTAGGAAGAGCATAAGAATGTATTGCATTCAGTGTTTCCTGGTGGGTCTTGGAAATGAGATGTTTGTTTAATAGTACCACACTTCATCTGCTAATTGCTTGGGGTTTTTTCCCCTGTATGACTGAAGATCTGGGTTTTAAATGGCTGGTAAATACACACATGCACGTGCACACCCAGACACTGGCAGGCCAATCTGCTTGCTACGAACTCACTTTTTTAATGCCTTTTCTTTTTTGGTTGTTTGAAAAATCATGTAAGCATAATAGGGATAATTAGCTTTGACTATGAGCAAATCTGGCAATAAAACACATTAGCTACAGCTTTAAATCAACATCTCAGCCTGCAGCCTTAACTCATAGTCCTGGTAAAATCTAATTAAAACTGAAATGATCATCTAGGCATTTGATTTTAATTGCATGTGCATGTGCGTTTGGCTATTTGGCCTGCACAACCGATTTTCGTGAAGCGGCCGAGTTTGCTGAGAGCTGCTTTGAAACTGATGCCCTAATCACAGGGAAAAGACACAAAAACTTAACAGACACAGTTCAAAGCCTTCTGATGGGTGTTCTGAAAAAACAGTCCTACAGGTAGCATGTCTGAGTTGTGTTATTAGGTGCTGCCTAAGAATATTAGTTACGCATTGCAAGGGAAATATGCCGGAAACCTGAGCTGAAATGTACAATAACAGAGCAGCTTCAGCTTTTCCCTCCCTTGAAAGAAGAGCTCTGCCTCGACTCCAGCCATGAAAAGGCATTTGTAATGCAATTTAAATCTCTTCACATGGGCAGTTTGTGGGGAATCACAGATGCATGTTGCATGGACATTCTGACTTCCTCTGCACTGATGTCACCTTGTAAACCAGCCTTCCACCCTCTGGAAAAGCTCCCGAGGGTCAGGACTGTGGCACCAGACCTACTCCTGCCATTTGGAAAACTTGCTGGGCACCTGCTGGCAGCCCCTGTGCTCCCAATGCCTTTGGAATATACAGACTAGAATTAAGGAGGAAGTTTTTCACAGAAAGAGTGATCAAATACTGGAATCATCTACCCAGGGAGGTGGTGGAGTCACCATCCCTCGATTTGTTTAAAAAAAGACTGGATCTGGCACTTGGTGCCATGATCTAGTTGAGGTGTTAGAAGATGCGTTGGACTTGATGATCTTAAAGGTGTCTTCCAACCTAGAAATTCTGTGATTCTGTGATTCTGTGGAAGAGCACCTAAGGATGACACCTAAGTGCTCCCCTCCTGGAAATGTCTGTGTTCCCACTGATCTCTTCTGACTGGGAATGTCACCTCCGCTCTCTAACAATACCAACAGAACAAATAAAAACTATGCAAATTGGCTTGTGTATTCCGGGAAGAGCAACCCCTTTGGGATCAGGGGACCCTTCTGGGAGCATGATGGATCCTTGGGAACTTTGGAAATCTCCTGGGGTGTTCCTGGACACCCTGAAGATGATGTAGGCTTAAATTGTGGTTGGAATTTATGCAAATAAAACTTCAAACTGAAAGCAAGGGCGTGACTACTTTGATGGGACATCACTGAATTTAAGTGAGGTTAAAGTTGAATTGTGTTGCTCCCATTTTATTTCCCAGTGCTACCCAAAATAAGCAGAAGAAAGTTTCCATGTGCTTTGAGAAACCAGTGCTGCAGTGTTTTAATATGGAGTGTCTACAGTGGGTTGAGTGCACCCTGAATTGAGCAAGGTGACAAGGTCAAGGCACTTCTGCAAAATGCAAAAACCCCTTTGATGTAATGGCCACAATGGTTGAAGATAAGGTTTTATTTGGCAGGTTCTTCCTGATAGTAGTTTATAGGTGTGTATGGGAAGTGGCTGTGCTGCAAGATGCAGTGAGCAGATATTTGGGAAGGGCAGAAGCTCTGGGCTGAGCTCCTGCTGCACAGAGCTTGTGCTGTGGTAGCAGCCCTGACACTGAGTGCAAGGTGGCTTTGGGTGTGGTGAGTGTTGGTTTGTTGGTTTAGTTTGTGATTCATACAGGGCACTTTGTTATGTTACGTATTCAAACAAACTGACAAATTTTAGATATTTCTCAGGAATCCATGTGGTGTGGCTGTTCTGGCTGAGGATGTGGGAGCTTTTGCCACTCACTGATTTCATTGTGGGCTCCAATCAAGGTGATCCAGCTTTTGGTCTGCTGGTGAATGGCTGACAAGCACAACTGACTGATTTGGCCAAGCCAAATGGATCTGGCCTGTTTTTTCAAGACATAGTGTTGAACTTGGACCATGGGCCTCTCTTCTCTTGACTGAGGGAAGTTCTGTACACAGTTTGTGGTAATCAGGATGGGACTGGCCCAGCCTTATCCTTAATGGGCTGCAGCTGTGCAGGACAGGTGAATGCTATTGAATGGAACGAGCCATGGAGTGCCCAGGGGCACTGACCAACCACCAAAGGGAACAGAGGGCACACAGGTGCAGTGCATCAACAGGAGGGGATAAAAGGTTGGGCTGAAGATCAAGAAGGGCAGATGCTTGCAGCTTGCTGAAGTGATATGTTGTTTCTCTGGGCAGGTGCCTGAAGCCCTCTGAAGAGGTGAGGTGTTACTCTGTGTGGGTTGAAGCTTTCTGAAATTGTGTGGTGATGCTCTGTGTATTGTGGCCATCTCAACTGTGACATGTTCTGTGACAAAGTTCAGTCTAAATTAAAGGAAGAGATGAGGTTGGCTATGGGGTGTGCTGGCCTCAGCCTTGGAGTTGTTGTTCAGTGCTACACAGCAGGAGTTTTAAGAAGGACAGGTATGGGGAGAGAGTTTGCTTGAGAGTTAATTCACCAGAGCAGACTGTTCAGAGCATTTCAGCTGGTGGTGCGTGGTGTTCCCCAAAGACTGGTAGCTCATTGCCTAAAGTCAGCTCCAGCATGAATGCTAATGATTAATGCCTGGAGATCCCAGTGGTCTTGGAAGCAATATAGTTAAGTAAAAGGCAATGGGTTGGATAAAAGGTCTTAAATCAGACTAATGTTGGCAAATGTCACTTGAAAGAGAGGGATTTTAGAGGGGAAAAAAAGAAAGAAAAAAGGAAAAGTAATTTAAGAATAAATTCAAAGGCGGAGAAGCGGGCATTCCCACAAACTAATAAAATCTCTGCAAATGAGGAAATCAGCCTGCTCAGATTGAAATTTAATCACAGAAAGGATTTCATTGTAACAAGGAGAAATATAATTACCACTCAAGAAAGGAGAGGGCTTTCTGCCTCTCGGCTGGCACACAGCTGCAGGAGAGATGTGTCAAGAGGGGAAGGAAGGCCCACAGCAATTGTCCCACCAGTAACAAACACAATCCCTGCTAAAAACTGAGCAAGATTTGTTAGAGAGGCAGCTGTGGATGCTGCATGTGTAAGAACCCTGGAAGCATTGCTCCAGGAAGGAGCATCCATGTTCCCCAGTGGTCCAGGAATGCTCCTTGTGGGTTGTCATGGTGTTGCTCTTCCACCCCAGCTCCTACCTAGGCATGACTTGGGCCACTGGAAATGCCCTTTGGGTTGTGCCACAGCTGTAGCTACGCTTCAGACTCACTCCAGGGCCATCTGAAAGGTCAGTAAAAACAGGAATGAAGTGTGACATGGAAGTTTTTCTGTGGCCAAGAAAGGAAGTATTGGTGTGCACGCCTTGTGTTGACTTTTGAAAATGAGCAGGTGTTGATATTTTTGTATTAAGGAAAAAAAAAAGACAATAAAAATCCCACCTGTTGTTCACAGTGCAGCAGCACGAATCCTTCCAGGAGCAGGCTGACCACACTGCTGGACTTTTAGCTTTATTTAGAAACAATTACAGCCTCCTCCGAGCTCAAAATATGTCCATAGTTTAACA